>NW_020665091.1:203418-213361 GCF_002925995.2 Terrapene triunguis
ATGCATCTGATGAAGTGGGCTGTAGCCCACGAAAGCTTATGCTCAAATAAATTTGTTAGTCTCTAAGGTGCCACAAGTACTCCTGTTCTATCTACAAAAAGATCACAGAGGGTATGGGAGAGTAGGGCTAGAGCAGGGATACACAGCAGTGGTGCGTGAAAATGAAAGAACTTCAGCAGGTGAACCAGAAGACAAGGGAGGTGAACAGTTTTTCTGGTTCTGCAACACAGACATGCCACTTCTGCAATAAGCTGCATGCGATTCTCAGCGGTGACCCCACAACAATTTCCAAGAACAGCATGGATACCTCTAAGGAGGTGGAGTCCTGGGGCACCACACGCAACAGTGAGGAGAAGGACTTGGATGAGGAGAAGGAAGAGGAGAATGGGAGACAGGCGAATGGGGGATCCATTCTCCTGGAGAGTCAGGAGCTGTTTGAAACCCCGGAGCAGTCCAGCCAGTTGCAGAACAGCATCGTGGCTGACCATGATGCTGGAGAAGGCACCTCTGGTGAGTATGCAATTCCAATTAATATTTGGGGTCACATGTTCTTATATTCTATGTTTAATTTTATAAAAAATGATGAGGTGCCATGGGTATCTGCTTCCCAGTGGCCACATCAACTAAGCAGAGGATGCCCCATGGAAAAGACTGTTTATGTGCACAGGGATGGCCCAGGAATCCTCCATAGAGATCTCCAGGAACGTTTCATGGCAGTACTCTGCAATCCATTGCAGAACGTTTCTGCAAAGGGCTGTCTTATTTCTTCCACCTCAGTAGGGCACTTTCTCTCGCCACTCCAGTATCAATTCTGCTGGCATCATTGCAGTATTCAGCATAGCAGCATAAGGACCCGATCTGTACCCAGAGATTTGCAGCAGCTGGTCCCTTGCTGCCTCTGTTATCCTCAGGACAGTGATATCAGCTAGGGTCACCTAGGGGAGATGGTGGCAGTTTTCATTTCAATTGCTCGAACTGCAAACAATAGTGTATGTAATCCCACCCCCATTGTACTTTTCTGCTCCTTCACGGTTTCCCAGACATGCCGGTGGTTTGGATGGCATGGGTAGACGCTTCAAGCCTTGGGCCATGGCTACCAACAGTGGCAGGGGTGGGGTGTTGAGAGGAAGGGAAATTTGCTTGTTCGCTCTCACTACTGCAACCCTCCCACACTCACCTCCACCCCCAATGCTGCCTCTGCCAAGGCTTGTAATTTGGGAGGGTCTACGGTTGTCCCTGATTGGCACACAATGTCCATATTACAAAGGGAGGTGGCACTAGCCCCCACCCACCTGTGCTCCTGCCGCAGGTTGCCCATCCAATGATGCAGATTGTCCAGCACCCATGTCCCCAGGACACACTCACCATGGCTGGTACAGCAAGCCAGTTCAATGAATATCTTGTGTAAATGAAAATGTTCTGCCTTGTAATTCGGTGGAATAAGGGGAGTGATTTTTATATATCAACTGTGCACTAGACCCTGGGTTTCTACTGACAATGGTTGCATGTATTACAGCTGAAAGTGTAGCCTTCAGCTCATCATCCACACCGGCAGAGAGGCTGTCCCAGATTAGAAGAAGGTGAAAGAGAATGTGTGATGACATATTTAATGAAATTATGAACATCTCTGGGGCAGCCAACACTGAGTAGAGAGTGTGGAGAATTTCTCTCTCTGAAAAACTGGACATGGATATTGCTAGCAGGAGAGAAGCCCAAGAGAGTGGGTGTGGCATACAGCAGGAGATGCTGGGGATTCTGAAGGAACAAACAGACATGTTGAGGTGTCTGGTTGACCTTCAGGAGAAACACCTTGAGGCTAAACTGCAACCCCTGCAGAATGTCATTCCTGCATCACCATATTCCCCCCTACCTCTCTCCGAAATATTCCAGGAGGTGAGAGGGAAAATGCTGTATCCCTTCCACTCAACATGGGGGGGAGGGTACTCGCAATAAAAGGCACACATGCGATGATCTTTGATAGGCAAGGCCACTGTATTTAACACAGAAGATAACTGTGATTTTCCCCTCCCAATTTTATTCTATTGACTGTGCAAAGTTATATGCTTTTTTTTTTAATCTTTCACTTCCAATATGTTTGTGCAATAAAAGTCTAGGTCCTTTATTACTTCACACTGGGGGGCAAGGGAAGGTACAGGGAAACTGAGGAAATGGAGGGAATTAGCTGGAGACTGATACCCAGCAGGTACAGCAAGGTTAACAGTATGGGAAGCTACAACTCAAGAAGAAGCACACATTACTGTGGCTCATTATTGAAATGGGTTTTCAAAGCCTCCCTGAGATGCAATGCTTCATGCTGAGCTCTTCATATTGCCCTGGTATATGGCTGCTCAAATTAGCAGACAGCCTATCCACCTCCACCATTGTGGAAACTTCTCACCCTTTGCCTCACAGATATTATGGAGCACACAGCATGCAGTGATAACAATGGGGATATTGCTTTCACTGAGGTCTAACCTAGTAAGCAAACTGCACCAGCGTTCCTTTAAACAGTCAAAGGCCCATTCAACCACCATTCTGCATCTGCTCAGCCTATTGTTGAACCATTCTTCACTGCTGACCACGTGGCCAATGTACGGCTTCATGAGCCATGGGAGCAAGGGGTAGGCTGGGTCTCTCAGGATCACTATTGGCATTTCAATGTCACCTGTGGTTATTTTGCATTCTGGAAAGAAAGTCCTTACTTGCAGCTTTCTAAACAGACCAGTGTTCTTAATGGTGCCAGGGACACCTTCCCTGACCATCCCATGTTGATGTCAGTAAAATGCCCCCAATGATCCACCACCGCTTGCAACACCATTGAAAAGTATCTCTTACGGTTGATGTACTATTTAGCAAGGTGGTCTAGTGCCAGGATAGGGATATCCGTGCCATCTATCACCCCACTGCAGTCAGGAAACTCCATTGCACCAAAACCATCCAGTATGTCCTGCATATTGCCAAGAGTCACTATCCTTCTTAGCAAATGGTGATTAATGGCCCTGCATATTTGGATCACAGCAGCCCCCACAATGGATTTACCAAATCCAAATTTATTCCCCACTGATGGTAGCAGTCTGGCATTGCAAGCTTCCACACAGCAATCAAAAAAATGTGTGCAGTGCTCTCCCCAGCCCTGCAGCAATCTCATTTTAGTGTCGCTGTGCTGCAGGGCTGGGGAGAGCACTGCACACATTTCCTGGAAAGTCATCTTGCACATACGAAAGTTCTGCAACCACTGATCGTCATTCCGTAACTGTATAACAATTCGATTCCACCAGTCAGTGCTTGTTTCTCAGGACCAGAAACGGTGCTTCACCATGTTCAGCTTCTGCGCGACTGCCAGCAGCAACTGGGAATTGTTTCATTCTATGGCTTGCAGCAGAGCTGCTTGAATGTTCCATGCACCAGCTCCTGTCTCAGCTCTGGAAATACTGCAGGATAAGGAGCGAGATGTTTGTAATGCTCACAACAAGAATGCTGAAGGCCAAGCTTTCCACTGGTAAGGCATGCAAAGCACAAGGTAACCATTGTCAGTGCATGCCCGGATCTAGTGCAAGGTTGCTATTTAAAAAACACTCCCCTTATTACACTCAGGTGCAAGCCAGAACATAATCAGAATCCCTAGCTATTCAGTGAACCAGTTTGCTGTTCCTGCCACGGTGAGTATGGCCCAGGGGCATGGGCAATGGGCTTTGTACTGCAACTTGTGGCAAACCTGAGTTGGGAGCACCGATGGGCAGGTGGACAATGTCCCCTCTGACTAACAATATGGACTTTGCTTTGAGACCAGGGACCAGCATTAAGCCTCCCAAATTGCAGTCTTTGTCCAAGGGTTTGCGGCCATAAGATAACGCAGGAAGCCCATCCCCCCTTCCCTTAACACTGCTGGTAGTAGTCACCCTGGATTTGGAGAATCTGAGATCAATGCCAATCCCTGCCAACCGAACCACTAGCATGTTAGGAAAAGCATGGTTGAGGGACTCAGAAGTCACCATGGGTGGTGGATCACATGCTCTGATGTTTGCGGTACGAGCACTTGTAATGAAAAATTCCACTGTTTCCCCTAGGTGACCCTGGCTGATATCAGTCTCCTGAGGGTAACCGAGGTGGCAAGAGAGCAGATGCTGCAAACATCTGGGTACAGACCTGGTCTTTATGCTGCTACGCTGTGTACCACAATGATGCCAGCCAGGGCCGGCTCCAGGCACCAGCCTACCAGGCATGTGCTTGGGGCAGCACCTGGAGGGGGGCGGCGCTCAGGCCCGAGAGCGGGGCCGCGACTGGGCTCGCCGCCCTCCCCATGGCGCTCCGGCCGGCCGGGGAGAGCGGGGCCGCGGCCGGGCTCTCCGCCCTCCTGCCGGCGCTCCGGCCGGTCGGGGAGAGCGTGGCCCGCGGCGGGCTCGCCGCCGGGGAGAGCAGGGCCCGCGGCGGGCTCGCCGGGGAGAGCGGGCCCGCGGCCGGGATCTCTGCCCTCCTCCCGGTGCTCCGGCCGGTCGAGGAGAACGCGTCCCCGGCCGGGCTCGCCGCCCTCTCCCCGGCATTCCTGCCGCCGGGGAGAGCGGAGCCGCGGCGGGCTCGCCGTCCTCCCCCCTCCCCGGTGCTCCGGCCGGTCGGGGAGAGTGGGGCCGCGGCCGGGCTCGGCGCCCTCCCCTGCCGCGCTCCCCGCCAGGGGGCGGGGGGTGGGGTGCGGCGGGAGGCTTTTTTGCCTTGGGCGGCAAAAAAGCCAGAGCCGGCCCTGATGCCAGCATAGTTAATACTGGTATGGCGCGGGAAAGTGTCCTACCGTGGTGGAAGAAATAAGGCAGACCTCCCCAGAAACCTTTGCAGACTACCTCCATGAGAGTTTCCTGGAGATCTCCATGGAGGATTCCCAGGCCATTCCTCTGCACATAAACAGTCTTTTCGTGGAGCAACCTCTGCGTAGCTGGAACGGTCACTGGGAAGCAGATACCCACCAAACCTCACTTTTTCTTCAGATTAAACATAAAATATAAGAGCATGTAACCCCTACAGTTTGATTGGAATTGCATATTCACCAAAGTTGCCTTCCCTGCAGGGCCAGCTTTGGTGGTGGGCGGCCAGGGCGGCGGTACAGGGAGGCCCGCCAAAGAGGGTGCCGTGTGCAGAGTTTGGTACCTGACTCCCACCTGACCTACTGAGAGACAGCGGGGCTGACAGAGGCAGCCATGCAGGTAAGTAGCAGCGTTTGGCAAGGGCGGAGGGACCCGAACTGCAGGGGAGCAGTTCAATAATCAGCCAGGTGATTCCTCCAAAGCAGAGGTGCCCCTCCTTCCCCTGCTCCACTGCTGTGCGCAGCCGCTGCTGCTCCTGCTTCCCCCTCTCCCCCGGAGCCACCCCTGGCCATGCTGCAGGAGACTGGGAGTATCCTGTCTGCTGTGCAGAGTGGGTGGGAAAGGGGAGGCTGATGTCAGGGTTTTCCCTTCCCCCCACCAATGTACCCGGTCTCCACTGAGCTGGGGTGGTGGGACGGGGGGGAATCTGTCTGTGCTCCTACCTCTCTGGGCCCACAGTGGCAGCTGCTGATGGTGCTGGTGTCTGAGCAAGCCTTCAGGTTCCTGATCCTGAGTGGTTTCTTAAAGAAACAGTGTGCCGACACACTCACTCAGGCACACACACACTTCCCTCAACACACACACACTTCCCTGCCCTCTCCTTACGCAGCCCAGGTGGGGAAAGTGACCTGGATGCAGGGAACCTTGACATCGCTCATTGCTCCCTCCCCCCGCCCCCAGCCCCCTAGGTGTGCAGAGCGGAGGAGTAGCAGTCTGTTGGGGGACGAGCAGCAATGCCAGCTGCTCCGTGCATCTAGGTCAGTTTCTCCATATGGGTGCAGGAGGGAGGTGCAGGGATTAGGGGTGAAGGGGGGATGCAAGGGTTAGGAGTGAAGGGAGTGCAGGGATTGGGGTGAAGGGGGAGTCCAAGGGTTAGGAGTGAAGGGAGTGCAGGGATTAGGGGTGAATGGGGTGCAGAGATTGGGGTGCAGGAGGGAGTGCAGGGTTGGAGTGAAGGGGGCACAGTGCAGAGGTTAGGGACAAACTGGGGATGGGGAACCTGGGGAGTTCATGCAGGCCATGGGAAATGTGGGGGCACACACAGGGACCAGGGGCACTGGGGGGGCACCGTGCCCAAGGGGGCCAGGGACAATGGGTGGAAGCCACAACCACAAGGTCCAAACTACAAGTTTGCCCAGGGCGCCATTTTCCCTAAGGCCAGCCCTGCTTCCCCGGCATCATGCTCAGCCACTAGGCTGTCCTGTGACCAAGGTTAAAAATAGCTCCTGGCTCTTGGGGAGAATGGATCCACTATTCACCTGTCACCCATTCTCCTCCTTCTCCTCCTCTTCCTCATCCATTATGTCCTCCTCATTGTTGCCTGAGGTGGCCAGGGACTCAGACTTCTGGGAGATATCCACACTGCTCTTGGGGGTCGTTGTGAGGTTGCCGCTGAGAATCTCATGCAGCTCATTGTAGAAGCAGCATGTCTGTGGTGCAGAACCAGAATGACTGTTCGCCTCCCTTGTCGTCTGGTCTGCCTGTCAAAGTTCTTTCATTTTGACACAGTACTGCTGCGTGTCCCTGGTGTAGCCCTTGTCCCCCATGCCCTGCATGATCTTTTCATAAATGTCTACATTTCTTCAGCTGGATCGGAGCTGTGCTTGCACAGACTCTTCTCCCCACAGACCAATAAATCCCACCACCTTCTATGTACTCCAGGCTGGAGCATGTTTGAGGTGTTGAGTCACCATGATCACCTGGGTTAGCAAGCTCTCCACGCTGATCAAACAGGAAATGGGAATTCAAAGTTTCCAGGGTTTTAACCAAGGAGGGGCTGTTTCCTGTGTACCTGGCTACTGTGCAGTGGAGTTTAAAACGATCTCCAGAGCAGTCACAGCAGAGCACTGTGGGACACCTAGATGCCAATTCAGACAACTTACACAACACTGCGTCTAAACTGATTCTTTGTTGACCCATCAACATTGAATCAAGTGCTACGCCCTTCACGGAGGTGGAGTAATTAGTGCAATGTTACAGGTGAGTTAGGTCGGTGGAAGGGACCTGGCAGTGTAGATACATACATTATTAGGTCAACCTAAGGCAGTTTCCGTCAACCTAAGTTTATAGTGTAAACCAGGCTTCAGTCTGTTCCTGAAATCACTCCCCCACCCACCCACCCACCACGCCACCCCCAACTCATCACTAGATATCAGGGGAGAGCTCATTCAGACCTGCCTTACAAATGCAAGGATTTTGAACAATCTATGAGATTGCAAATGCTACTTCAAATGAATTCAGCACCCACCTTGTGTTACCAGTAGAGCTGGCTGGAAAATGTAATTTCCATCCCTTGAAATATTCCAATATTTAGACTTTTTTTTTTCCTGAATTGGGAGAAAAAATTGAAATTTTGATAATTTTCAGAAAATGAAAAGTTACAAAAAATTTTGATTCAGAAATATTGAAATGAAAATTGTTGACATTTTGGATAAAAATGAAATATTCTGACATCCCCAAACTGTGGAAACAAAATGTCAATTAGAAATAAAACCTTGTGTTTAGAACTGACACTTCCACTGACACTGTAATTCAAAATGATAATTTTGAAATATCACTTCAGAAAACTGAAACAAAAAATATCTAAATCAATATTTTCCCATGGAAAAATCACCATTTTGATAAAACCACATTTTTGTCAGAAAATGTTTAATGAGCTCCAGTAACCAGATTGACTGATATAAGATTGTAATTTTTTCCCTCAAAAAACCATCCTTTCCCAAAGTCACATCCACATAATGTCTCATCAAGAGTCCACCAGACGCCATCATTTTAGATGGCTTCCCCCATTTTTAGAGCTGTATGGGGATATATT
Organism: Terrapene triunguis; assembly: GCF_002925995.2. Taxonomy (NCBI): domain Eukaryota; kingdom Metazoa; phylum Chordata; order Testudines; family Emydidae; genus Terrapene; species Terrapene triunguis. The sequence continues at coordinate 211,306 of NW_020665091.1, forward strand.
TGGGGTCCTACTTTGATTTCAGTGTCACACATGATCAGCATTTCCCAGAATCTGCCAATTGACCCAAATTAAAATCTTTGTCATGTGACTGTTTCCATTCTTGACTCAAGTATTGCAGTGTCTAGTCAAAAATGCATACAGGAGCTTCTAGGGCTGCTGAAGTGGAAGCTGATAGATCCAGTGTCTCTTGCGACGTTGGTGCTCGTGATGCAGTGTCATGCATGCACACATTGCTCATGCCAATGCTACTTGCACCCAGTCGTTTTGTATCCTCTCCTCTTTCTGGTGATGATACTGGTGGCACTGATGGTAAAGTAAACCAATGAAAATAAAAGAACATTTCAAGTTCAATGGAGCAGAGAGACCCCCAATCTCCCTCCAGTCCAGGCAATGAGACAGAAAGCTCCTGCTTTGGAGAACTGGTTGGCAAAGAGCCCATCCTGGAGGTAAAGCAGGGAAGGGGAGTAAGACCAGGTTTTTTAAGTGCTGGCACACAAGCTGAGCATTTTTTTCTTAGTCACAGTTGTTTAATGCAGTAATTCAAGTATGTGTCCAAACCAAGCTCTATAGTTAATGCCTGAGGCCTACTCAGTAATGCTTTAACCAATAAGATGAAAGATCCTTTTCTCTGAGCACATTGTGTAGGTGCAACATCTGTCGAACTAGCAGAGCGAGAACTTCCTTTGCGGTTTAAGCTGGAACATCGCAGAGCAAATAATTTTCCTCTCTCAGTTCATGCTGACCCACTGCCGCTCTCTGGCTCCACCGAGGATTTTGAGACAGGATTAGACAGGTACACATCCTAAAGTTCTGTTCCAGGACTCCTGCTCACTGACCTGAAGACACCTCCACAGGTATCATCTCCGAGTGCTTGTGGGGTCTTTCATTGTTAGGGAATGTAACTGCTGTAGGATTTTTCTCTTCAGACTAACTCAGGAAGTGAGTGTTAATGGGCTATGTTTTCAAAAGTGCCTAAGAACCAGATTGAAATCAGTGGGATTTAGGAGCCTAAATAACTTTTTAAAATCTGGCCCTAAGTGACTTATGAACATAATTCTTGTTGGAAGTCAATGGGACTCTAGCAGGGACGGTCTGTCCCCTTTAAGGGCAGTAGGGACTAGAGGTCAGCCAACCCTTGTTCTTTGGTATGGCCCTTCAAGGTTTGGGGAGTTTGGATATACACAAGGGCCTAGGAAGTGTCAGAGGGAGATACTGGGAGGAAGGAAGCACTCCCGGGGAAATAGTTAGTGTTTGGGGAAATCCATAGTTCCTCTGTTCCTTTAAGGGCCCAGGAGCAGAAGCTTTGTAATGCAGTGTGGGGCAAAACTCCCCTCTCTCACAGCCAACCGGGATCAGCCTTGGGAGGGAGGGCATCATATATACTGCCTGCTCCCTCATGAAAGGCAGACTCTAGCAGGAGGAGGACTGCTGCCTGCTGACCTCTCCAAGCCAGCAGGTGAAAGGACTCAGTAAAAAGGGGCCAGAAACTGACTAAGAACTGCAGCTGGCCTGTATCAGAACCCAGCTCCAGGACAATAGCTGTGGAATCCTCATCTAAGGAGAGTGCGACTGTTTGAATTTTCACCAGGCTCCAGGAAGAAGGGCTGGGGTCTCCTGAACCTGGGGAGAGGACACTTCTCTGAATTAGTACCCAGGGCCAGAAGAAAGGTTAGACTCAAGGGGCTAAAGAAGAGGTTTTGTATTCTGTAGAAAAGGTTAATAAAAGAGACCCCACACAGGGGGTATCTGCTTGGATTACTTGAGTCTGAGAAAATGATTGCAGGCACCAAGAGAAAGCTGAGTAGCTCATCTGCAGAGCCATGCAGGACCAGAAGAGGACATGCTCAAGGGCATTACACTGTTACAGGGACTTATGCTCCTAAATCTCTTGGTCTCTCTTGAAAATCCAAACCGTTATTTTTATTTAAAAGGATTCTCTTTATTTCTAACTTTTGTATCCCCCCGCCCCTTTAATCTAAGCAGCACAAAAGTGGGTTTTGGATGTATGATGTATTGGATGTATTGGTAGCTAATGGTTCTGGTTTTTTTTTTTGTT
>NW_020665091.1:213461-325490 GCF_002925995.2 Terrapene triunguis
TTTTTTTTTTTTTTTTGCCATATCCACCATATCTACAAGACCACCAAAAATCAGGATATCAAGTTATTAGTAAAGTGTTTGGTACACAGTCTGAAGAAATCTTGTTTTTAAAAAAATCATTCAAGTTAATTTAGAAATGATCATAAATCCATTGTTTCTAGAATTTGCTGAGGGGGCCATAAAAATAAGGCTAATGGTAAACATCAGCTTATTGAATCAGGGGTGGGTTTCTAGTGAAGTGCCGCTGAGAATCAATGATAGTTCCTCACTTATTCAAGGTCTGATGAAATCACCTGGAAGAAAATGCAAGCAATATATTAATAACATTTCCATCTCATATTGAATTGGAAGGCATTTGGAGCCCTAGAGATGTCAGAGAAATAATGCAACAGAAGTTAGAGGGTAGAAATATGGACAGGATCCAACAAAATGAAACTGAGACAACATACATCTGAGAAGCTTATGTTAATAGCCCTAGATATGGACTCATTGGGAGTCGCGGGGGGGAGGAGAGGGGTTCAGTGGAAGATCTTAAATTCTAACTTCCCTTGCTGTTCTGCTATTCTGTGAGGTTTTTGGTCTTCAAGGCATGATGCAAGGCTCATCATTTTATTACTGCAATTTCTTAAGGAGAGTCTTATCCAGGAATGGGGTTAGATGAGATGTTTTCAGCTCTTCTCCCTTTAATAGTACTATGATTCTTTAAATTAATTAGGGTCCCTGGGTAAAATGTTCAAAACACTGAAATTGATTTTTCAATGGGCCATAAGTTTCTAAGTCATTAAAGAGCTTCCGAAAAGGGATTCAGGAAAGCGCTTAAGCATGTGACATTCAGGCATTAAACCCACTGAGGTTCAGGAGTAAAAAGTAGACAGCATTATTTTAGTTACTAAAGTCAGCAGACATGACTCAGCCTCTACATGCAAAATTCTCTCTTTAGGGAGAAAGTGTCATTTTTACACTGCAATTTGTCAGAATAGAGCTACACTCAAAGTTCTTCAGAATATGGTACCTTAACTTTGCATTTATATATTTTTCAGCATTTTTAAAACAAAGTTTTGCCTTTGTTTACAATTTCTTCTTGTCCTAATGTTTTTGTAAAATTTCCATCTTTTGATTTGTAATTTTGTAAGTTGTGTTGTTTTTACTTAAGTTATTGAAATTCATGGACAACTTTAATTTCAGTTCAGTTAATTATTTTCTCTTGGAACATTAAACAGAGGTCAGACATTTTAAAAGGTGATAAGAAACGCATCTCTCTGATGCCTGGCTTCTCTCAACCAACCTATTGTGGTATGAAATAGGTCTTGATATTATTTGTCTGCTCTGATGATCAATAAGTAGAGTCTGATTCTTGATGTAACTGGAGCTACACCAACATGAAACAGGTGTAACAAAGGGGAGAATCAGGCCCACAGATATGTTGTCAGCCACTTCCATCCACTAAATCAGAGTGTAAACATTATATCCTGTAGTCCACCAGAAATGAGTGAGCAGGAAACAAACTACACTGAACTGAAATTTCACACTCCTACTCAACAGAAAATGGGGCAAAGAGCTGAGAAGACCAAGAACAAAGGTACTGTACATAACAAGCTGCTAACTCTGTACATGCTGTTATTTTACTGTCCAGAGTCAAACCTCTTGGTCCAATAACTTTCCTTAACTTAACCCTGACATTACAATAAAAAACTCAATAATAATTAGGGATTTCAACTATCTCCATATTGACTGGGTACATAAGAATGGCCGTACTGGGTCAGACCAAAGGTCCATCTAGCCCAGTATCCTGTCTACCGACAGTGGCCAATGCCAGGTGCCCCAGAGGGAGTGAACCTAACAGGTAATGATCAAGTGATCTCTCTCCTGCCATCCAACTCCACCCTCTGACAAACAGAGGCTAGGGATACCATTCCTTACCCATCCTGGCTAATAGCCATTAATGAACTCAATCTCTATGAATTTATCCAGTTCTCTTTTTAAACCCTGTTATAGTCCTAGCCTTCACAACCTCCTCAGGCAAGGAGTTCCACAGGTTGACTGTGCGCTGCGTGAAGAAGAACTTCCTTTTATTTGTTTTAAACCTGCTGCCCATTAATTTCATTTGGTGGCCCCTAGTTCTTATATTAAGGGAACAAATAAATAACTTTTCCTTATTTACTTTCTCCACATCACTCATGATTTTATATACCTCTATCATATCCTCCTCTTTTCCAAGCTGAAAAGTCCTAGCCTCTTTAATCTCTCCTCATATGGGACCCGTTCCAAACCCCTAATCATTTTAGTTGCCCTTTTCTGAACCTTTTCTAGTGCCAGTATATCTTTTTTGAGATGAGGAGACCACAACTGTACGCAGTATTCAAGATGTGGGCATACCATGGATTTATATAAGGGCAATAAAATATATTCTCCATCTTATTCTCTATCCCCTTTTTAATGATTCCTAACATCCTGTTTGCTTTTTTGACTGCCGCTGCACACTGGGGTTATTTTTTCAAGTGTCCAGTACTTTACATTTATCCACATTAAATTTCATTTGCCATTTTATTGCCCAATCACTTAGTTTTGTGAGATCTTTTTGAAGTTCTTCACAGTCTGCTTTGGTCTTAACTATCTTGACCAGTTTAGTATCATCTACAAACTCACTTTTTACTCCTTTCTCCAGATCATTTATAAATAAGTTGAATAGGCTTGGTCCTAGGACTGACCCTTGGGGAACACCACTAGTTACCCTTCTCCATTCTGAGAATTTACCATTTATTCCTACCCTTTGTTCCCTATCTTTTAACCAGTTCTGAATCCATGAAAGGACCTTCCCTCTTATCCCATGACAACTTAATTTACGTACTTTGGTGAGGGACCTTGTCAAAGGCTTTCTGGAAATCTAAGTACACTATGTCCCCTGGATCCCCCTTGTCCATATGTTTGTTGACCCCTTCAAAGAACTCTAATAGATTAGTAAGACATGATTTCCCTTTACAGAAACCATGTTGACTTTTGCCCAACAATTCATGTTCCTCTATGTGTCTGACAATTTTATTCTTTACTATTGTTTCAACTAATTTGCCCGGTATTGATGTTAGAATTTCCGGTCTGTAATTGCCGGAATCACCTCTAGAACCCTTTTTAAATATTGGCGTTACATTAGCTATCTTCCAGTCATTGGGTACAGAAGCCGATTTAAAGGACAGGTTACAAACCATAGTTAATAGTTCTGCAACTTCACATTTGAGTTCTTTCAGAACTCTTGGGTGAATGCCATCTGGTCCCAGTGACTTGTTACTGTTAAGTTTATCTATTAATTCCAAAACCTCCTCTAGTGACACCTCAATCTGTGACAATTCCTCAGATTTGTCACCTACAAAAGCCGACTCAGGTTTGGGAATCTTCCTAACATCCTCAGCCATGAAGACTGAAGCAAAGAATTTGTTTAGTTTCTCCACAATGACTTTATCGTCTTTAAGTGCTCCTTCTGTATCTCGATCGTCCAGGGGCCCCACTGGTTGTTTAGCAGGCTTCCTGCTTCTGATGTACTTAAAAAACATTTTATTACCTTTCAAGTTTTTGGCTAGCCATTCTTCAAACTCCTCTTTGGCTTTTCTTATTACATTTTTACACTTAATTTGGCAGTGTTTATGCTCCTTTCTATTTACCTCACTAGGATTTGACTTCCACTTTTTAAAAGATGCGTTTTTATTTCTCACTGCTTCTTTTACATGGTTGTTAAGCCACGGTGGCTCTTTTTTAGTTCTTTTACTGTGTTTTTTAATTTGGGGTATATATTTAAGTTGGGCCTCTATTATGGTGTCTTTGAAAAGCATCCATGCAGCTTGCAGGGATTTCACTCTAGTGTCTGTACCTTTTAATTTCTGTTTAACTAACACCCTCATTTTTGCATAGTTCCCCTTTCTGAAATTAAATGCCACAGTGTTGGGCTGTTGAGGTGTTCTTATATTATGGTCACTATTTCCAAGCGGTCCTGTTATAGTTACCTCTTGGACCAGCTCCTGCGCTACACTCAGGACTAAATTCCCTTGTGGGTTCCCGTACCAGCTGCTCCAAGAAGCAGTCTTTTAAAGTATCGAGAAATTTTGTTTCTGCATTTCATCCTGAGGTGACATGTTCCCAGTCAGTATGGGGATAATTGAAATCCCCCACTATTATTGAGTTCTTAATTTTGATAGCCTCTCTAATCTCCCTTAGCATTTCATCGTCACTATCACTGTCCTGGTCAGGTGGTCAATAATAGATCCCTAATGTTATATTCTTATTAGAGCATGAAATTACTATCCATAGCGATTCTATGGAACATGTGGATTCACTTAAGATTTTTACTTCATTAGATTCTACGTTTTCTTTCACATATAGTGCCACCCTCCCCCACCCCCCACACGACCTGTTCTGTCCTTCCGATATATTTTGTACCCCAGAATGATTGTGTCCCATTGATTGTTCTCAGTCCACCAGATTTCTGTGATGCCTATTATAGCAATATCCTTCTTTAACACAAGGCATTCTAGTTCACCCATCTTATTATTTAGACTTCTAGCACATACATATCACCACAGGATGGGTTGCAGAGATAAAGTTTCTTGACACCTTAAATGACTGCTTCTTGGAGCAGCTAGTCCTGGAGCCCACAAGAGGAGAGATAATTCTTGATTTAGTTCTAAGTGGAGCACAGTATCTGGTCCAAGAGGTGAATATAGCTGGACCACTTGGTAATAGTGACCATAATATAATTAAATTTAACATCCCTGTGGTGGGGAAAACACCACAGTGGCCCAACATTTAATTTCAGAATGGGGAACTTACACAAAAATGATGAAGTTAGTTAAACAGAAATTAAAAGGTACAGTGCAAAAAGTGAAATCCCTGCAAGCTGCATGGAAGCCTTTTAGACACCATAATAGAGGCTCAACTAAAGTGTATACCCCAAATAAAAAAAATAATAGTAAGAGAACCAAAAAAGAGCCACCGTGGCTAAATAACAAAGTAGGAGAAGCAGTGAGAGGCAAAAAGGCATCCTTTAAAAAGTGGAAGTTAAATACTAGTGAGGAAAATAGGAAGGAGCATAACCTCTGCAAATGAAGTGTAAAAATATAATTAGGAAGGCCAAAAAAGAATTTGAAGAACAGCTAGCCAAAGACTCAAAAAGTTATAGCAAAAAAAAAATTTAAGTACATCAGAAGCAGGAAGCCTGCTAAACAATCAGTGGGGCCACTGAACAATCAAGATGCTAAAGGAGCACTCAAGGACAATAAGGTGATTGCGGAGAAATGAATTCTTTGCATCGGTCTTCACGGTTGAGGATTTGAGGGAGATTCTCAAACTTGAGCCATTCTTTTTAGGTGACAAATCTGAGGAACTGTCCCAGATTGAGGTGTCATTAGAGGAGGTTTTGGAACAAATTGATAAACTAAACAGCAGTAAGTGACCAGGACCAGATGGCATTCACCCAAGAGTTCTGAAGGAACTCAACTGTGAAATTGCATGACTACTAACTGTAGTCTGTAACCTATCATTTAAATCAGCTTCTGTACCAAATGACTGGAGGATAGCTAATGTGATGCCAATTTTTAAAAAGGGCTCCAGAGGTGACCCCGGAAATTAAAGGCCGGTAAGCCTGACTTCAGTACCGGGCAAACTGGTTGAAACTATAATAAAGAATAGAATTGTCAGACACATAAATGAATATCATTTGTTGGGGAAGAGTCAACATGGTTTTTGTAAAGGGAAATCATGCCTCACCAAGCTACTAGAATTCTTTGAGGGGGTCAACAAGCATGTGGACAAGGGGGATCCAGTGGATATAGTGTACTTAGATTTTCAGAAAGTCTTTGACAAGGTCCCTTACCAATGGCTCTTAAGCAAAGTCAGCAGTCATGGGATAGAGTGCAGGCTGCAAAGAGCTACAAAAGGATCTCACAGAACTGGATGAATGGACAACAAAATGGCAGGTGAAATTCAATGTTGATAAATGCAAAGTAATGCACATTGGAAAACGTAATCCCAACTATACATATAAAATGATGGGGTCTACATTAGCTTTTATCACTCAAGAAAGAGATCTTGGAGTCATTGTGGATAGTCCTCTGAAAACATCCACTCAATGTGCAGTGGCAGTCAAAAAAGCAAACAGAATGTTGGGAATCATTAAGAAAGGGATAGATAATAAGACAGAAAATATCCCATATTGCCTCCAAAGAAATCCATGGTACACTCACATCTTGAATACTGCGTGCAGATGTGGTCACCACATCTCAAAAAATGATATACTGGAATTGGAAAAGGTTCAGAAAAGGGCAACAAAAATGATTAGGGGTATGGAATGGCTGCCATATTAGGAGAGATTAATGAGACTGGGACTTTTCAGCTTGGAAAAAAAGACGACTAAGGGGATATGACAGAGGTCTATAAAGTCAGGACTGGTGTGGAGAAAATAAATAAGGAAGTGTTATTTACTCCTTCTCATAACACAAGAACTAGTGTCACCAAATGAAATTAATAGGCAGCAGGTTTAAAACAAACAAAAGGAAGTATTTTTTCACACAACACACAGTCAACCTGTGGAACTCCTTTTCAGAGGATGTTGTGAAGGCCAAGACTATAACAGGGTTCAAAAAAGAACTAGATAAATTCATGGAGTATAGGTCCATCAATGGCTATTAGCCAGGATGGACAGGGATGGTGTCCCTAGCCTCTGTTTGCCAGAAGCTGGGAATGAGCGACAGGGGTTGGATCATTTGATGATTCCCTGTTTTGTTCATTCCTTCTGGGGCACATGGCATTGGCCACTGTCAGAAGACAGGATACTGGGCTAGATGGACCTTTGGCCTGACTCAGTATGGTCGTTCTTATGTTCTTGATATTACATGTCAGCATTCAGAAAGTTTGATGTATTTTCCTCTGATGTACCTGCCAATGGCATGTTACTGGAAGCTGATCATAGCCCAGCATGCAAAATGCATGAACTAGTCATGCATAGGAGGGAGAGGTCACAGACTCGGAAGCTAACAAAGGTGTCTGTCTTCTCTAGTCATGCTCATTGGCTGCCTGGCTAAGTATCCCACCAGTCAGCTATTACTGGTCTGGATTAACTTGTTTTCTTTTTTTTCTCTGTAAAAGCCCTCATGTTACTGGTCCAACCACCAACTGTCTGTGGTCAGGAAAAAGCTTCCACAGTGGGCAGGCTATTCTATAACTATCCATTATGTTAAATTCTCCTCTGAAGTAATCTGTTATTGATCACCATCGGAGACAGTGTTCACTTTGCCTGTCTTGATCCCTTCTCCTTTCTGTTAGATTCTCCCTCTTCATAACCACAGTGGAGGCTCATTGCACTGCCTCTTGGGATCTTGTGCCTGCCTTTGCTGGTAACTCTGGGGATATTGAGTGCTCGGGTGCGATACAGTAAATTGCAGCAGTGTACACAAGGGGTTCCACAGTTGTGCATACTTTTATCTGTGTAACTTTGGAAATATACAGTAAAAATTGTGAGAGAAATTAGAATCTTCATCTTTTTCCCCCAACCAGTTTTTTTCACTCTTTTCTACCCTCTTTTTTACTTCTGCCTCCCCACCACCCAATCAGGGAAATTAAATATAAAAATTATGTTAATATAATGTTAAAGTTAAAAGTGTAATTACTGAAAAGTTACGGCAGGGAAAAGTTCACTCATTGCACATACTGTATAGGGCACAACTCTATGGTGAGTTTGGGTTACTTTGCAGCAAACAAGTGCAAATCAACCCCAAACCCAACAGATACAGATCCTGGCAGATTCCCTTGCATAATTGGATCCCCAAGTGGTGGTGTAGAAATTCTAGTGGCTCCTATTCCATCCACATCCTGGCTCCAGTAGTGTGGGCATAGCTGGGACATCTCTATAACCCAATGGCAGATGGCAAAAATTAGAGGCAGCCTGCTCTTATTTATGTTGGGGACCAGCCCTGTGCCCTGACAGCCCCATGACCAGAGAAGTAAAAAAAGTTTTTAAACCATCTTTACAGAATCTGTGCTGAGAGGTCTTCAGGTACAGTTCAGGAATTTGGTCATTGAATATTTGGATTACGAGTCATGCAGGTAGATTTTTATCTTATTAAAAAGTAGTTGCAACGTCAGTGAATCAGCATAAATAGGTGAATCTTAACTTCCTTGTTTTCAAAATTTTGAGGGGCAGATCTTCAGGTGGTGTAAAATGTAATAGCTCCAAGGTATTTAAATTTCTAACTTTAACCATTAACATTAAATTAATATAAGCCTTTGCATTTCATAAAAGCTTTAATATTTTTCCCAAGCAAATTTAATGTAAGCAGGTATAATTGAAATATATAGGAAGGCTGTAATAGAGGAATAAATGTGCTTTTCCTGTTCTTTATTAAATAAAATTATGCATATTTCTATCTTCCTAACTGTGTAGAAATCTCACATGGTACTGTAGCAGCTGGGGGCTCTCTTGCTCTGGATTTTTTTGTTCACCTTTGTTTCATTTCACTACAATCTCAGCATAACAGGAGAAATTGCATGGTTACTGCATATTCGAGTAATTTCAATGGGATTTCTATTTTACCAAAAGAACAACAAATAATGGAAGAATTTCAGACCTTGTCTGAAGACACATCTAAATTCCAGTTGTGTATTCCAAACAGCTGTGAAACTTGAACTGTCCTTTCTGAATAACCACCCTCCCCAGAAATATTGGTGTAAAATATCTGTTTGACCTATTCAGATGATCATTGAAATGTCAGCAAACTCACTCCTGCTGTAGAATTGAGGGGGGAATGTTATGGCCCTCATAGCTCTGGGAATAACTGACAATTCATTCACCCAAATGAGGTGTAGTGAATGGAGAAGGTAAAAAGGATCAACTCGATATCTCCAGTGAAAGAAAAATAATTGCATACTGTCAATGCCTGTTATTTTGGGGCTGTTAGTTAAGCCTGGTGGAGCCTAGATACAGTGAATTCCACTGTGACACTGGATTCCTTGAATGTCTTTTTGTTTATTGCCTGCCTTTCCTTTCTGTTAGATTTTCCTTCTCCATCTTCCCCATAGCGATATGTTGCAGTGATTCTGGGGATCCTCTGTGTAGTATTGTTGGGAGCTGTGGGGTTCCAGAGTGTCAAACGTAAGTATTTTCAGGAAAGGCAAAGAAAAGATTCCAGAGTCTCAGTAATTTCAGCAAAGAGGTCAGTGTTACTGACAAATTTCAGGTGACTTGAGTGATCTCCGATCAGCTCAATTTCTTTTTCTACCAATACCACTTTTATGAAAGTCTTCCCCAGGCAAATATCTTGCAGGTTTCAGGGTGGCTTGGATGTGGTCTAAACCCACTATCAAATGGCATGATCATGAGCAATACATTAATAAAATCAATCTATAAAATGTATTTCCTGTTGAAGGAGACAACTGCAGCCTTTGCCCAGAAAACTGGATACAGCATGAGGAGGACTGTTACCATTTTTCTACTGAATGGAGAACTTGGCAAGAGAGTAAAGATTATTGCTCTTCTCAGGGCTCCAGACTTTTGAAGATACACAGCAAGAAAAAACAGGTAGAATTCAATTGTGGGGACTTTTCAGACTACAAACAGCAGATTAGTCAGAGACCAGGAGAACAATATTTGATTTCATGTCTGTAGTGTTGCATGGAAGAACCTGGTTTGACTCCATTCTAACATCTCAATTTCCAGGTTGCGCGGGTCTGGGAACACTGCAATTACAGTTCAGCTGATGCTTAGAAAAGCAGGTCCTCACATATCTCTGTCTGCAATGACTGTCATCAAGTATAAAGAGGCCCTGTTCACACCCTTCCCCCCTCCCCCCCCCCCCCGAGAGGCCCACTTACTCAGAAAGAGCAGGCGATAAAATGATAGAGTAAAAGGTCCAAATACTGAAGTGAGACTAAGACAATTTTTGATTGTACCCATACAGGATTTCATAAAGCCTCTAGCATTTTCTTATCACTGGATCGGATTATTCCGTAATGGGATCAACGAATCCTGGGTTTGGGAGGATGGCACAGCTCTAACCCTTAACCTGTAAGTCACTGGCATGCACAGTTAGGGGCATTAATAACAACTTCTGACTTTGCCGTGTGACTTACATAGTCAACAGTACATGTATGTTTCATTTTCAGGTTTGCAGAACATCCAGATTTTAATAGCGGTGACTGTGCTGCTTTCAGAATTGGAGAAGCCCACTCCTATGGCTGTGAACAATCAAAACCCTATATCTGTGAGCAGAGGGCTGCTTAGATGAAGCCTGTTATAGCAGCATAAGAAAGACTGGAGAAAGACACTGAGGCTTCTTCAGTGGCCTTCAGTGCCTCACTGAGGCACAAAAATTCATGGAGCTCCTGGTAACTGGAGCTTTTATGCTGCCCTTTAACAAGGTGAGGCATGTGCTCCCCTCCTTGGCTGACCATGGACCTGTTTCCTCCCCACCCCTTTTGAGGTGATTAGTGCAGTTAGCTGCTTGCAAGGAAGAGCAAGAACTACAATGGCCATTCCCTGCATGTACCCTTTCCTGCCTTCACGCTCATGCAGAAACTGATAAAAAATCTTGTCCATAATAAATCATCTCCATTTTCTGACAGATTTTCTTCCCAGCTGAAAATTCCCAGCTGAAAATTACTAATTGTATATATATGTATCAGAGGGGTAGCCGTGTTAGTCTGAATCTGTAAAAAGCAACAGAGGGTCCTGTGGCACCTTTAAGACTAACAGAAGTTTTGGGAGCATAAGCTTTCATGGGTAAGAACCTCACTTCTTCTTGCATCTGAAGAAGTGAGGTTCTTACCCACGAAAGCTTATGCTCCCAATACTTCTGTTAGTCTTAAAGGTGCCACAGGACCCTATGTTGCTGTATATATATGGTTCTTGTTACCTAGAGATGTGCATAGAAGTCACCATTTTGTGGGCCGGTCTTACTAGTCCTGATTAAACTGATCATATTTTTGTTGTTTAAAAAAGTGTCCTAGTTTTCTATTATAATGCTGTCATAAAGTGGGACACAGCATGGGGAGGAGCATATATAAGACAGTCTGAGGGGCAAAAAAAAAAAAAAAGAGGATGAAATTAGTTATCTTCCTCCAGTAAACTAAATCCAGCTAGCTGCAAGATTCCATAACTTCCTCTGGAGATAAGCAGAGATAAGCTTGACATGAACTTTGAACTACTTTTTATTTTTATATTTAAGGAAAAACTTCAGTGATTGGTTATAACAACTTAGTGCCACACAATCTCTTCTGTGCTAGAGAAGTGCAAAAAAATTCTAAAATGTACTACAAAATTGAGCTTTGTAAGTTAATAAATATACATAGCAGAATCTACAGTAAAGGGTCACGATGTACAGAAATACATAACAATTTCTTCAAGATCTTTGTGTCACTGTTCAGAGCAACTGGACCTGTATACCTCCTCTATGGTTCAGCAAGGGCACCCACTCTAAGCTCCTGGCTCCTCACCCATCACCTCTCTTGGATGGAGATGTGCATCTTTCTCCCTTCTGACTGGAATATTTCTGGATTGCACAGTTCTGTGCATATACTGCGACCTCCCCAGCAAAGTCAGACTGCCTAAGCCAGCCTGCTTTACTTTTATCCTCAGAGACAGTAAACAGTCTAATTGCCCACAGTTAAATTACCACACAGCTCTTTCTAAGCAAACACATTCTTAAGGTGAAAGCATTTCAGAGAAAATATTAAAAACAATAAAAGAACATATATGCTTGCTAATAAGCTTACCAGCTATTACCCCCAACTCCAACAAGGGCTCTGGCCAGTGAACAGTTCTTTAAACACTACACAGAGGTTTCTCCTGTGGTCACAAGGTCATCACAATTTTTGCTTAGAACTAGCCCACCCAGTCTTATGGGGCCTCAGTAGGCCAAAGTCCTTCCAGCCTTTCCCTAAGGATTGGGGCATCCCTTGAACTGAATTCCCTGTCTGCTTGCTAGAGTGAAAGAAAACTTTAAGTCAGTTTAAAGTGAGACTATTTATTTAAAAGTCCTTTCTTTGTCGATTGGTCCCCGGAAATAGTTTGAATCAGTATTTGCTAGACTATCCAGGTGGTGGTATCTTTTGGAGGTGCTACAACCTCGGTAAATCTGTTTAATTATCTCCCACTGTTCTTAGTTCCCCGAAGCTGTGGTCCCACTCCTCCATGGAATTACATACAATCCCTCATCCACAATGGCAAACTTAGTTCAATAAGGTTTGTCCAGGATATTGTTATCTCTCTCACACTGTTGCATTTGAAAATGTCTGCTGAATCCTTATCTACCCACAGAAACATTCTTATTTTCCTAGACTAAGGTGCAGTTTTTTGCCTATAACAAATTACTACTATCACATAAAACTCTTAATTGGAAGGTCCTGATATGTTCCATCTTCTGCAATGACTCTTTCAGAGCCTGATCCAAACCCCATTGAAGTCAATGGGAGTCTTGGATCAGACCCTCAAACAGCACAATCATTAAAAATAGAGGTGGATGAAATTTTTAAAGATTCACAACTTTCTTTTTTTCCCCTTGTCCTTGCAAATGTCAATGAAAAAACAAGTTAGATTTTTTGACATTCTCAAGAAAAATTTACCCTATTTTTTCAACCAGCTCTATAGCTGATTGAAACATTTTGAAATTGAAAATGTTGATGTTTTTGTAAAAATTTCATATTTTAATTAAAAATTTGGATTATTTTTTGTGAAAATGTTGACCTATGTTATAATTATCTCTAACTTAATTTTGTCATTCACTTCAGTCCATTAATGTAGCTTGGCTGTCAGATCCCAAGGTGAAATTCCAGGACTGGTAGTTAAAAAAAAGGCACATTTGTACTTGTAGATAGAGCAAATTTGCTCTGAAATCACACAGACACAATAAATATGGGACTCCACAATGACATTTGTGCTATCATTTCTAAGAGTAAAACAGCATTTGAATTAAGTGTATTTATCATTTGCACCAGCAGTCTCTGTGTTTTTTCATCCTAGCCTGAAATGCCAAAATAATACAAGAGACAGATAGTTCCTGGGGTGTTTCCAGCCCAACCAGAAGCAGAAAGCACTGGAAATCTAATGCTGAAAGCCCGCTTTCTCACAAGATTTGCAGACATGAAAAGTTCAACTTTTTCCTGCTTATCCAAACTAAGCCTTCAATCCTTTTCTCATAAGATTTGTATATCACTAACTATAAGCAGTAACATAAACATCAGCCAAAATATTCTATATATATTGTAATGGATTCAGTTTTCTCCCAAGCTGGTATTAAGGAGATACATTTTACTCAGAGCTGGTTGGAGAAACTTTCACAGAACCATATTCTGTTAGAATAGAGACATAAACTAAATGTATATCCCCGATATTTGTTTTTAAGGGGAAAAAAACAGAAGACCCAAAACATGTCACCATGGCTAAATAGAGTAAAAGAAGCTGTTAGAGACAAAAAGACATTCTTTAAAAACTAGAAATCAAATCCTACTGAGGAAAATTGAAAGGAACATAAACTCTGGCAAGCCAAGTATAAATGTATAATTAGGCAGGCCAAAAAAGAATACTAAACTAGAAGCCTAATTTCAGTACCAGGCAAATTGGTTCAAACTATAGTAAAGAACAGAATTATCAGACACATAGATGAACAAGATTTGTTGGGGAAGAGTCAACACGGCCTTTGTAGTAAGGGGAAATCATGCCTCAGCCATCTATTAGAATTCTTTGAGGGGGTCAACAAACATGTGGACAAGGGTGATCCAGTGAATACAGTGTACTTGGACTTTAAGAAAGACTTTCACCAAAGGCTCTTAAGCAAAGTAAGGAGTCATGGGATAAGAGGGAAGGTCCTTTCATAGATCAGTAACTGGTTAAAAGATAGGAAACAAAGGGTAGGAATAAATGGTCAGTTTTCACAGTGGAGAGAGATGAACAGCAGGATTTGTACTGTGACCAGTGTTGTTCACCATATTCATAAATGATCTGGTAAAGGGGGTAAACAGTGAGGTGGCAAAGTTTGCAGATGATACAAAATTACTCAAGATAGTTAAGTCCAGCTGACTGTGAAGAGTCACAAAGGGATCGCATAATACTGGGTCACTGGGCAACAAAATGGCAGAAGAAATTGAAGGTTGATAAATGCAAATTAATGCACATTGGAAAGCATAATCCCAACTATCCATGCAAAATGATGGGGTATAAATTAGCTGTTACCGCTCCAAAAAAAGATCTTAGAGTCACCATGGCTAGTTCTCTGAAAAAAGTCTGCCCAGTGTTCAACAGCAATCAAAAAAAGCTAACAGGACATTGGGAAAGGAATAGATAATAAAAAGAACCTATCATAATGCCACTATGTAAATCCATGGTATGCCACTCCTGATGTGGTGTATCAACCCCACACTGGTGAGGTGAGTGTTAAGGAGCTGCTCTGGATGCAGGAAGGCAAGAGTGACCACAAACCCCGCCAAACGTCACCTGGGATAAAGAGAGGTAATGTACCTTGGGTACACTGTGGAGTAGGGACAGTTACGTTCCCTTGTTAACAAGGTTCAAGCCTTAAGCAACTGCCCAATCCCCCCAACAAGAAACAAGTACAGCAGTTTCCCAGACTGGTGGTCTATTTTAGGCTTTCTGTGCAATTTTTTGCCACAATAACTGCCCCCCTCTCAGACCTTGTAAAAAAGTACCAGGCTGAGGAAAATGCAATGGTCGGAGGACTGTGAAAGAGCTTTCCAGGCCTTGAAGGACTGACTAAATCAGGCGCCCATTCTCTTCCATCCTGTAGCCTTTTATTCTATTTAATGTTAATCATACTTCAGTGGGTTCGGCTCTGGCGGCTACAGTCTCAAGTTCAACAGAGTTATCTCTGTTCGTTCTCCATCTGGAGTTCATAGGAACACGTGAAACCATAGGCAAATAACACATACAATTACAAGAGCATCGATCTTTTAGTAGTTTTATTAAAATTACCTATAAAGCTATAAATGTCACAGCATATACAATTCCTAAAAATAAGTATAATGTACCAGTTATACCTAGAGACATTCTCATATCCTCCTAGATGGTGTTAGAGTCTGTTGGCCCTCTTATAGATTGATCATCAATATGGGAGTGGTTCCTGCTGGAGTTTCCCATAGGAAGCTCAATTTTCCTGCTCTGGCACGCTTTCTTATACCGTGAGTTTGTCTATACCTACATTCTGCACATGTACATGAAAGTGTCAACCCTCCCTTTCTTGTTGGTCTGTGTCCCCTGGAAACACAAGGGACCCCGAATTCTATAGGTTGGGTAGATTCTTGTTAACATTGACATACTACCTTTATCTTGCGGTTAAGGCATGTGTTAGAGACAATATTTCTGGTTACAGCATTTTATAATTTAAATTTAATCTTCCCAACTATACTTTTGCAATATTACCGATTAGTACCTCTTTCCCATAATCTTTCAGGTTATTTCTCAGTCATTGACTTGCACCATTATTTCTTGTCTCCAAGGCCTAAAATAGCTAAGCTAAAGTCTTGCAGGCCTCAGCCCACAGGTTCTTGCATTTCAGCTTGTCTTACTTATGTCTACTACATAGTTCCTCTAAATACTGATCAACCTTATACTTTGATAATCCTACAGATCAACTCTGATTAATATACAGTGAATATATGTAATATAACATATAGATTAATCATAACATCACATGAAAGTGGATACTAAACTAAAATCATTGGCTACAATCCCAATTTTGCAAGGCAGTTCATCCTCCTGATGGATACCTCCAAGGTGGGCCTTGTGGCTGTAGTGTCCCAGGCTGTGGATGGCAAGGAACATCCAGTGCTGTACTTGAGCAGGAAGCTGTTCTGCCAGGAAAACGAATACTCTACCATTGAGAATGAGTCATTGGCTGTGAAGTGGGCAGTCGAGGCCTTGCATTACTATCTGAAACCTCTTTCAGCTTATCATGAACCACACACACACCCTTCTCTGGTTCAATTCAATAAAAAACACCAATGCCCGGATCATGCGATGGTACCTCTCCCTGCAACCGTATGACTTTCAGGTACTTCACCGGCCAGGGTAGGCACATGTCAATGCCAATTTCTTCTCACAAGCATTAGGGGGAGTCTAGAGGATGGACCACTACCAGATCAGAGCCTGAGTGGGAGGGAGTGTGATGGGATGTGCCAACCCCACACTGGTGAGGCGACGGTTAAGTAGCTGCTGGGGATGCAGGAAGCCACGCCCCTTTGCTTCTGCTCCCAGTGATGGGAGCATTCAAAAAGGCTGAGTTCAGTCAGGGCTGGCCAAGCAGGAGAGCAGTTGAGTGCAGCAGCCTTCTGCCAAGGGATGTACAAGACAGAAAATGAAGATAGTCCATGCACCAAACAGTACACAATTTAATAAACAGAAGCAGAGAAGTAGGCATTCACTCAGAAGCCCCAAAGAAGGAAGAATTTAAAATATTTTTTAAAGTTTAGTTTGGTTCACTTTTGGAGCTGTCACAGAAGTCAGAGGAGGCGCTTAAATGCAAGAAGGATGGTAGCTTGTTGGACCAGGATGGAGGTGTTCCTTTCATACAACACAGCATGGGGAAAAAAGTCACAGAAACAGAAGTGGGACAATGAAATGAACATGGCATTGAGATTGGAATTGGTGGCTGCATGGGGTGGGAAAGCAATGTAGTAAGAGATGAAAGGAAGGAAGTAGGCTGGAGTGAGATTGTGAAAGATCTTGAAGGTGATGAAATGAGGTTTAAACTTCTAGAAGGATGTTTCCGGACCTAACTGTGTAACTAAGGGCTTGGCTACACTTGCAAGTTAGAGTGCATTAAAGCAGCCCAGGGCGCCCTAACTCCTGAGGTGTCCACACTGGCAAGGCATGGACTCTGCAGCTGGAACGCCTCCTGGAAATCCACCTCCATAAAGCTTGCTGCGCCGGCATCAGTGTGGATGAGGTGTTGCATTACTGCGCTGTGACTGGCCTCTGGAAACATCCCATAATTCCCTGAAGTCAAGTGGCTACTCTTCTCATTGTTTTGAAATGGCTGCAGGCATGTGGATATCCCCTTTCAAAGCTCTGTTTCTGACAGATGGCATGCTTAGCTGCTCCGGGACAAAACAAACCATTAGTGTGGAATGCTGCTGTTGTGAGTGTGTGTGAGAGAGGGCTGGGGGGAGGGGGATCTGCTGCTGTCTGAACTTACAAGACAGCATGCTAACACACTCTCAGTCCCCCAAAACACACTGTCTCTCCCTCCACATACACACAACACTGTCACACTCCACCACCACCCATTTGAAAAGCACGTTGCAGCCACTTGCATACTAGGATAGCTACCACAATGCACTGCTCTTTGTGGCATTGCAAGAGCTGCTAATATGACCATGCCAGTGCGCTTGCAGTTGACAGTGTAAACACACGGCAGCGTTTTCCCTGCTGCGGTCTCTGAAGGCTAGTTTAACTCCCAGTGCTCTACATCTGCAAGTGTAGCCAAGCCCTAAGACCTGATGGAATCATCCTCCAGCACTGGAAATCCACAGCAACATATCCAGGAACTCCCGAAAGAATAGCACATGCTTACTCCTAAGACCATGCTGGTATGACAAAGTGCACTGACACAGCTGTGTACATGTGTGTGTGATGAGGGAAGCTTCAAGATGTGACACTCTGCACCCCAGGGGAGCACCCTGTAACCCCCATACTCATCATTTGTATATAATTGTGATATTGCATATAAAGCATTCCATGTAATGTATCAGGGGAAAGGTTATGATATGCTGAAACCCACTGTTCATCTAAATATGTCTATCATTAATGCATATGAAGTTATGAGAATTGTGTTGTATGGTTTTCACTAAAATATGCTGTGGGTTTGGGAAGTGCCCAGATACTAGCTCTCCAGAGACAATGACAAGGGAGGTAAGCAATGCCTGGGTGGGTGCTGAACAGACATCACCAGCCATTGTCCAGCAGAGGAGTTGCAATTCATTGACTCACTCACAGGAGACACACTGAGGTATTGCTTCACCTTGTGACTCAGCAACACCCACCAGACATGCCTGGACTTGTGTTCTCCAAGCACATGGACTAAGCATATAAAACAGAACACAACGACCACATGCTTGGCCTTTTCTCCTCCCCCCACCTACGCTGCAATCAAAAAGGACACTCAGAAGACTGAAGACCCCAACAGAGGGGACTGGCCCAGGTTTCAAGGGTGAAACCTGTGTACTACGAACTGCAATATCCACTGGCGTGAGAAAAACTGCTTAATATAGATGTTACCCAGTCTAATAGGGTTGAGAGTTTAGACTGCATGCTTATATGATGATATATATATGCTTATATTTTATTTTATTTTGGTAACTAACTCATTATCATCAGCACAATTTTTCCCTCACTTACATGGACAAGCAATTTTTTCAGTTTTTAAAATAACTTTTACTTGCTCCACTGCAATGATCCTAGTATTAACAACACTGATTTTCCCATGTGACTGGCTTGAATGTGCATCTTTCCATCCCAGAGTGACAGTAGATAGAGTTTGCTTCAGTCAGGGCTGTGCAATGCTGAGATTTGGAAAAACTCTCACCTACAATTGTGGTGACCCAAACTGCTGGAGGTGTGAAAAGAACACTCTTTTGCCAAAACCTGGTGTATGTAGAAACCATGACATTTTCATTCCAGGTCATCCTGTATATAAAGAAGATAAATGTGTGTGGGTATTTTGAATTTCTCTGCTGCAATCACACAAAGTGTCAATGAGTCTGTGCAAAAGGACATGGATGGTACTCAACCAATCACAGTATTTCAGAACAATCACCAGCCAGTCAGAGTACAACCTCCAGCCCAGTTATTGTGGTTTCCATTCATAATTATGGAGGAAGCTGAACTCTGCCAAATTATTACCCACCTTTGGCAATCTCTGCAAGACTATCAGATGAAAGTCACTACGTAAATGCAAAACATTATTATGCAAAAAGTAAAAGCAAAAAGCCTGCGCTTGCAGAACTTTAGTCACATGAAAAATCCTTCCTCACAACAATAGGCCCATTGACTTACTCACATGACTAAGTATTGATCAAATTACCAAGGGTTTGCGGGAGAGGGCCCTGGGTAATTTCCTCTGTGACTTTTGTTATTATTGCCACTGTTTATATGTTCAGTAAGATATCTCTTCCCACAGCCCTACTTAACATTACTGCTGACTGCCTATGCGGATGATACCGTCCTGTGTCTGTCAGATCTCTTTGTTGTCATGGAAAGTATTGTGGTGTCGTCACAAGCTCAGCTTAATGGGCCTGGTGGTTCTAACTGATTTACAACAGTGTGAGAGGAAAATCAGGCCCTCTGACTGCAGATGGACTACACAAAGAGGAGGAAGAGATGTGTATTTGCATCAGCAAATCTTGAGTTTTCCCTTCAGCTTCCACTCACCTTCCCTCCATCATTTGCTCGAATTCCCTTTAAAACTCAACCATAGTTTCCACCTGCATCTCCAAACCTCCACCACCACCACCAGCACCACCTGCATACTAAAGCCAGCAACCAAAATCAGATCAAGTATTATAACCCTCTGGAGACCATGCTATTGTGTGGCACAGGCAGTGAATAGGAAGCACCAAGGTGCCCCAGTGCTCAAGGGTGGGTCGGTGTGAAAGGGAGAGAAAGAAGCTGTTTTTCAGCTGCTGCTAGTTTTCTTCAAGGCTGGACAAATCAGTTCAGAGCCTCCATTAAGTTATGAAAGTTCTTCATGACAGAGGATTCTTAGATTCTTCACAGAATGACCTAAATATATCTTGCCCTGACAGCTTTCCATCATCCCACCTACTGTCATCAGAATTGGGACTATTACTAATCTAATTTGTGTTTATAAATAAATTAAATGCACTTTAGAAACAGAATTGAGAAAAAACAAGTCAAATCTTAGATCCCTTAATACTGTCAGAATCACTCTACTTCTTAAAGATATGAAAACCCCTTTGCTCTGAACATTTTGGGTAGCGCCAGTACATTAAGTTAGCAGCATATGTCTACAACTTCCTGTGTGGTTTCAGCCAGAACCTTCAAAGGTCATTAATATTTCTTCTATAAGTTACTTCTTCTCTCTTATAACTGAACAGCCAATGTGCCTATCTGTCAAGGGTATCTACCTGCCAGGAAGGAGCAGCAACGGGTTAGCTATGGAGAATGAGGATGGAAGCACCACTATAAAATTCTATTCACAAACTCCAGCTTCTGCCTTCAGATCTCCAGGTACCACTTACCTATCTAATTATCAGCTTATTAGAAGTCTATCCATCTATTTGGGAAGCAGTGGCTCTGAAAAATATTTGGGAGTTGTGGTGGTTAATCAGCTGAATATCACTGTGATACTGTGGCCAAAAGGGCTAATTCAATCCTTGAATGCATAAACAGGGGAAACTCGAGTAGGAGTAGAAAAGTTATTTCAACTCTGCATTTGTCACTGGTGAGATCGCTGCTGGAATACTGTGTCCAGTTCAAGAAGGATGTTGAAAAATTGAAGAGGGTTCAGAAAAGAACTAGGAGAATGATTAAAGGATTAGAAAGCATGACTTCTAGTGATAGACTCAAGGAGCTCAATCTATTTAATTTTACAAAGAGAAGGTTAAGGGGTGACTTGATTACTATAAGGAGTACATTTTTAATAATGAGAATAATTAACCATTGGAATTTACCAAGGGTCGTGGTGGGGTCTCCACCATGGGCAATTTTTATTTCAAGATTGGAAGTTTTAGTAAAAGATCTGCTCTAGAAATTATTTTGGGGGAAGTTCTATGGCCTATGTTGTACAGGAGGTCAGACTAGATTAACACAGTGGCCTTGGACTATGAATCTTTTCTATCATCTAAGCATTTAAAATGTGCTTATCACTGTAGTGTTGTCAAATGCTCCATTCATTTTTAAAACAGATAACCAACATCACTCACTTGCCTCTCTGTTTCAGGAAATGAGTTTCAACATTTACACTTAATCCCCCTGCTGTTTTTCCTTCTGGTATGTCACAGAATGGAAGTGATGGGGTATTCTACCCCTTTCAATAGGAATTTTAGTAAAATGAAGATAAACAGGTTGAAACCTTTTTTCTGTCCGCACTAATGTGTAATTCAGGTCTCTCTCTATGCCGTTGCAAAATTTCACTGTCACAAATTATAAAAAAAAGTCAGGTAGTCTGGTGTTTCCACTGAACTATTTAGGAAATCACTGCAATATATCCCTGTGATGTTCCCCTCATGTTATCCGGATGGGTATCTGCTAGGTCACTCCAATCCTTGACTCTGGGAGCCAGCCTTACCCTGCTTTACTGTGAGAACCCCCACTCCTGGGCTGTTCACACACAGCCTCTGGGATGTAAGCTTCTCCTTGGATTGTGCAACCCAATGAAACTAGCCAATATCTCCAGTCCCAGACTCAACCCTAGAAACCTCCATCTTGCAGTGTCCAGTTATGCCCACTGGACGCTGCAAGCTTATATGAGTTCATCAATTTAACAAAGAAATTGATATGTGCCAGGCTTGTTATCCCAAGGGGAGTCTCTGACACACTTCAAACCAAACACACTGCTTCAGGTAGAATAAACAACCAAATTTATGGCTCACATGACTGGAGTACTATCATGGATGGATATAAACTGTTCAGGAAGGACAGGCAGGGCATAAAAGGTGGGGGAGTTGCGTTGTATGTAAGAGAGGAGTATGACTGCTCAGAGCTCCGGTATGAAACTGCAGAAAAACCTGAGAGTCTCTGGATAAAGTTGAGAAGTGTGAGCAACAAGGGTGATGTCGTGGTCGGAGTCTGCTATAGACCACCAGACCAGGGGGATGAGGTGGATGAGGCTTTCTTCTGGCAACTAGCAGAAGTTGCTAGATCGCAGGCCCTGGTTCTCATGGGAGACTTTAATCATCCTGATATCTGCTGGGAGAGCAATACAGCGGTGCACAGACAATCCAGGAAGTTTTTGGAAAGTGTAGGGGACAATTTCCTGGTGCAAGTGCTGGAGGAACCAACTAGGGGCAGAACTTTTCTTGACCTGCTGCTCACAAACAGGGAAGAATTAGTAGGGGAAGCAAAAGTGGATGGGAACCTGGGAGGCAGTGACCAGGAGATGGTCGAGTTCAGGATCCTGACACAAGGAAGAAAGGAGAGCAGCAGAATACGGACCCTGGACTTCAGAAAAGCAGACTTTGACTCCCTCAGGGAACAGATGGGCAGGATCCCCTGGGAGAATAACATGAAGGGCAAAGGGGTCCAGGAGAGCTGGCTGTATTTTAAAGAATCCTTATTGCGGTTGCAGGAACAAACCATCCCGATGTGTAGAAAGAATAGTAAATATGGCAGGCGACCAGCTTGGCTAAACTGTGAAATCCTTGCTGATCTTAAATGCAAAAAAGAAGCTTACAAGAAGTGGAAGATTGGACAAATGACCAGGGAGGAGTATAAAAATATTGCTCAGGCATGCAGGAGTGAAATCAGGAAGGCCAAATCACACTTGGAGTTGCAGCTAGCAAGAGATGTTAAGAGTAACAAGAAGGGTTTCTTCAGGTATGTTAGCAACAAGAAGAAAGTCAAGGAAAGTGTGGGCCCCTTACTGAATGAGGGAGGCAACCTAGTGACCGAGGATGTGGAAAAAGCTAATGTTCTCAATGATTTTTTTGCCTCTGTCTTCACGAACAAGGTCAGCTCCCAGACTGCTGCACTGGGCAGCACAATATGGGGAGAAGGTGACCAGCCCTCTGTGGAGAAAGAAGTGGTTCGGGACTATTTAGAAAAACTGGACGTGCACAAGTCCATGGGGCCGGATGCGCTGCATCCGAGGGTGCTAAAGGAGTTGGCGGATGAGATTGCAGAGCCATTAGCCATTATTTTTGAAAACTCATGGCGATCGGGGGAGGTCCCGGATGACTGGAAAAAGGCTAATAAAAGTGCCCATCTTTAAAAAAGGGAAGAAGGAGGATCCGGGGAACTACAGGCCAGTCAGCCTCACCTCAGTCCCTGGAAAAATCATGGAGCAGGTCCTCAAGGAATCAATTCTGAAACACTTAGAGGAGAGGAAAGTGATCAGGAACAGTCAGCATGGATTCACCAAGGGGAAGTCATGCCTGACTAACCTAATTGCCTTCTATGATGAGATAACTGGCTCTGTGGATGAGGGGAAAGCAGTGGATGTGTTATTCCTTGCCTTTAGCAAAGCTTTTGATACGGTCTCCCACAGTATTCTTGCCACCAAGTTAAAGAAGTATGGGCTGGATAAATGGACTGTAAGGTGGATAGAAAGCTGGCTAGATCGCCGGGCTCAACGGGTAGTGATCAATGGCTCCATGTCTAGTTGGCAGCCGGTTTCAAGCGGAGTGCCCCAAGGATCAGTCCTGGGGCCGGTTTTGTTTAATATCTTTATTAATGATCTGGAGGATGGTGTGGACTGCACTCTCATCAAGTTTGCAGATGACACTAAACTAGGAGGCGTGGTAGATACACTAGAGGGTATAGATCGGATACAGAGGGACCTAGACAAATTAGAGGATTGGGCCAAAAAAAACCTGATGAGGTTCAACAAGGACAAGTGCAGAGTCCTGCACTTAAGACGGAAGAATCCTATGCACTGCTACAGACTAGGGACCGAATGGCTAGGTAGCAGTTCTGCAGAAAAGGACCTAGGGGTCACAGTGGACGAGAAGCTGGATATGAGTCAACAGTGTGCTCTTGTTGCCAAGAAGGCTAACGGCATTTTGGGCTGTATGAGTAGGGGCATTGCCAGCAGATCGAGGAACGTGATCGTTTCCCTTTATTCGACATTGGTGAGACCTCATCTGGAGTACTGTGTCCAGTTTTGGGCCCCACACTACAAGAAGGATGTGGAAATATTGGAAAGAGTCCAGCGGAGGGCAACAAAAATGATTAGGGGTCTGGAGCACATGACTTATGAGGAGAGGCTGAGGGAACTGGGATTGTTTAATCTGCAGAAGAGAAGAATGAGGGGGGATTTGATAGCAGCCTTCAACTACCTGAAGGGGGGTTCCAAAGAGGATGGAGCTCGGCTGTCCTCAGTGGTGGCAGATGACAGAACAAGGAGCAATGGTCTCAAGTTGCAATGTGGGAGGTCTAGGCTGGATATTAGGAAACACTATTTCACTAGGAGGGTGGTGAAGCACTGGAATGCGTTACCTAGGGAGGTGGTGGAGTCTCCTTCCTTGGAGGTTTTTAAGGCCCGGCTTGACAAAGCCCTGGCTGGGATGATTTAGTTGGGAATTGGTCCTGCTTTGAGCAGGGGGTTGGACTAGATGACCTCCTGAGGTCCCTTCCAACCCTGATATTCTATGATTCTATGATTCTATGATTTATTAACTTCAAAGATAAATTTTTGATTATAAGTCAAAGCACAACAAGTCAGATTTGGTCAAATGAAATAAAAGCAAAATGCATTCTAAGCTGATCTTAACACTTTTAATGCCCTTACAAACTTAGATGCTTCTCACCACAGGCTGGCTGGTTGCTCTTCAGCCAGGCCTCTCCCCTTTGATCAGGGCTTCAGGTGCTTGGTGTTGATGTCTGTAGGTGTAGGTGGAAGAGAGAGAAAGAACATGGTAAATGTCTCTCCCTTTTATAATGTTCTTTCTTCCCTCTTGGCTTTGCCCACTCCGCTTCAGATTCAGGTGAGCATTACTTCATTGCAGTCCCAAACTGGCCAAAGGAAGGGGTGGTGACTCACTCAAGAGTCCAACAGATCCTTTTGTTGCTGCCTAGGCCCGCGTCCTTTGTTCCTGTGAGGCTGGGCTGGGTCTGTTCCATACCTGCCCTGATGAGGTGTGAATGCCTCTCTGTTCTTGGAGAGTTTTTGCCTGGGGTTATTTTAAGCCATGAGGGTACATTTTCAGCCTCATAACTACATACATGAAATTATAACCTATAACATTACTGTAACAACAATGCTCAGTGCATCATGAGCCTTGCAAAGACACCTGACATGACAAACTTTGCACTGGATACCACACAATCATTTTACAAGGATGAACATGGGGGTGCTGGGTGTTCCCCCGAGGTATAGAGCATCACAATCAGCAAATTATTCTTTTATGGGAGAGAAGAGAGGCATGTTGGCCAGTACTCTCATGTACTGAAGGGGCCCATTGGCCAGTGCTCTCCAGCTGGGGTAAGAGTGCATTGCACAACACGTTCTAATGGCATAGGGGTATGTTGGTTAGCTTGACCTTTCCAGTTTCCAGCCATGGGCTGCCTACCTGGACTCAAACAGTGCAATTACTTTTCAGCCTGCCCCTGTGTTCTTCCACCTGTCTTTCTGTTACTTTTCTCCCTCTTAGAGTGTCCATCACCATCTCCACAGTGGTGGCTCATTGCAGTGATTCTTGAGATCCTCTGTTTGGCTTTGCTAATAACCGCGAGGGTCTTTGGTGCCAACTGTAAGTATCAGCAGGTAGATACTAAGGGTGATCATTCTGCTTATAAACATACAGCCACGGCATGGGGAAACCAACTCACATATTTCCTAATGGATGTGTATTTAGACATATAGGGCCAAATTCTTCCCATTGTCTCCAGTGGAGTTATACCAGCAGAGAATTTGGCCTATAAACCATGCCAAATGCAAGTATTAACAACGTACAAAACCCTAAATCCAAAGTAGGTTATCTCCTTCCCTATACATATCAGGGCATTAGTCTCCTGTGCTTATCTGTCACCCACAGCCTGGGCCTGGGCCCTGCTGGCTCAACATAGGGGAAGACTGATGATTCTCTCTATTCCCGTCCCTCTCCATTCTGCTTCTTTGTCCCCTTCTATACCCCACTCTGGACTATTCCATTCTCCCTTCTGCCCTGTCCCCTTCCCCTTCTGTCACTTCCCCCACTGCCTTCTCTTTCTCCTCCTTTTGTTCTATCTGCATCCTTGTTCCCCTTCCATTCCCTCCTCTTCCATTGTCCCTCAGTTACTCCAGATCTCTGATTCTTACCTCTCCTGAATTCTTATAATTATTGTAAATTGTTAACAAAGGTACCAATGGATTGTGAATAGAAAGGCCACTTAAGAAAACAGAAGAGATAAGCAACAGGTAGAGCAATAGGCAGAGGCAAAGAAACTCTTTCTCCCTTCTCCCATATCACTCATCCTTCCTGCATTCCACAACTTTTAATGTAGCAGCTGCTCAGCTCCTCCAATTCACTTCTTCCCTCTCAGCTTCCAGCTCTGACGGTTGCATGGTTATTACTGTCCCTGCCATTTTCACCTTGACCATGCTGGTCCCCTAAACCATTCCTGTCAGCAGCACAGGCCCCAGCCTTGGCTTCTTCCTCCCCACCATTACATCTGCTCTGCTCAACTGAGTACTTCCGGAGGAAATTCCAGGATTTTGCTGACTTCCTTTGCTATCAGTTTATCCTCTCTTCCGTCAGCTCTGATCTTGACCCTAAAATCCTACTTCTCCTCGCTTATCTGCTCTTAGGACTCTAATCCTTGACAGGTCTTTGTTGCCTTGGCCTTTCGTTAAACTCATCAGAATTGGTTCCTCGTTCTTCCCTTTTGCACCAGTATCTTTCCCCTTTATTGATATTCACATGTGAGCATAAGAACAGCTATACAAGGTCAGACCAATGGTGCATCTAGCCCAGTATCGTGTCTTCTGACAATGGTCAATGCCAGCAGCTTCAGAGAAAATGAACAGAACAGGGCAATTATCAAGTGATCCATCCCCTGTCGTTCAGTCCATGATTCTGGCAGTCAGAGGTTTAGGGACGCCCAGAGCATAGGGTTGTGTCTCTGATCACCTTGTCTAATAGCTGTTGATGGACCTATCCTCTATGAAAATATGGTTAAAGATGCATGAAATATGGTTAAATATGCATGAAAACATGACTGTGACACAAGTTAAGGGTTTCATCTAACCAACCCTTGGCTAGTGCCATTTATCAATCTCTTTTTCTATTTAATGGTACTTTCATTTTACTCTCATTTTAACATAGTCAGCTCTTTTGACTGCTATCTGCTTATCACTCTTTGAAATCTGTTTGCTCCTTTGCACATTTGCTAGCTCACCTGTTTACACAGTACCCAGACTAGCTTCCCAGTGACACACTGTCCAGCCATTAACTTCTGCTTCATTATCTTGGCAAGCTATGCAGGTTTCTGCTTCATTTGGCACAGCCAGGAAACTGGTTCTTCAGGGCACTTCCAGTTTTTCACTTGCTTTCTGTAGGCTTGATTCTTCTCTTCATCTCTATCTGCTGATGCGGAACATCAGGGAATGATTGACTCAGGCAGAAACATTCCTTCGTGATGTCTGATTCTTTACCAAAGCCAGGTGGATATCTTCTCTTTCCAGATATACATTAAACACATTGCCCTTGTGTCTGACGAAGTGGGTATTCACCCACGAAAGCTTATGCTCCAATACATCTGTTAGTCTTAAAGGTGCCACAGGACTCTTTGCTGCATTAAACACAATGTTCTTCTTCAGCCTATTCACCCTAATTCATTGCTAACTGATTATGCTGAGTCATAAACCTTCAGTGGGTCGCAGCAAAGAGGTGAATGTTGTCAGCAAGTCTCAGGTAATTTCAGTTCCCCTTTCTTCTCATATAATTTGTCCTAAGATGTTCTCCAGGCAGGAGATGGACATCTTGAAATGGAGTATTTTCTTATCATAAGTGGCTGACTCTCACATTGGAGTACTGTTCATTATAAAACTTTCTTTTACAATACCACAGCACTGTAGGTGTACATGGCTCCTTTCCAGCAAATGTAAATAGGTGAGGCCTGATTCTGATCTGATCTACAATGGTTTTACCTCAGTGCAGTTTCTCCTGATTTCACCAATCAGCATCCCTGCTCATGGCTGAGTGTAGCAGGCTCTCCATTTCTAGTGCCATAGATGCTGGAACTAGGGATGCTGGGGGTTCTGCTCAGGGTTGAAAGTAACTTAAGGGACTTACCAGTACGCAGGGCCAGGGGTCCTGACCGGGGCAGGGCCTCAACTGGAAGGGGCAGGGCCTCAACCAGAAGAGGCGGCGCATTTAAATCCCTGGGCCCTTTAAATCGCGATTTAAAGGGCCTGGGCCACTGGCTGCAGTAGGGGCAGCTGGGAGCCCTGGGCCCTTTAAGTCATCGCCGGAGCCCCATGGTAGTGGTAGGTGTGGCGGCAGCCAGGAGCCCCGGGCCCTTTAAACCACCGCCGGAGCCCCGGGGCTCCTGGCCACTACCCCGGGGCTCTGGCAGTGGGGCTGTGGTGGTGATTTAAAGACCCCGGGGATCAAGCTGCGGTAGCAGTGGCTGGGAGCCCCGGGCCCTTTAAATCACCGTCAGAGCTCTGGGGCTCCCGGACGCCATCACTACCCCGGGGCTCCAGCAGCAGAGCTCTGGCAGTGATTTAAAGGGCCAGGGGCTCTGGCCGCTGCCTGCAGCCAGGACCCTTTTAAATTGCCGGTCTGGGGAAACTGCCCCCTGCCGGTATGGTCAGCTGTGTACCGGCTCTTGCAGGTATGCTGTACTGGACCGGCTTACTTTCACCTCTGGTTCTGCTGCATCCCCTGGCAAGGATTTACAGTTTGGTTCAATGGCTCTCAGCAACCCCACTCTACAAATTCTTCCAACTCCCCTGTCTAGTGCCCCTTGCCAACAACCACTCCAACCCTGCAATGGTCTGATTCTTCTCATGACTTGGCTTTCCAGCCAGGCTGCATTCAGTCCCATCCCTTCCAGGGTAAGAAAGTCCCACAATTAATAGTCCAATGATGCTATGCCAGCTCTTTGGCCCCCGATTCTGGGCCCAGTGTTCCTTACACCCCTTGTCTCCAGGCTTTCAATAGTCCTTACCCCATGTATCAGGGTTTACTGCCTCCCAGGACTGCTTCTTACCTTGGCCTGTCTCTAGATCCTTTTCCACAGCCCCTTTCCAAGCTCAACGAGTTCTTTCCAGCTCCTGTAAGGAGCAATGTCTCCCAGAGCTTTCTCTTGGAGGTTGGTTCTTGCCCTTTTATCATAGATCACTACAGGACTTCACTCCACCACCATGGCTTCCCTGTGTCTCTCCTGGCCTTTTACCAGAGTTCCCTTCCTAGAAGAGGATCCCAAGGCCTGGTCTCCCTGGGCTTCCTGCCTCCCTACTATCCTGAAGCCCTTCCTTTATATTTCCACTTAGCTCCTCCCAAGCTGGGACTCATCCTTAACTAGGCTTGACACACACTGTAGTTGCCACAAGGTGCCATAATTGAGCTCTCCAGCTACCCTTAACCCTTTCAGTGCCAGCGTGGGGTACACACCCCATCACCCACTAGTCTAAGTGAGATCAGAATATGGCCCATTGTCTCTGCCTCAAGATAACTATGATGCAAAATTAGACCAAAAACATTGCAGCAGCCTGCAGTGGCTGAAGGGAGGACAATGATGTATAATATAAAACATTACAGCTGTTACAGTGATCATTGTTCTGTCGATTATTTCATTTCCTCCATGGCCCAGTAAAAACAATGTTTTGTTCCCTTATTCTGATCTGAAGCCTCTCAGCTGTCCTGCCTGGAAGCCAGAGAGTCTGACAACCTCACCCAGCAGAGGGAAAACCTGAAGAACCTCACCCAGCAGCTGGAGCGTCTCCAAGCACAGAACTTAAACCTTTCAGAGGCTGTCCAGCAGCTGGCAAGCTACCGAGGTACTAAACCATATTGGGGGAGTCTGTTGTCACCCCAAGGCAGGTTCATAATTGCATGCAAAACTATGTTTGAATACACTTGGAGCCTGCTTCTGCTCACGGTGAAATCAATTATAATTTTGCCATTGACACTTCAATGGGAGTAGGGTAAGGCCCTTAATCACGCAACAGCTAATGCCATTTTTGGCAATAAGTCCCATTACAAATAGACCAAAGAAATAATGATGGGTGAGTGGTACTGGAGAGTGTTAAAATGCAAATTTTCCAGCCATAGAATGATATTTTGCTAGGTAAATTACTCTGAAATTAAACTGCATCACCCTCAAATGACTGATAAATATGGTGTAATCATCAACTTGGTTTTGTTTTGAAGGCTCCAAATGCCGCCTTTGTCCAGATAAATGGTTACAGCACGGAGAGGATTGCTTCCACTTTTCTAATGAATTTAAAATTTGGCAAAAGAGTAAAGATTATTGTTCTTCACTAGCTTCCAAGCTGCTTCAGATAGACAGCAAAGAAGAACTGGTAAATATTTCTTTCTTTTTTAATACTGGCAAACATAATTCAACAAGATAAAAATGTCTAAATGGCCTAGAGCAGAATAAACTATACAATCCACTGTTATATGGTTAAAGGAAAGCTGCA
Source organism: Terrapene triunguis (assembly GCF_002925995.2). Taxonomy (NCBI): domain Eukaryota; kingdom Metazoa; phylum Chordata; order Testudines; family Emydidae; genus Terrapene; species Terrapene triunguis. The sequence continues at coordinate 243,755 of NW_020665091.1, forward strand.
GCTATTCGCTATTTAGAACACAATGTAACTGCAGTATTTATTAGAAATGCTTTTCACTGTTTAATTATCTTCCTAACAGGCTATAGTGCTGGTAGTGCTTGCTTCATTGGCCCAATACTGACAATAACCCCACTGGTTTCCCTTCAACTGGTATTAAAAAACAAGTAACTGCTAGGGTAGATGGGACAGGATTATTTTCAGCACTGTTACAGAACACTAGGGTCCTGTAAGGTCAAATTGACATGTTATATGCACCACCTGAGTACCACTTAAGACTTATTGTGAAGGCTTATGTGGAACTTAAAAGCATTAAGGCTGCGTGCTGGCTCTCTGCTTAGCACATCTTTGGGAGTAATAAAAATAATTGTTAGTAGGGCTGCCAACAGGGCCGGCTCTACTGTTTTTGCCGCCACAAGCAGCACGCTGAATTGCCGCCGCGGACGGCGGGGGCAGTCCGTGTGCCGTTAGGGCGGCACGCGCGTTTCCGCGGTGGCGGCAATTTGGCGGCAGCTTCTGTCTTCAGCCGGAAGACAGAAGCCGCTGAATTGCCCCAGCAGGCAGCTGAACATAGAAGTTGCCACCGAATTGCCGCCGCCGCAGAAACGCGCATGCCGCCCTAATGGCACACGGACTGCCCCCGCCGTCCGCGGCGGCAATTCGGCGTGCTGCTTGGAGCGGCAAAAACACACGGACTGCCACCCCTTGCAGATTGCCGCCCCAAGCACCTGCTTGGAATGCTGGTGCCTGGAGCCAGCCCTGGCTGCCGATTAATCGCAGTTAACTCACGCCATTAACTCAAAACAATTAATCGCAATTAAAAAAATTAATCACAATTAATCACAGTTTTAATCACACTGTTAAACAGTAGAATAGCAATTTAAAATGTATTAAATATTTTTGGCTGTTCTTCTACATTTTCAAATATCTTGATTTTAATTACAACACAGAATACAAAGTGTACAGTGCTCATTTTATATTTTTTTATTACAAATATTTTCACTGTAAAAATGATGGACTGCTTTGGATTGTTATTGAGTAGAACCCGTCATCAGCATGGATGCATGTCCTCTGGAATGGTGGTTGAAGCATGAAGGGACATATGAATTTTTAGCACATCTGGCACATAAATATCTTGCAACGTCGCCTACAAAAGTGCCATGCGAATGCCTGTTCTCACTTTCAGGTGACATTGTAAACAAGAAGCAGGCAGCATTATCCCCTGAAAATGTAAACAAATTTGTTTGTCTGAGCAATTGGCTGAACAAGAAGTAGGACTTAGTGGATTTATAGGCTCTAAAGTTTTACATTGTTTTATTTTTGAATGCAGTTTTTTGTACATAATTCTACATTTGTAAGTTGCACTTTCATGATAAAAAGATCACACTACAGCACTTATATGAGGTGAACTGAAAAATACTATTTCTTTTGTTTATTTACAGTGCAATACTTGTAATTAAAAATAAATATTAAGTGAGCATTGTACACTTTGTATTCTGTGTGGTACCTGAAATCAATATATTTGAAAATGTAGAAAACATCCAAAAATATTTAAATAAATGGTATTCTATTATTGTTTAACAGCGCAATTAATTGTGCAATTAATCACAATTTATTTTTTAATCACATGATTAATTGCAATTAATTTTTTAGTCATTTGACAGCCCTAATTGATAGTAATTAATAATGGTGAAAACATGATTGAGACTCAGGACAACTACAACACCATGAACTTAGGTCTTGGGAAATAAGGGAAGGAAGAGAGGATATTCACTATTTCATTTTAAAATTATATAATTTTCATATGGAATGATAACCATTAAAAAAATAAACATTGTCATCCATTAATACAAAATTACCACATTGTTACTACAGTTTTTTCCTGCTGAAAATAAAGAAAACAATGTATGGTGACTGTTGACAAAAAGATTTGCTAATGGCTACAATTATATTTTGTTACTGATCTGAAAATTTACAAGTGCAGATCTACTCTCCAAATGACTTCATAAAAATGGCAATGTATTATTTCACAGATTAGCTCCTTGTGTATGCAGTCAGAGTCAGAGCTGCTTATCTTAGTGACAAAAGTAATACTTTGAGGTGAAATTTTCAAAAGCACCTATGTGATTTGGAAGTCAAAGTCCCATTTTCAAAAGCAACTTAAGTACTTAAGAGCCTGATGCTCATTGAAACTTAGCCTCGTAAGTGCCTGAGATATGTTTCAAAATGGCCCTTTGGCTCCCAAATCATTTAGGTGCTTTTGAAAATTTTACCCCAGATCTTCAGCTAAAGTAAATCAATGTTGCCCCATTGGCTTCAATAGAGCTACACCAAATTACACCATCTGAAGATCTGACCCTCAGGCTCCAGGCTGAGTTTACAGGGATGGCTGTTAGATAAAGGTATATTTTTACCCGTAATTTGTCAAAATTTCATCTTGAGTTACTGGGAGACAATGGACAATAAACAATAAAGTTTGTGGTCATTTTAGCAGATGTACTGAATAATAAATATGCATTTCAGTAATAAAGCGTAGTCCCAGTGCTGTTGTGCTAGGTATTGTATAAGCATATAACAAAGAGACAGTTCCTGCTCTGGGCAATTTATAATATAAACCTCACAAACGTTAAAAGTTCTGGGTCTGATCCTCAGTTGGTATAAACTGGTGCTAAGTCTATTGAGGATAATATAGCTATGCTGATTTACACCAGTTGAGAATCTAGCCTATTGTCTCCTAATATCCTCTTGTGGGGAAAAAGAACTGGGTAGCCTTCTTTTTGACAGCCAAAGTAACACCGAAGGCCCAAAATCAGGCCCTCTGACAGAGGCTCGATATACTGACTGCCCTTACAAAAGGCAGTACAGGCCAGGGCCTGAACAAGACTAAGCTGTACAATTCCCTGCCAAATACGGTCAAGGGTTATGACCAGAGGAGGGAGGGGGAGGGAGCAATGCGAAAGGCCTCAGCAACATAATAACCGCTTGTTTATGAAACATAATAACTGCTTATATGAAGAAATTGCTTTTAGTAAAGGCCAACTTCTCCTGTAGTTCCAGCTAACTGCCAAACTAGCCAATCATATATCTTCTTTGGGCGTCCTGTGATAAACCCCTATGCCCTTAACCATAAAACCCCAGAAAAATAATATGTACCCTGACGAGAAAAGCATTCCAACTGGTGCCAGGTACCACCCATGACGGAAACCACCAAGAGACCCCCCACCCAATAGGCACCCAATTCTCGTAAAATAATAAGGAAGGTACCAGGAAAAGGGGACAGACCCCCAACTCTTATTACTCGCAAATGACGTATTATTTGTACTATGCTTGCGGTTTGAAGGAATAAAAGCAGCCTGCGTGCTGTGCTAGGGGTGGTAGTTTTCGGACTACTACCCCAACGCGTTGGTATGTATTGCAATAAACTGGCCTCAGGCTTGAGTCTGTGAACTAAAATCAATGCGTGGGTGACTTTTTCCACGACACTCTGAAAGCACTTTAATTTTATTTGAGAGAACCAACTATAAACCTAGGCCTCCGGTATGGGAGAGAAAAAAGGAATGGGGGGCTGATAGACAGCCAGCTATTTTATTCCATGACACTAAAGAGAGGGACTCAGCTGAGACACTTGATTCTTTTTATTTTCCTTTTGGTTAGCATATCCTAAGGGCAATAATTTTTCCAAACTGAGTGAGATCATCTTTGGCCTGTGAAATCATTAACTGCATGAAACTCCAGTGATGATCCATATCACCGTGCAAGAGCACTAACATTAATTACTCTAATCCTGTCATTTCCAATGAAATATTCAAACGGGAGAAACTTAGTACTTACATTAGTTCTCTTGTTCTTGTACAGGATTTCATAATGCAGGAGTTATTTAAACTTTCTGATGTTTGCCAAGGTCTTCGTTACCATGAAAATTACTGGTTTGGACTGTCATATGACACAGCCATTAAGAAGTGGGTGTGGGAGGATGGCACCACTTTATCCTCTCATCTGTAAGTATCTTTTGGCATTTTAACCCATGTTTGCAATAGGATTAAAGGTATCTGCCTTAAATGAAATGTGAAATCTGACTTTGCATTCCAGGTTTCAAATCCCAGAAAATAATTATAAATTTTATCGGAATGGGGTTTGTCCTTATTTTCAAGGTGAAAAAGTCCTTGCTGGAGATTGTTGGCAATTGGGATATACTATCTGTGAGAAGAGAGGCAGATTTAGTGCCTGACTGGATTAAGACACCAAGAAAAGAAGATGAAGCAGAATGGAACAAAGATAAGTGTACCCAGGACTTTGAGTTTATAAGAGACTGGTCCCTTGGGCTTTTTCAAAACAATATATATTGTTATGTACAATTTTATTAAACAAAACTGCTTTTAATGATTGGGGCAAATATTGATTGATTAGGAATGTGGAGCAGCAGCCTCATTTGATACACCACATCCTTGGGAATGTTCCTCATCTGGTCAAACTTCTCCCACAAGCCTGAATAAAGGACAGACTCAGCTCTTAGTTACACAGGGGTAAAATGGTAGTAACTCCTTTGAAGCCAATGGAGTTACTCCTGATTTACACCTCTGTAAATGAGAGCAGAATCTCTCAGTTCAGAATCACAGGGAGCTGAACACAAGCACATTAAAGAGGAGTTTCATCTCTAGAACTGATTTTAAAGCAAAAGAAGAGTTTTTATGCACACTAAAATTTATTTGGCTTGTCATTCCTACATGCCTCCTCTTATCATTTTTTAGAGCTTTGAGCTCAAACCAGTGATTTGAACCAGATCTGAATTCCTGTGAAGTTTGAGAAGTTCTGACCTGGATATGAATTCCACAGCTTGGGCCTATCTCTCATTATTTTAAACGACTGTTTGATATAGTCTGTCTCTCTCCCTTCCAGCATGGTTCTTCCTGCTGCTGGAGCTTGGAGTGATGTCAGAATATTACTATATAGTAGGAAATGAAAGGACTGAGACATAAAAAGCTCAGCTTTATGACTTCACTGCAGGATGAGATTAGATGGGCTGGGAAGCAGCAAGCCCTCTAGACCTAAAGGGTCACATTCCATTCACACACCAATACAATCTCATGGACCTCTTCTAAATGCAGAAAGAGATTGACTTAAACACTTCTTGGGACCATATTTATAATTAGGGCCCTACCAAATTCACAGTCCATTTTTGCAAATTTCATGGTCATAGTAGTTTTAAAAACTTGAATTTCGTGGTTTCAGATATTGAAATCTTAAATTTCATGGTGTTGGAACAAAGCATGAATATGTATTTTAAAATGGCAAAATATAAACATGTAAAGCTCTTAAGTCAATGTTTCTCAAACTGGGGGTCCCGACCCAAAAGGAGGTTGGGGGGGGGAGGAGTGTTGCAAGGTTATTGTAGGAGGAGTCACAGAATTGCCACCCTGACTTCTGTGCTGCCTTCACAGCTAGGTGGCCAGAGAGCAGCAGCTGCTGGCTGGGTACCCAGCTCTGAAAGCAGCACCACCGCCAGCAGCAGCACAAAAGTAAGGGCGGCAATACCATACCATGTGGTGTTCTGCCTCTTAATCCTCCACCCTTCAGCAAATGGGATTGGAGACACTTTCCACCTCCAGGAACATCTGTCACCATTTATGACAGTGTAAGATGGCAGGCATTCTTTAGTGGACATTTACACTGGCAGTGAATCTAGCCCTTATTCTGGCAATCAGCCACCATAGTGAGAAAAGTTAGAAAACCACGTGAATAAATAGTTAATGGACTTTATAATGTCTTTCATATAAAAAATTTCAAATATGTATTTTCCAGCCTAAATTACTTTTATTTCCAGTTAAGGAAAACAACAAACAGACAAAGAACTATAGAGTGTATGAGAGAGAGAAAGAGAAAAAACAGTGACTCTGTAATATTTTGCATCTGAAATAAGCTACTCTACAAAAATGGAAAAAAGTCCATAGCACTGCTGCCTTCCCACCCCCCTCTGGCTAATAAATGCCTTGTATTCAAATAGACTACAGAATCCTAACACCTCCTTATGCATGTGTCATAACTATAAAGGGAAGGGTAACAGCTCTCTGTGTACAGAGACTCCAAATCCTTTTACCTGTAAAGGGTTAAGAAGCTCGGGTAACCTGGCTGACACCTGACCCCAAGGACCAATAAGGAGACAAGATACTTTCAAATCTTGGGGGGGGGAAAGGCTTTTGTGTGTGCTCTTTGTTTTAAGGGGGGTTCGCTCTTGGGACTGAGAGGGACCAGACATCAATCCAGGTTCTCCCCATCTTTCTAAACAAGTCTCTCCTATTTCAAACTAGTAAGTAAAAAGACAGCAAGGCGTCTTAGATTTACTTTGTTTTCTCAACTTGTAAATGTACCTTTTTACCAGAGTGTGTATCTTTGTTTGCTGTACTTTGAACCTAAGACAGAGGGGGGTCCTCTGAGCTCTTTAAGTTTGATTACCCTGTAAAGCTATTTTCCATACTGATTTTACAGAGATGATTTTTACCTTTTTCTTTAATTAAAAGCCTTCTTTTTTAAGAACCAGATTGATTTCTCCTTGTTTTAAGATCCAAGGGGGTTTGGATCTGTATTCACCAGGAGTTGGTGAAAGGAGGGTGGAAGGAAGGAGGGGGGATGGTTAACTTCTCCTTGTTTTAAGATCCAAGGGGGTTTGGATCTGTGTTCACCAGGGAATTGGTGAAAGGTTTCTCAAGGCTTCCCAGGGAGGGAATTCTTGTGATGGTGGCAGCGGACCAAAGCTAAGCTGGAAGATAAGCTTAGAAGTTTTTATGCAGGCCCCTACATTTGTACTCTAAGGTTCAAAGTGGGGATCAGCCTTGACAGCATGTGTGGGGGTACACACACACACACACACATTTTTCTTTGAGAATTTCCCTCAGCATGAATATTCCTCTTCAACAGAACTGGTATGGTAGAAGTTTCACTTTAGTTAAATCTACTGGCAACTGCCAGGTTCTCTTTGTAATGCTGTACTTATTTTGCCTTTTCCACTCTCAAATAAATACAAATAAAACCCATGCAAAACGTCTTTTCTGTGGTGTTTGTTGTTTATCAAATTTGCCATTCTGTGCTAAGAATTTTCATCTATATTTTTGTAAATTTTCCAAGATTATGTACATTTTTAGCTGACCAAAGCCTCTCATGCACCTGGAGTTTTCAGGCACCGTGAACACCTCAGTTGATACAAAAGACAAACCAGTATTTTAGCAAAGTGAATCCCAAGGTGGTCAGGCAATTCAAATTGAAACTCTCTCTTGTAAAGATACATATGTCCACCCCCGCAGAGCTTTGGTGAGAAATACAGCACATGTGCAAGCCAGTTACCACTTCCTGTGTGGTGTCAGCCAAAGAAGGCACATAAGCGTCCAGTTCATATACATGATATCTGCAACACACCCAGGGTAGGACACTGCTATAGGGTGATATGCTGTTCTTTTTCTCCCCTTTAAAAATTCTCTTGTTTGAGAAAGAAAGCCCTGCAAGATAGAATTTGAACATCACCTTAGGATCTCACTTTGGGAAAGCAAAATACTTGTACTCCTGTTCTTTTTGCGGATACAGACTAACACGGCTGCTACTCTGAAACCTGTCAAAATACTTCATTGCATCTTAAGAAATAAAAGTATTGACCCAAAGTGTATTGATGGACCCTAGCCAGCTACCAAAGAACTGTGACCTGGATTCACAAAAGGTCCTTAGATGTTGTGATGCTCATTGCAACACCTCACTTTTGGGCACCTAGGAATACACAGGAACACACTGTGATACACATGCATACTGAGTTAGGTGTCTAGGCTCCTTATACAAGGAATGGGGAGAGACAGGCAGAATGGGATTCAGAGAAGCCAGCACACTAGGCAGGGATGTGTCCTAAGCCCCACCCCACTCAGGGAGATAGGAGCCTGAGTCCAGACTGCACAGAGGTGCTTAGCCCTGATAACGATTCATGCATAGGAACCCCTGTCCTGGAGGCAGTCAGCTTAGGCATGTAAGCCACTTCTTGTGAGAATGAGTTAGTCAGGTGCAAATGGAGTAGAAGGTAGTGGTACCTACCTCTAACCAGGGGTTAGAGCACTTGTCTAGGATGTGGGAGAACCAGGTTTAATTTCTCTCCCCCACTTGATAGGGAGAAAGAATTAACACCAGGCTCTCCCACCACTCGGGACAGTATGCTCTAATCATGGGGTTAAAGGCTATTTTTATAGTCACCTTCCTCGATCTCTCCTGTTGAAGTTGTCCCAGTCTGGATAAATAACTAAAAAGTGACTGGAGCAGGGGGACTAGACCCTAGGTCTCCCCCTCCCAGGTGAGTGTCCTAACCTCTGGACTAGAGTCACTGTCTCAGTATTTAAAGTTATTTTACTGTGTCTAAATACTTAAATAATCAATGGGACGGGAAGAGAATGGGTGCAGGGTCCAGTTCACCTTTTCCACTCTCTCTTTAATTATTTATCCAAACTGGAACAACTTCATCAGGAGAGGCAGAAGAAGCCTCACATCAGATTACTATGCCACAAGAAACATAATCCCAGCAAAGGATGTTTTCATGGTACGCCCAGCTCCACTGAAAACAGAAAGCTGTGGCCACCTCATGTGAAAAGTCTTGTTTGCTCAGGGTCTGAGTCTGCATCTTTTGAAGTGAATGGTAAAAAATGCCACTGACTTCAAGACTAGCAGCCCTCAAGCTTTGTAAAAGTTTTGATGCCTATTAAGAAAAAAAACCCACAAGCCCCCAGATATTTTCAGACAAGATTTATATGTCACTCATTATAAAATAGACTATAGAGCAGGCAAAATAATCCATATGATTATTCTAATACATTTATCCCTGTTCCATGCAGACTCTTCTGAGGTGCAGATGGCATGGTGAAAAACAGACTTAGCCCTTCTCTCCACTGGGATGTTAGTCACTAGTGTAGTTGCCATGTGGCAAATTACTAGTGTAGACACAACTGACATTAGTGTAGTGAGGTTTGCTCTGGGACAACTTCCCCTCAACTGGAGTAAGCTTCCCCAATGCAAATCACACTGAACCAGTATAGCTCACTAATGCAGCTATACTGGTGACTAAAACCCTAGTATAAACAAGGCCTGAAATTCACAGTAAAATGACATGCACTTGAACATGCCCTGAGCAAAGGGTGCCATATAAAGTATAATATCCAAAGCCTCTGTCACCACTAAATCTTGACTTCAAATCCAGCAGCTCGTTGTTATTCACAGAGTATCTATGCTGTCACAACATTAAGTCAAAATAGCTATGTGATCATCAATTTATTCACACAGCATATAAGGCATTGTCACATTTGTCACAGAGTAGCCATGTCTGCTATTCACACAGCAGATGATATCACCACCATGTAATTGTCACAATACTCTACCATCACCTTTTATTCTTACCCTATCCATGTAATTTCCATATTGTTTTCATATTAGCTGTGTCATGAGAGTAACCAGATGTATTTTACAATGATAAGGTAACATCTCAAAAAACTAAAGCAATTACTCCAGGAGCTAGAGTCTGAAAGGATAAATGTACAAGAAAATAAATTGCTCTGCATCACTTGGGGAGAACAAACACTCATCAGATGCCTTCCCTGACAGTGTGATCTCAGTGCGGACTTCTCCCTGAGATAGTGGGATGGGAGCTTTTACCCTTGAGCAACGCTTTGATACCTCAGCCACCACTCACCAGGGGCAGCAGGTTTGTATAATTTTTGGTGGTGCCCAGAACGGGTCCAAGTCCCCCCCTCCCCCAAGGCTCTGGAAGGGAGTTTGGGTGCGGGAGGGGGTTGGGGGTGCAAGTTCTGGGAGGGAGTTTGGATGCAGGAGGGGGTTTGGGGTGCAGACTCTGGGAGGAAGTTTGGGTGTGGGAAGGGTACGGGTTCTGGGAGGGGGTTTGGGTGCTGGGTGCGGGCTCTGGGCTGAGACAGGTGGTTGGGGTGCAGGAAGAGTGTGGGAGGGGGGTTGGGATGCTGGGTGTGGGCTCCGGGCTGGGACAGGGTTGGGGTGTGGGAGGGGGTGCTGGGTGTGGCAGGGGGTTTGGGTGCTGAGTCAAGGCTCTGGGCTGGGACAGAGCAATGGGGTGCAGGAGCAGGTGTGGGGCGTGGGGCTGGGCCGGGGATTAGGAGTTTGGGATGCAGCAGGAAGGCTGCCCAGGGGCTGGGGGCAAAAGAGGAGGACTCCCCCCAGCCCTCTCCCTGCTGGCAGCAGTGAGTTCTGGGGGAGGGAGGGCCCCTCCTGGCCCCCCCGGCATGACACTCACCGAATACCCCCCAGGCTGCTGCTCAGAAGGTCCAGCCAGGATAAGCCCCTCCCCCCTCAGAGGGGACTCAGAGTCGCCTGCTGGGGTGGGGGGACTGCCATGCGCCTCCTCCCTCTGCAGGCGCAGCAGCCGCCTTAATCTGCCCCCAGCATTGCTCCCTTGTAGCCGGCAGCAACCGGAGAGGAAGTGCAATGTGGAGCTGCAGGGGGAAGCCACCCGCTGCCCAGGGCAGGCAGGGACGCTCTGGGGGAGGCACGCGGGGGCAGCAGGTGGGGCCGGGGGACGCTCAAGGGAGACGCATGGGGGTGGCAGGCAGGGCCGAGGGAGAGACCAGGCCCTGAACATTGGTGGAGCTGGGCCCCCCAGGCCCTGAATTTGCTGGAGCCTGGGCACCATGGGCCCATACAACTCGCCAACCCTGACACTTGCCACAAAACAAGACACATTCCTCCATCAAGTGGTACATCCTGCATTCCTGCATCAAGTGGTACGTTAATATAGCTATTTCTGCTGCATCCCTTAACATTCAAGGTATTTCATTCTATCAGAATACACAGTGTTCACTATTTTGCAGTTGGTTATGGCATAAAGCACCTGAGAGGTCCATCCATGGAGTGGAATGTTTAAAAGCAATGTTACCCTTCATCTGAATGGGCCCTCAGTTATAGAGGAGTTAGAGATGGAAAAGACTTATTTGGTATCATCTAATCCATCCACTTTCTTATCTCTAGGGCCACTCCAAGATTGTGTCCTATAGCATATTCTTCAGGGCATCATCCAATTCTTCTTTTAAAATGTTCAAGCAATGGCACTTCCAACACTTCCTTGGAGGGGAATGGGAGGGGAGGGGGGGTAGGATGACTTCCAAAAATCCTCACAGTTAGGAAATGGTTCTTGATATCCATCTGTAATTTCCCTTCATTCATTTTCATCCAGGTTCCTCCCACTTATATGCTTCGGAACCAAAGCAATCCCTTTCCATCCATGGTATCCACCTCTTGTAAATCCTTGTAGACAGCTTTCAGTCCCGTCCACCCAGTTGCCATTGCTGCAGGTTGAAGCCCTCTCTTCACATGTATGACTGGAAAAAGCAGCAAAAGTGGGGGGTCATGGGTGACAAGACTTTTTACCACCACCACTCCCTTCTCTCTATGGTGGTACTGGAATGCTTCCTTGTCAAAGACTTCATTCACTCAAAGCTGTACAACTTCATAACTGAACCATGAGGCCACCTTCATAACCACCTTGAGGTCACTCAGAATGATTGTTTCTGTTTGGTTGATCCTCTTCAGTGTAGCCAGTCATAATGTAGACAGGCGTTTGAGTGGTGCAGGATATATTTCTCAATTTCAAGGTGGTGAGTTGGGAGTCCCTTCTGGATTCTAGTGTTTATTTCAGAACTTCCCACCCTCTTAACTACATTTTGCATTAAAAAAAATTAGAGGAACCCCTCCCAATACACACTTCATTCTGAGTTCCAGAGGGGTCAGCCCCTTGTATCCCCAAAGAGGGGCAAAGTCAGAGATCCAGTCCTTCCCAGTACACAGAGGCATGCTTCAGAGCACAGAGTAGTCCCTGGTGAGACTCCCCAAATCAACGCCAGCCACATCAGCATATAGTTCAGGCACCACCAGCTCAGGCACCTGGAGCACCACTTGGTCATTGCTGCTCTTGGCTGCTGTTTGCAGGCGCTTGATCAGCTCTGCGGGTGGCGGCCGGTCCGTCACACTCCACCGCCAGCAGGACTTCATGATACCATACCTGTAAGACAGAGGAGTGGTGAGAAGCCAGGAATGAGGCACAAGGACAAAATTATGCTACAAAGGAATCCCCACCCCTCACTGAAAACTCTGGAGACCACACCTTGATGTCACCTACATACACAGCTAGCATAAGGGACCGTTGAAATCTGCACACTTGCTAGCATTAGAATTTACCTATGAAAATGGAATGGGAGAGGAGGGGTTATGTTCGTTAAGTCATACAACTGCCTTCCTTATTGAGAGCGCTACCAGGACTCCTTGTTGGATATCCAGGAGCTCTTTTGTCCAGGACTGATGTCAGCACAGGAGGTACTGTTCCACTAGGATTACTCATTCATTTAAGGGAGAATTCCCGTATTTCCAGGGGGAATGGACAAGTTATCATCAAGGAGACTCCTGTACCATTTGGAAGACCTGATCACCGCTTTCACATTTCCTCTCATTTCTGAGAGTCAAGAAAACCAGGTTCAAATTGGGGTAGACCCAGATGGAACAACAGCACAGCAGGACAGATGGGGTATCAAAGTGGCAAGAAGAAACTTCAAGAGAAGGAAAGAGACTTTTGGGCAGTCAAAGTTACATACAGTCGAGTCCCAAAGAGATTAAAGAGGTCTGTTAGAGCACATCTAGTCCAGCCTCCCATATCTCCCTAGCCAATAAATGATTGCTACCTAGTCTATTCTCCAGGCTTTTTTTGAGTCCTAGTTTTAAGTGTCCCAAGTGACTGGCCTCCTCTATTTCCTTCCTTCCTAGTCTCATAGGGTGTGATTTTTAAAAGTATTTAGGCACCTAACTCTCATTGAAATCTATGAGAGTTAGGCACCTACATATCTTTTTTTTAAAATCTGTTCCATAGTCCCTCGCTGTTATATAATGTTCCCCGATATCCAGCCTCAACTTTCCCTTTACTCACTTTCATCCAGTTTAGCCCTTGCAATACTCTCTTTTACCAGTACCAAAGTAAATAACTTAGCTCCCTTATTATTTACATCCTACAAATATTCTTGTCCTTTCTATCCCCCCTAGATATAAGAACATAAGAACGGCAAAATTGGGTCAGACCAATGGTCCATCTTCTGACAATGGCCAATGCCAGATGCTTCAAAAGGAGTGAACAGAACAAGGCAATTATCAAGTGATCCATCTCCTGTCACTCAGTCCCAGCTTCTAGCAGTCAGAGGTTTAGGGGTTGCATCTCTGACCATCTTGGCTAATACCTATTGGTGGACCTATCCTCCATGAACTTACCTAATTATTTTTTTAACTCAGTTGTCACGGAGTATGGGGGGACTCAGGGCCCTGCACCCCCCGGCGTCCTGCGATTCACCATGACTCTCAGCCAGCCAGTAAAGCAGAAGGTTTATTTAGATGACGGGAATACAGTCCAAGACAGGTCTTGCAGGCACAGACAACAGGATACCCCTCAGTTAGGTCCATCTTGGGGTCCTCGGGCACCCCAGCCCCCCTCCGGAGGTCAGAGCCCTCCCTGCCTCTCAGCCACCTCACCAGCCAGCTTCCCAGACTCTGCCTTCAGCGACCCCTCCCACAGCCTTTTTTCAGTTTCCCGGGCAAAGGTGTCACCTGGCCCCAGCCCCCTCCTGGGTTCTCATGTTACATGCTCAGGTATTCTCCATAGGTCAGTCTCCCATCCCCCAATGCAGACTATCCTAGCCACACTCCCCTGTCAGCATTCACAGACCACTTTAAGAACAGTCCCAGTTCGTCACACTTACCTAATTATTTTTTTAACTCAGTCATACTTTTGGCCTTCACAACATCCCCTGGCAATGAGTTCCACAGTTTGACTGTGCATTGTGTGAAGAAGTAGTTCACTATGTCTGTTTTAAACCTGCTGCCTATTAATTTCCTTGGGTGACCCCTCGTTTTTGTGTTATGTGAAGGGGTAAATAACACTTCTTTATTCACTTTCTTCACACCATTCACAATTGTATAGACTTCTATCATATCCCCCCCTTAGTCATCTCTTTTCCAAGATGAACAGTCCCAGCGTTTTTAATCTCTTCTCATATGGAAGCTGTTCTATACCCCTAAGCATTTCTGTTGCCTTTCTTTGTACTCTTTCCAGTTCTAATATATCTTTTCTGAGAAGGGGCAACCAGAACTGCACACAACATTGAAGGTGTGGCCATACCAAGTATTTATATAGTGGAATTCTGATATTTTCTGTCTTATATATCCCTTTCCTAATAGTTCCTAATCTCTCTATTCAAATCTTTCCTTCACTCCCTTAATCACTCTCAGAATTCCTCACTAGTCTGTCAACATCTTTCTGGTAGTGAAGTGCTCAGATATAGACTGAGACTGAAAAAAAGAAGAAACCCCTCAGAAAATAGTAGCAAGGACAGTGTGTGATCTTTGAGGGTAAGTGTAAATACTGTAAAACAGTGGTGCGCAAACTGGGGTGGGGGGGGCGGTGCCCGTCTTGGGAAGGGGGTGCAAGAGGTTCCCTGAGAGGAGCACAAAGAAACTGGGATCCCGTGGGTCCCACCGGACCTGCTGCCATAATAGCAGAAGCAAGGAACAGAGTGGGTATTGCAAAATGGGTGTGGAATTAATAAAATAGTCCTCCCATGCCACAAACAACATGAATGCCCTGGCCAGCAGACGCCGCTCTCCTGCGCCCAGCTCTAAAGACAGCACCATCGCCAGCAACAGTGCAGAAGTAAGGGATTACTTCAGATTACAAGTAATGGGGGGAAGACAAATCCCATGAATGGTAAGAGGGGCGCGACTGGAAAAATTTGCTAAACCGAGGCTGTACGAGCTTCTCCATGCAGCTCTGAGCTGGGAGCAGAGTATGAGCCCCACCACTCAGATCAGGTTAGAAGAGGAAGCCCCTTACATAGCTGGCTGGCAGGTGGAGGGCCTCTTCATGACCTTCCATCTCTGAAGGTGTTGTAGGATATCAGAAGGTGGCACCTCAGGAAATGGTGGAGCCCCTGGAAGAGAAAAGTGAACAACAAAAGTTAAAACTATCAGGGAAAATGATTTCCAGGTTCCAGCTTCTTCATGAGGCCTCTACTCTTTCCTACCACAAATAAACCAGTGAGGGTGTGATGCCAGCTTTCCTTTCCCCTCAGAGAAATGCTGAGTGATGAGTCATGAAAGGTTAACACCTGGTGGCAGGCCAGAGTAATGGACAGAGCAAAAGTAACATCTGTAGCTAGATTAGGGTGGCCCTTTGTCCAGATTTTTCCAGGATGAATGATTCCTTTAACGTCGCTGTCCCGGATGAAATGGTTCGGATGCCCCAGTTTTTTGCCACTCAGAAGTGACAGCCCTAAGCCACAGTGTGGAATTGTGCAGCATAAAGAGGCCAGATGGAGTGTGGGAAAAGGAAGGTGAGGAATAAGGGTGACACACTGTGGCCACACACAGGAACTGCAGTCTTTTAATCCCTTAAATTCTTTATTCTTTTTTGGTCTTTCCTATCTCTCTCTTCTTCCCATGTTTGTCAGGCCAGAAAAAGAGAGGCACATTTTTAGATATGTAAGTTGCATCCTTATTTGGGGAATATGAAGATAACTGCTGGAGAAGCCCCTCTAAAAATGTGCTTAATATCAGAAATGGAATCTGCAGGGATGAGATAGCACAGAGTTTAAAGAATGGGATATGGAACCTTTCATTTCTAGGGCAATGTTTGCAGACTAACTAGGGGGACTGGATGACTCAGGAAGAGTGTGGAATAGGGTACAGAGCCTTTCTTTTTTAAATTATCTGACACTAGGTAAGTAAATGCAGAAAGATATTCTCATCTGAAGGCTGTTCTGTTCTCTCTGTGAAATGAGTTGTAGAGGTCTCAGTCCAGTTCCTAGCAAAGAGAGGTGATCACATGACATAAAAGGCACCATGGCCATTTCCCAAACACTTTTGATTCTGATGTTGCATGCAGCAGCAGTAGAATGTAGCCCATCTTTTTCAGTAGCCATACTGCCCATAAGTCAAAATTTTCAACCTTGGGTGCTTAAGGTTAGGCACCTGAATCCATATTTATGCTCCTAAATAAGTGTCCTGATTTACTGAGGTAAATCCCATTGACAGGAAATCCAAAAGGAGTAGTGGATGATCTACACCTTTGAAAAAAATCAAGCTGTTTATTTAAATGCCTAACTGTGTGCATTCTGGTTTGAGACTCTTAGCCTGAGCTGTCCCTTGACACTCCCTCCTTTCCCTAGGATTTTATTTTTTCTCCTTACCTAATGTGATCATCTCATAGAGTAAGATTCCAAAGGACCATCTGCAAGAAAACACAATGTCAGTTTCACTGGCAGCTCTTATTCCCATCTTTAGCCTGAAAGCAATTGAAAAAAAATCAAGGTAGTAATTTAAACATATGATAACAATGAGTGTGAGCTGGGGAGGTGAGCAGAGGGAGGAAGGGGCGAGCCGCCAGGTGGAGCTCCATGCTGGAAGCAAGGGTGAGCCCTACAGTGGAGTTTTGATCTGGGGATCAGAACAAAGTGTTGTGTGAGGAACTGAAAGTGATAGATAAGGTTTGAAAGCCAGATATAGTTTCACCCCAGAACAAACCATACATGTCTGACTTGATGCTGGGAGGTTTCATTAATAGCCGCTCTGGTGCCTGCCACTTGAGTGGCACAATCTGTGTGACACAGCTGGTGCCATAGGTGTGGGTTTCATAGGCCAGGCCCAGCCCACAGAGCTTGGCTGTGAAGTCAGACTGGATCAGGACATTTCTGGCTGCCACATCCCCATGGAACAGCTTCTTCTGCTGGAGAAACTCCTGGCAAGTTGGAAAAAGGGGAAGAGTCAATTGTTTTTCTTTTTAACTGACTGAAAAAATCAATTAATTTATGCCCTTTGCCCCCACCAATGGTTCATGCACCACAGTGACCTGGGTCCCTGGCAGCCAAACATGTGGTGAGTGTACCTGGAACACCTACATAATACCACAAGGAGCTTTTACCAGAGGCATATTCTCATTGGTTAGGCCAAGAAGTTCCAATACCACGCAAAGACCTATCATGCTTCCCTCAGCCCTTTGGCCTTTCATGCAAAATTCCTAAGGAAACTCACTTCAGCTACCACCACTGAAAGCAGCCACCTATAGTGAATATCCACCAGCAGGGGCAACACCTAATCCACCGAGGGGGCGTGAGAAAACCCACCAATAGAGATCCTTGCTCCTACTAAAGGGAAAATCTACCAGTCAGGTGATACCCACTCCTACTGCTAAAGAGGACATTCTATTCCTAAAAGAGTGAAAATCACTAATTGAGAGACCATCCATTGAGAGGGAACATCTGCTCTAACTAGTGAGAAGTGGGAGGGCGAATCCATCCAGTGAGGGAACCCAGTCCTGCTGAAAGGGAAAATCCAACAGTGGGGGAACCCATTGCCTCCTATCTTTTCCCTGTTACTCTTGTGTTTGCTTCCCCCTTTCTTTGCTATAACATTTTCACTCATGAAACAGAAGGGCATTTGGGGTTTTTCTAATAATATTCTGTTCAGCTTTATTATTGTATTTGTGAGATTCACAAACCTTTTTCTAGCTGGGTTAAATATTTGTATTCCAGTAGTGCCAAAAGGCCTCAACTAAGATCAGGCCCCATTGTGCAAGGCACTGTACAAATACATAGTAAGAGAAACCTCTGCTCCCAAAAAGCTTACAGTCTAAATAGAAACATATTATTATCCCCATTTTACAGACAAGTGACTGAGACACACAGAGCTTAAGTGACTTGCCTAAATTTGTGACAAAGCTGGCCATTGAACATTGATGTTTTGAGTTTTTGTCCAGTGCCTTAACCATACTACCATCCTTCCTTTATTTTTATCTCTTCTGTTTCTTGAGAACTTCCATTTTAAACTACAGTTTTTCTAATTAAATGTCAGCTTGTGCTACTACGTCAGGTAAACAATACAGATTCTTGAATGGAAGTAATTCCTGGCCTGTTTCAAGGATTAATAGTAACAGTGTCTTATCAAATCTAGGAGGAACTAAAACCATTTTTGCTTCCTATTTAAATCTAGCAAACGTAATTTTTAGTGGATTCTAAATTTGAAAGAATAGCGTTCCCCAGGTTGGACTCTGATGTTAGAGTGGGTTTCTGGCTCTTTCTTTGTCTCTCCTATCATGATAAATGAATCAAGATGCAGCTACATCAGACTTACCAAGGCAGCTGCAACCTGCTGCCCGACTTTATATACCTGCCTCTCCGTGAGGTCATACGGGATACCATCCATGGTCATTACATCCTAGAGAAAGAGAAGCAGAAAGCACATCAAACAAATGCCACAGTAGAGCAAAAGAGGGGGAATGCTGCTTCTTTCTAATGAGATTCTGGTTTCAGCAAATGGCACCATCTAACCCTTCCATCCTCCTACAGGCATCACTCTCCTTACGTGCCCCACGGCAAATTGGCATTATTGGCCCTGCTTGAGATAGTTATTCTTTATAAACATTTATAATGCTCAGGTATTGCATCAAAAAACAAACATGGAAGAGGTAAAAAGGTGAATGGTTAGACAATTGAAGGGTAGGTGCTGTGTAGGAGGAGTGGATGGCTGGTGGGGTAGGTGAGTAATGTAGTGGGCATAGCTTGTGGGTAAGCAGCAACGAAGGGGAAATGTGACGGGAGGGGAATGACTAGGTGGAAATATACATACATAAAAAAGCAAGAGTTGTATTGTGAATGGATGGATGATTAGAGAAGTCTATGGATGGATGGATTAAAAGAACTACACATGATAAAGATATCTTCTTAAATAGATGTATGTAAGAGACATGGACAGAGGTGGAGGATAGACATGATAACTGGTCCGGCATTCACTTCCTCAGACTCACCCTGCGGCAGGTCCACAAGAAGTTCAGGAGGTCCCCATGGGACACATCCTCCAGGATCATATAAAGGGGCAGCTGGACTACACAACATCCTATCAGTTCAACCATGTTATCATGATGACCAAGGGACTGATGGAACTTAATCCTTCCTAGGAAATCCTTCACCTCACTGGGTCCAGCAGTGTCTGAAAGTACCAGAGAAAAAGACAGTATCACCACAGGGAGGCAAAGAAGAGCAAAGATCCTATTCAATATTCTCAACACAGAATCAAAGAATGATAGGACTGGATGGGACCTCAAGAAGTCATCTAGTCCAGTCCCCTGCACTCATGGCAGGACTAAGCATTATTTAGACGATGCAATACAACCTCCTTTAACATGCATATATACTGCTTGTGACTAAACCCTGCTAAGACCAAAGTTTAACCATGACTAGCTGACATGATGATGAACACTACTTGTGCTTGTCTACAGTGAATGCAAAATCATGGTCAGCATCTTGTCATCTCACCTCTTTACAGGCATGTTCAGATATGATCAAATTCTGTAGTGAAGTCAAAGCCATAGAGAAAGATTGAGAGGTACACAGAGAGAGAGGAATCACTGGGGGAATGCACACAGGAAAGCAGGGTAGCTCACAGCAGAGAAAGGGGCAGCCCCTTGTGCAACTGCTAAGAAAGAAAATGGACTCAGAGCTAGAGAATGGGGAATTTCTAGTGGATTCACACTAGTGGGTAACAGAGAAGTGTATACAAATGGAGCACTCCTGCCACCAATGTTACCCTGTAAGGCTTTCAGGATGACTGTCTTAGTCTTCCCAGGGTTCCCAGTCTCCAATTCCGCTCTGTAGATTCCCCCAAAACTGCCATTGTGTATCAGCTCCAAGGACCCTGGTATGAGTCTGTCTTGTGGTATTTCCAGTTCCTTCAGAGTCAAGGCTGCAGATCTTAGTAGACTCTCCACAGTTGTCTCACTCAGCTGGATGTAGGTGTTCTCTGTCTCACTGTATTCCTTCTGGTTCTTGTCCTTTGCTGGCAATGGGGCAACAGCTGTTGCAAAAATAAAAGCCAAATGAGATATAAGTGTTTGGGGGATGAATTTTCCCCTTTTACATTTTGCCACTGGCCATGAACTGTTCCCTTTGGCTCATGCTCTATTATGATTTTCGGAATCATGGATGGGGAAGTGTTATTTGGTCTCAGGTAGGCCAGCCCATAAGGAGACAGAGGACTTTGCTTCCCCAGGACTCCCACCCAACCCGTCTGAGAGGCAGGAGAAACAGACCTGAAATCTATGGTATATGTAACTACGAAACCCTTGTTTTCTGAGTACTGCATCTTTACATGGATGTAAGCAGAGTCAGGATGAGCTCTACCCTGACATCTGGTGGTGAATTATGGCGAGTGTGGAAAAGAACTCCAGGGGCTGATCTTGTTTGCATAGGCACACCCACTCACCTGGCATGAAACACAGCAACTGAAAGTGGTTACTTTGGCTGGTGTGGGATCCCCAGTTTCTCTATTATTGGGGCAGGAAGACTAAAGTTTTGTTACCCTGATTCTGTGAATCAAGGCCAGTGGAACTGTTGTATGACAGAAGGACTGAGTGGGTCCTTCACCATTACCTAAGTAGCACTTGCTTGACAAGGGGCATGGGTTACAAAACCCAGTGAATTGAGAGAGGATGGGGACAGGTATTTGTACCTGATGGTATGGGGCCCCTCTGAGGGTTTGAAACACCAATTGCACTGCGTTCTCTCTCCACTGTTGAATGTCAGAGCTAACTTTGATTCCCTTAGGAGTCTAGTTACAGGCTGCTGAGCTGAATTCACTTTGGGCCAATGGTGCACCTGCACTGGGGCTCCCCTACTATGCTATGAGCTGAAATCGCTAAGAGCTGAAATCATAAAAGAGCTGATGTTATTAAGAGCTGAGATCACTGAGTGCTGTGTTAACTAGTGGGGGAGCCTGAAGCTATATTGCTCAGCAGCTGGCGGAGCAATTTGTGGGGACGACTGGAGGAGCAGTGAGTGGCGCGGAGCCTTGTGGGGCCGGTTGGAGTGGCCCAAGGAACGGCGAGCGGAGCTGTTTGTGGGGACGGCTGGAACGGCTCACAGGTCGGTGAGCGGAGCAGTTTGTAGAGCGGAGCGGAGTGGAGCAGCTTGTAGAGCGGAGCAGTTCGTGGGATGGCAGGAAAGTGGACTGGCTCGTGGTAAAGGCTGCGGTGGAACCCCCACGGAGAAACAGACGGCTGGCCAGCCTCAGATCACGTAAGATGCCCCTTAACACCCTGCGTGCCCCCCCTTTTTACTCTGGGGGCTGCACTGACCAGGGACAGAGACTTTGGGGGTTGTTGGACTTTTGAGACTTTGGGTGGTTGCTGGACCCAAGAGACTTTGGGGGTGTTGGACTTTGGGGACTCTGGGTGATTTTGGGGTTGCTGGATTCAAGAACCAAAGGGAAAGGACACAGCCCAATTTGCTGGGGTGGGTTTTGCTCATGGTTTGTGTTATGAATCCTGTTTGTGGTGTTTTTCCAATTTTATGCTGATGTCGAAACCTGTTTACCTCATGTTATTAAACATTTTCTGCTACACTCAGACTCCGTGCTTGCGAGAGGGAAGTATTGCCTCTTAGAGGTACCCAGGGGGGTGGTATGTAATTGTCCCAGGTCACTGGGTGGGGGCTCGAGCCGGTTTTGCATTGTGTTATTGAAACGGAACCCCTAGATACAGAACCCGGCCCTTGTTGCTGCCAACTTAGATGGGCAGAAGGGTTACATGTATAAGAACTCTGCCTGCGTGTAGTTACAGCAGCCATTTTGTTCTCAGAATTGCTGTAGATTGTTACAGAGAAGAGACACACAGTGTCCTTAGAGACTTTACTTTCGTTCTTTCTTAATTCCCTTAATATATACCAATTAATAAATACCAATTCACTTTAGACTGGAAGTACTTGTTCCGCTCTTTGTGCATGGATACAAAACAAGCTCAAATCTGGGTTTTTTGCTTTAGCCACTTTGCAATGCACCCCAACTCTGTAGTGTTACCAGCCACAACTGAGTGGACTCCTGGGAATTGGCCACTATAACTAGGAATCAAATCTGTGATACCCACACAGCATATGCCAGCCAATCCAGCCTCATAGTGCTCCTAGCCATAGGACACCATGACTGGAAACTGAACCTGGATCCACTGCAGTGCCAAGTATTAACCTCCAGATGGCACTGTGGCCAGCCTACACTGGCCCTGAAGGAAGTGAGAGACTGCAGCTTGAAACCATGTCCCCTTTATGACAGGTCTCAAGTGATTTTACCACTATGCCAGCTAACTCTACTCAGAGCAGGGTGAGATGACACAATGGTCTAAGTACCTGAGTCTTCTCTATGCTACAACCTTCACCATTGCTACCACTGGTGGAGCTGTACCACTGGTGAACTAGAGGTCCCAATTTTCCTAATGTAGACAAGGCCATTGAGTACCAAGCTCAGGCTCTTCAGTTCTCCTAGTCTCTGACAGCCCTGGGGGTGGGAATGAGAGACTTGCCATTGAACCCAGCTCTCTCCCCTTTGTTACCTTGGCGCCTGGGCAGCTGCTGTTGCTTCGACCTCCAGCTTCGATAGCGGAGCCAAAGGATCACACCTAACAGGATGACAAAGACACCCACTAGGAAGACAGGGATGATGATCACTTCAGTCTGGTACTCACGCACAACTGTCAATGGAAAGAGAAAATAGGAAATAAGGAGTAGTCGTTACTGCTCAGTGAAATCACAGTGTGTACAACACTCCCACACTGAACAGAGTCTGTACAACACCATAACAATAGTCCATTCTAGTAATTTTCAACATGAAAGAGCTATCTATCCATGCTGTGCTCATTGCAGTAGTATCTAAGCACCTTATCAACTGCTAGCCTGATTTCCAGAGGGGCTGACTATTTAAGACTCCCACTGAAGTCAAAGGGAGTTCTTCACCTCTGAATATCAGGCCACCTCTTTAGGTGCCTTGTGGTGGATGGGATCTCCTGGAGTCTCTCCCCCACCCACCCCCAGACCACAGTTTGGCTTGCTTCCTTCCTCTGACACTCACAGATTCCTACCCCTGCTTGGGGTATAAAGAGTCTCTCTCAAAAAATAACAACACACACACACCTTTCCCCCTCTCCAGGGGCAGGGAAGACCAAACTAAAGAAAAGGGAAATACAAGGCATTCAGTCTCATGGGCAAACCTTGGTCCCAGCTTATCTATAGGCATTTTATTGTCATGATCGGGGTAGAGTCCTTCCCTACACTCTCCCTCCAGCTTTTAGGTAAACATCCACTCTGTACCTGGTCCAGGCAATCCCAGGATCAATGATTGCCTCCCTCTTCACTAATCTATCCCTGTAATCAACTGTCTCTGAGGCACAATAATTTTCCCCAGTTACCAACTCTTGGACTGGGGTTCCCTTCTTAAGCTTCCCCCTCCAGGCACAACAAGTCTTGCAGATGTGTGGACGAACCCAGAAGAGTTTATTATCTTCTTCCTCAATAGGGTGAGTGCATGACCTCCTCCGCCGCCACATACTTGTATATGAAGACTGAAAGTGTTAGCCAGTACATTTAGGGATCACTCACCAATGAAATGCAGCTGGCTCTGGGGTGGAGCCTGGCAGCCATTCTATGTCAACAATGCTGTACAACAGTGTAATTGAGGTGAAGTGAATAACTTCTCCCACTAAAACACTGGGGGAGGGGGAGATATTAGGGCGGAAGAGTAAATTAACTGGTTTGGAATTTGGCCAGAATGCTGGGGTTAACATCCTTACTCTCTTGGGTCACAATACTCTGGGATGCTGCCATTCTCATATAAAGTGATAAGTACCTTCAACTCCCAATTAAATTAATAGGGGCTGATGGGGCTTGGCACCTACTAATATTGGTCCCTTGAAAAGTACCATGGGATCTTTAAAGACCACATGTGGTCAAGACCTCATCTATATGTCTCAACCAAAAGATGGTTTCCCCTAACCTCCTGCAGGGAATTGATTTCAGTAGTGATTCAGAAGGAAAAGACTCCCCTAATGAGTCGTAAACAGCATTTCTTGCAGCATCTGGGTTTCCCTTGGTGGTCTGCCTATCTCAGGTATTTCTAAGGTATCCATTTTTTCTAGGCACTGTTCTAGCTAACTCTCCCATCAAATGCTGTCCAAGTCCAACCCTGCTTAAACCAGAACAGATAAGGCTGCCAAGCCTGCAGCTGCAGGGCATCCCAGTGAGAATGCTTCTGTGTTGTTTATTGCTTATACTCTAGTGCTACTGGGGTGAGTGCAACACTGATTTGGGCTGACTCAGAGCTCTGTGATGATAATAATTTGACCCCCAAGTGGAATTAGTATACCTCCCTTTGAACTCTGATCAGGGTGTTACATTGCTCCTCCTGTTTAACAGGAAATCTTCACCCATCATTCCCCTATCCGTTCCACCCAGCCATATAAGCCAGTGCTGGAAACATATTCTTTGTTCTCCACCCTGAGTGACAAAGCCAATACACTCAGCTAGAAAGGCAAAACAGATGGGGGCAGGTGTGAAGAAGAGGTCATGCATTGGGACTTACTGCAGGGGAGGCCCAATCAAATCACTCTCTGGAGGTGAGGGTGGCTCACAGTTGACTGAGCAGGTCCTGCTGCTTAGTTTATGAGACCTGGACACACAAAAGTAAAAGGCAAGGAAACAGTTGCCTTGAATCTTACCACATAACTTGTCACTGCTGTTGCATTCCAGTAGCATGCGTCTGAGTCTCCTTACGTCCCCTGCCATGATCAGCTCGGTGTGAGCATGTCCTTCACCGCTGGAATTTCCACTGCACAGATATGAAACATTACCATAAATACAGTGGCAGGACCAGATGGTTGCTGGGAAAGTGGGTGAGAAGCTATGCTATTCACCCTCTTTGTCATTGATTCTAATCCTGCCTCAGATTAGTGGGAGGAAGCAACTCAGAGAATCAGAGACTTGGAGAGCTATGGACACCTAGGGGTTAATGGTCTAATATGACATAGTCAGAATCAATTTCTGGTGATGGTATCTCAGTACAGGAGCAGAGGCTAGGTTTGTTCTTACTAAGTCTAGGTTTGTTCTGCAGTACCATGTGGGAGAGAGAGTCAGATACCTCTGATTCCTCAGGCAGGCACACGTGCACAAGTTAAGAGACATTAGTTCACTTATATTTTAAATTATCTGTGTAAATCACATTTCAGATGCCGGAATAACTCAGTCTTTTATCTCCAGGCCTATAAAACATCAGGTGCATATGCATAAGACACCACATCACACCATTCTGGCATTCCTGACCAGAGTGCTTGCACTATGTTATTGCATCATGAACATATACTAAGAAACAGCAGCTTTCTCATTAAGGTCTCCAATACTGATTCCATATTACAGACATAATCAGATCTGTAAGGAAACTTCATACATGTGATTCATTACACCTGTAATTCTCTCTAACGTTCATTACACCTGACATTCTGTGCAACATTCAAATATGCACCTTTACACCTGTAATTTCACGTACTCCCTAGGAGAGACACTTTACACCTGTAATTATGTACAGTGCCCCTTTATCTATGGAAATCTCTATAACTACCAATTGTTCATTCTTACATACATAGGATAGATTCACCAATACACACCAGTTGCTCTGTGATACTCTGGCATTGCAAAGCAGCTGTAAACCCTCTTTAATCATCCCATTAATATGGATTTACAGCAGTTTTGCATTACTTGAGATGCGTAAAGCAGCCAGAAGGTACTGGTGCATAATGCTGTGTAGTATCTAGGTGTGGCCATTACAGCTGCAAGTCTGTACAATATGCAGGGGTACAGTTTCATACCAATAATTCTGTTCATCATAGTTGTTTGGCTGTACATCCCACACTTTTCAAAGAGCAATTTACAAATATTTGAACCATCAAATAACATATGACAGCATACCTATAACTTCACAATATCATCTGTGCAACAGCGGCATTTTCTACTGTACAACTCTGTTTTTTCTACTATACATATTTCACATTCTATCTGCCTTTAAATTGTCTCACCTGAACTCCAATGACAGGGTGATAGTATATACATTTGTGAAATACAGGCAGGTGACTATTTACCATGTCAGTAATTCTTACTCAGTGACAAACTCGCATCAGCTCTAATGCCAATATTAGTAAACATTTCCAGGTATGTGTCAGCTTATTGGTAAAACTATAAAACATACAGGTATATGTGTCATTTGGCATATCATGTTATGAGCCTTGCAAGATAACATAGCTGTAATTCCTACACATAGAGTGGGGTGAAAAATGAAAAATGTTTCTATTGTAAATAATGGGTTCTTTTGATTATTTATTGATTGAGCCATCAATTGGTGAAGCTCAAATTTGGTTTACTAATCAAAGACTACAAAAACAATAAGAAGTCCAGTGGCTCCTTAAAGACTCACAGATTTATTTGGGCATAAGCTTTTGTGGGTAAAAAAAACACTTCAGATGCATGGAGTGAAAATTACAGATACAGGCATAAATATACTGGCACATGAAGAGAAGGGAGTTACCTCACAAGTGGAGAACCAGTGATGACACGGCCAATTCAGTCTTTAAGGTGCCACCGGACTCTTCATTGTTTTTGTGGATAGAGACTAACAGGCTACCCCTCTGATACTAATCATAGACTAGACAGCTAAGATCAAACAGCACAAACAGAAAAGGTTAACTTACCAATCCTGGAACATCAGGCCTGCCCACCCACGCTGGTATGCATTACAGCAGTTTCAATGGACTTTTATAGACAGGATATTTATCCCACATTACAATTTGTGGCAAGTGACATGACTGGTACCATTCAATCATTGACAAAGGTCAATCTTGTTGCCAATGGCTTATATATTACATTTGCTCTAAATTTCCAGCATAACAAAGTATCACAACAGTGTAACCTTTTAACTGCAGAGTTTAGTGTGGGTTTAAAACAAGAGTTTTAACCAATTAAACATTAAGGTCACCTTTATAACTAATATTCCCTATGCACCTGTGAGACATGCTATGTTTCCCATATGCGCCTTTCTTGTATTTCAGTTATAATCAGAGTTAAACACAAATGTGTTTTTTTGCAAAGCACAGCTAATCATAAAGTATAAAAAATGTAAACAGCAGGAAAAAAATAGATTATAACCTTAAGATATATTTTCTGGACTATAAGCAATTTAAAAGCTGCTTCCTAATAACTCTTTATTGTCTCTCTTAACCTGACTTTGCAAAGCTTCCTGGGGAATTTTGCTTGACACTTCTTTAGCATAGTCATGAGAAATGCTTAGGTTTTAGGCCAACATGACAACCCTATTCTGTTTAATTCTAATTTAAGTTCAATTTGACCATATTCACATCACATCCATTCTTATTTGCCTACTGCAAATATTTGTGCAAGCATTTGTTTGCACCAATATTAAGGGGAAACTCATGACCATGCAAATGTTTTTATAGGAATATATGTGTTTTCCTGCTTACTCCTGGGAGAATGCATATGTGCATTGGAAGGGCTCCTGTTGCCATCCTAATTTTCTTTCTTTCTTTCTTTCTTTGAGATTGAAGGTACAAGGAGGGAGAGAGAGAGAGAGAGAGAGAGAGAAAATGACTGTAGTGAATTAGAAAATGGAGACCAGTAATTTGATCAGTGCTCTTGGAGTAGGCCACAACACAGCAGTGGGATAGTATTCATGAAAGTCTTGATCACAGCCCTGACACTGATGCAATTTTAGTCAAATAAGAAAGTCAAAAATGTGTGCCCACCCCCTCCCTTTGCAGCTAGACCTAGTCACTCACACATGAGGCCAGAGTCTCAACTGGTGCAAACTGGCATAGTGCCAATGGAGTTGCACTGATTTACACCAGCTGAGGATCTGGCCCATTATATCTAAATTGTTTGAGAGAGTTACTGTGGTGAATGGTGGCAGCTGAGAGAAAAGTGAGTAAGTTCATTCACTGTACTTGTATTGGACCAGTGGGACATTGTTTACAATACTCCTGCCCAGAAGCCTGGCCCTGAGAGCCAACTAAGACATTTCATACAGACCATTACACAGCTGCTAGGGCCTTGATCCTGCAAGTCCTTGCATGATTTAGAGCAGACTGTGCAAGGCTGCTGCATTTCAACACAATTGTTAGTGTTGCGCTGTTTCCTTACAGACACAAATAAGTTTTATAGCCTTTGGTGGTACAGAAAACACTCACCAGAGCTGACTTTAGGATACAATTACAGGTGGGTGTTTGACATGTGCATAGGAAAAAAGATGGGAAGAAACAAAATGGGATAAAGCTAGGGCCTGCAATGTGCTGGATGATCATGGTGGTCCCTTCTGGCCTCAAGTCTATGAGTCTATAAGCAGCAGTTTGGGAATTCCCAGCTAGAGCTGTATTTCATTTTTTAATTCTCTTCCTGCTCAGTGCAACAGCAGATTCACCTGTTTTCAGGGAGTGGCTTCGAAGTGAGCAAATCATTGAAACCAGAGTCAACCAGAAGGACGATTGTTACTGAAAAGTCAATAAGATCAACCCAAACCTTTCAGCCCTACCTTGTAAGCAAGCAAACTAAGTAAACCCACCTCAGGTATAATATACGTACACTGTCATGAACAAATATATGGACATAGTCACTAACAGGTACAATCTTAGGCACTTGAATTCCCAGTTACACATAAGCACTCTCACAAATAAATACATGAATTTGGTCCCCCATTCAGACACACATGCAGATCCACACAAAAATATGCACATTTACACTTACACACATATGCACACCCAGAGACATGTCTGTGCGCACAGACCTGTATCTATGCACAGATGTGCTTGTACGGTCACAAAGGTGCTCAGAGCCAAACAAATTCACACAAGCATCTTAGACACGAAGGCTGTATCTACACCGGCCCTTTCTCTGAAAAAAAAATCCCAATGTTGCTAATACTGGTGCACTCCATCAGCAATAGCTGTGGCGGGAGCATTAATACAGGAAGTTGTCATTTTAATTGCTGTGTTGTCTATCCATGATCAGGGCAGGTCTATGCAAGCTGGTGATAAAATAGCTGACAGCAACCAGCACCTTATTTGCACTGGCACTCCCACTGTTGCTCCTTTTGGTGGAACTGCACTTCTGTTAGCAATGGAAAGAATTTTTTTCAGTCAAAGGCTAGTTTAGACAAGCCCATTCACACAACAGCCCCTCCAGCAAAATTGAACCAAGTGGGGGCGAAATCCAGGACACCATTCCATTTAAAACAAAATTATAATAATCTTCTGAAATACTTTTCAGTGTTATTTTCAATGTAAAGCACAAATTGATTCTAGTAACACTTGGCACTTTACATGGGCCACTCTTCTGATCTGCAATATAGCAATTCTTGTGTGCTAGGATCCCAGCTTTGAAGTGCAGCACGAATATTAACTGATTGATCACAAAGCCCCCTGTTTGGTAGATAAGTATTATTATCCCCCTTTTACAGCCATGGGAACAGAGAAGGTTATATGGAATTTAACCTTTCCCAATTCCCAGTTCCATTCTAAATACACTCTTTGCTAATTAATTGTGTAACAAGCATGAAACTGTATCCAGAGGCATGAAGTGTTCAACTTACGTGGTGTTTAAAAAGAGTTTAAGCAAATGAATCCCTGAGGGGACTGGCGGGCTTAGCACATTTGCTACCAGGCTATAGAGACTTGCACTTTTCAGTAGACAAAGTGAACCCAGCTCAGCTCAGTTCAGTATTGACTGAAAGTTGTTACCATCGGATAGTTTTTGGGTGGTTTGTATAAAATGTTTTGGTAGATCTCAGTCCAGTTCCTCTTATTTCAGGTGTTTGCATCACAAATAGATGGTTACAACACAAACTAATTGGCCTCCTGCTGACTGTCTCAGCAGAGACCAAACATGGAACAGGCTCTTAAGACTAACCTACCTTCTGCCTTAAAAATGGTCCCTCCAAGGTCAGGGTTAAGGGAAATTAGTGGAGGCAGAGTGAGGAACCTTGCATTGCCACTGCTTATGCCATATCTCTTCTGTGAATAAATACAGCACTTCAGTCTCCAGGGTTGCCAACTTGTACCAGCACCATGTTCTCACAAATGTTTCAAAAGACAAATTAAATAAAAGACACCTTCTCTCTAATAAGAATACAGGGGTATTTCTTGAACTACAATATTATTCCAGACAGTATGTGTAGACATACAAATGTGAATCTATATAGAGATTTACAATTATGTAACAGAAAGAAAGTCAGAACTAGAGTGATCACCCATAAAAACACTCTTAATTCCATGGAAACTCCCTGATTCTCTGGGTACCGGTGCTACTTACTAGCCCTTTCCTCAAAAGCAGAGACTAGAATGAATTCATATCTCCTGTTGCTTGCTCAGTAAGAAAGATGACTGCTGACACTTATGAAAAGTAGCTCTGAGGCCCTTGAGTCGGACGCAGCAAGGCAGCAAAGAATATTCTAGCAATATCTGAGAACAGTGATAGATAAAAACCAACAAGTGAAGGGTTTTTTTTCAATAATCTATTTTATTATATGCAAACAAGCATTCAACATCAAACCCGTGTATCAAATTTACACAAGCATTGGTAACAGAGCTAATATTTTACAGTTCATACACTGTGTCTTGCTGAGCTTTTCCCATCAGCGTAGGTACTCCACCTCCCAGAGGGGCGGTAGCAATGTTGATAGGAGAAGCCAGGATTTCAGTCGGGATAACTGCAGCGCTTAGGGGTAGGTATTTACCACACCCCTGAATGACGTAGTTATACTGACATAAGTTGGTTATGTAGACCAAGTCTGGGATTCCTTGTTTCTGTTATATGAAGAGATATAATGCCCTGGGTACAGATATGAAGGAGCTGGAGAATAAGGGGGCAGTCCCATTTGTAATATTGCTCTGTGATTAAGTGTTGCACTGACAACTAGTGCAGTTGCAGGTAAATTGTTGGGTCAGCTGTTCTGACATCTCTTCTTGAACCTTTTTATACACAATGAAAACTTCACTTTGGACCTGTCTGTCCTCCATTCTCATTTCCATCTCCTTTCAGAAGTAGTCTTGCTTCAATTCCTTGCCCTCCTGCCTGGGCCTGTCCTGTCTGTCAGAGGTGGCTCTTGTTTTCTTCTCTTCAACATTTGGCCTGAGTCTATTCATGTGTCTGTGCATATCCATGAATAGGTCTTCCCTCTTTTTCATAATCCTAGACCTGAGGTTTCTTATCCATTCCACCACTGTGAATCCCATCCACTTGCCCTCACACCTGCTCTGGGACAGCCATAACCCAATAATAGACAGTGTAATAAAAAATAAGAAATTATAGTTAATAACCAGAGCAACAGCCCATTCTTCCCTCAGAATGCAAGTAATAAAATAAAAGTGACACTTCAGTTCAGTTTCAAATTTCAGTGCCTTCTGGGGAGCAATGAGCAAAGGAGCAATGGTCTCAAGTTGCAGTGGGGGAGGCCTAGGTTGGATATTAGGAAAAACTCTTTCACTAGGAGGGTGGTGAAGCATTGGAATGGGTTACCTAGGGAGGTGGTGGAATCTCCAGCCTTAGAGATTTTTAAGGCCCAGCTTGACAAAGCCCTGGCTGGGATGATTTAGTTGGGGTTGGTCCTGCTTTGAGCAGGGGGTTAAACTAGATGACCTCCTGACGTTTCTTCCAACCCTAATCTTCTATGATTCTATGATTCTTACAAAGCACTTTCTCATTGAACTAGCAATGGTAAGAATAAAAATTTAGAATTCATACCTAACACCCCTCATAATAAATGAATTGGTGGTGGTAGCTTATTGTGAAAATAGGAGCAAAACAATTGTTAGGAAGGGAAGAGGAGTTGTGGAGGTCAGTGTAAATAGATGTTTAAAAGGTTACATTTGGGAAGTGAACAGAGATCTCAGAAAAACTCTGCATTGACGGTCCAAGAAAAAGAAAAAATAGAAGTTTTCAAGAGAAAGAGGGGAAATGCTGCTAGGCTTGCACCAGAGATATTTGTACAGATGATGCTGGAGAAAAAAGTCTGTGAATGACGAGGCTGTTGGAGGTTCTGTGATGATACAAGGAAATATGCATTGCCCCTAAATTTCACAGCCAGGCTTGATCATTTATTTTATGAACAATTTTCAAATACTAAGGACTTGTTATGCCATCCAGATGGTCTTTCATTATTAGGCAATCACACAGACCTGGTGAAAGCTGATGGGTGTGCTAAGCACTTTTTCTTCAGGCTAAATGGAAGGAACCATTAAGCACCTGTTATGCAGTGACAACAATAGAAGCCACTATCCAAGGGATTGAGCCACATGGAAAGGCCTGAGCAACAGCTAACCCAAGGAGAATTAGGCCATATCTACACTACCACTTATGTAGCTCAGCAGTGTGAGAAAAATACCCTCCTGAGGACATAAGTTACACCGACATAAGCGCCAGTATGTACAGCGCTATGTTGGCAGGAGAGCTTCTCCCGCCGACGTAGCTTCCGCCACTCACTGGGGGTGGTTTAATTATGTCGACAAGAGAGCTCTCTCCCGTCAGCATAGAGCAGCTACACAAGAGATCTTACAGCAGCGCAGTTCCATCGGTACAGCTGGGCTGTTATAAGCTCTCTAATGTAGACATAGCCTAAGAGGGTTTCTGTTGGGGCTGGTTGCAAACACAGGGATTGTTTGGCAAGAAACTGTGTCTGCGAGTCAGGAAGCCCACAAAGTCAGAGAAGCAGTCATGAGCATAGCCCTGAAAA
Organism: Terrapene triunguis; assembly: GCF_002925995.2. NCBI lineage: Eukaryota > Metazoa > Chordata > Testudines > Emydidae > Terrapene > Terrapene triunguis. Next base: position 276,410 of record NW_020665091.1, read on the forward strand.
GGAGCCGAGAGACAGAGCTCCTTGGGCACAGAACACATTGGACAGGCAGGCTTGGAAACTCTGAGCAAGGAAACTGCTGGCTGTTGTTTGTTTCTGTAGTGTTCAGAAAAACATGACTTTATGTACACAGTTTGCAAATAAACAGGATTGCACCAAAAAATACATCTGAAATGTAGCATCCGAAATGGTTGCTGACAGAAACAACCCAGCAAGGCCCCACATACTGGCTAACTGTTCAGGTAAAAAGGGGCAACAGACTGAAATTAATGACAAGGAAAACTTATTTTTCACTAAAGGAAACATTCATAATAACTTTTCCCCCAGCCCTTAACCCTGCAAAACTGGCCCCCATCAGAACATATTTAATCAAAAGCTACATACCTGGTGTACAGGGCCCCTTGTCTGCTGATTCCTCTTCTTCCTTCAGAACACCCCCGCTATCATTTCTACTGCCTGTCTAGATCCTGGGACTTCCCAGAGAGATCCTGAAAACCTGGCAATGTCCCTCTGTACACTCAGGCTTGATCTATACTAGCAACTTATGACGGTATAAAATCCACACCACTTAGGGTATGTCTATACTTACCTCCGGGTTCGGCGGTAAGCAATCGATCTTCTGGGATCGATTTATCGCGTCTTGTCTAGACGCGATAAATCGATCCCGGAAGTGCTCGCCGTCGACGCCGGTACTCCTGCTCTGCGAGAGGAGTATGCGGAGTCGACGGGGGAGCCTGCCTGCCGCGTGTGGACCCGCGGTAAGTACCTTGTAGTTCGAACTAAGGTACTTCGACTTCAGCTACGTTATTCACGTAGCTGAAGTTGCGTATCTTAGTTCGAACTGGGGGGTTAATGTGGACCAGCCCTTAGAGACACGGCTATACCAACCTAACTCCAGGTGTAGACAGCACTAAATTGATGGGAGGGTTTTTCCCATCAACATAGCTACTGCCTCTCAGGGAGGTGGATTACCTACTCTGACAGGGGAAGCCCTCCTGTCAGCATAAGTTAAGTCTTCACTGAAGCACTACAACGGCGCAAGTGCATCAGTCCAGCCACACTGCTGCAGCATTTTAAATGTAGACAAGCCCATAGACCATAGAGCAAGAACTATTGTCCTCTTCACCCCTCACCTGTCATTGCAAGTTGCTTCCATTCTATTACGCAGCTCCTCAAGCTGCACTGAAGGGTGAGTTCTGAGGATTCAGTCCAGCTCGTCATAAAATGGACATGCTTTCTACCCTGAACCAGATATATATGATGTAAACCTAATGTAAATTAGATCAGAATCAGATCCATAGGTATGTATCACACATACATAACACAGAACTTATATACAATGTGTACAGCATCTCTCTACATTAGAGTTTTCAACTCCCTTGTTTCTGATGGGCAGACCTTAATTTTGTGCAAAAATCTTCCTCTTCACCCCAAAAGTCCCCTAGAAGTCATTTCACTTAGATAGAACTGAGATGCATGTCCCCTACACAGCTCCTTTCTTCCCTCCCTCTCCCCCAACCCCACTGCCCCAACATCACCATTACCACTGGCATTTACAAAGACAGGTATTCTCAGCACAAACAGCTGAATAGCTAAAGAGCCACAGCATAGACTGGATGACACACGAGTAAAATTTCTTTCAAAGATTTAAATATACATCATCTATTATCTTCCAGCAGTGTTTTCTCTTGCCTACCTGAGTTAAACCCCTTCTACTGACACTGTAGCCTTTTCCTGAAGCTCCAATCTGCTGCTTCTTTCCTAGGCATCTCACAACAGTGCTGACGGCTATGTTGTGTGTTTCCCAGGACTAGTTCCTTCCTGGTGATTTTCGTATCCTGGACCTGCCCAACTTCCCTTCTTTGCTCCTCAAAGTCTTCTCAGCTGTCTCCCCAGGGAGATCATGTGATTGTATTTCTAACACTTTGGCTGACTGGTACACACACACTGGTAAAACGGGTCTGCCTGGCTCTTCCACATACAAATACCCCCTGCAGCTTTGACAGCAAAGGCCAGAGAGAGTCCTGGGGCGGGGACCTCAGAACATAGTGAGCAAGAAAGAGAAAAAAAGGCAGACACAAACACAGATCAACAGAGGCACAGAGAAAGAATGAAAAAGAGAAACTGGGGAACAAGAAAACACCAAAAGTCACACACTTCTGTCATATTTTTCAGAAAGAATTGGTGCACAGAATAAAGAATCTGTACCAAAAAAATCCCAAAAGCTAAAGGCTCCAGACACCAGGGAACCTTTCTCAGGCAGAACAGATCCTGAAGGACAATATGCAGAGATTTTTCCAAATATTTATTCTACTTTTTTTTCTCCCTTTGTGGGTGAATTAGTGACTCAGAGAGGGAGACAAAACTGATAACATTGGGTAGGCTGGCCATATAGACAGAGGCAGTGCAAGCTTTCTTCACATATAAACCTGCCACTTCACCTCAGTCCTACCCTGCACCCCCTCTGCTATTGCAGTCCTAGGCTCACACACAGCTCTGTCAATGCCCCTCAAACCTGACTTACCACAGCTCTTCATCTCAATACAGCTATTTCAGATCTTCACAAACCTCTTCCAATGCATCTCATTTCCGATTCCTGACTAGCAGCTCCGCCTGCTATTCAAGTTCTATGTCACACACCCAGCTCAGTCAGTGCACCTCAATCCTGATCTGCAGCACACACTGCTATTCCAGTTCCAGAAGTCACCTCAGCTGCCACTGTAAAACCTTCCATTAGAGTTTCATGTTACTGCTATCAAGTTATGCGAATGGGTACAGGGTTATTTGCTCAGCTATTTAATAAAAGTGCGTGGCGGTTATATTACAACAGGAAATTACATATCACCTGCTGTTGAGACACAGAGTCCATTTCCTAAGCAATAACATGCTGCAGGAGGCTTTGGAGAGAGATGCATGCTGATATGATCACAATCAACCTCCTGGACCAGAATAAACCATTTCCCTATTAACACTTTGGTGTTGTGCTTATGATTTTCTTTTGGGTAGATTTTAGTGGTGGTAAAAGATGATGGTTTGACAATGCGGGAGAATGAGGTAATTGATTTATCCACAGAAGAGATGGAGCACAGATGGTGGCGGTGCTCCCCACACCTCCCTCGACCATTGTGCCTTAGCCCTTCACTGTACAGCCTGCCTGTCTGAAGTAGGAAAGAGCGTTGTTGATTCTCTGGTCCATCAATGCTTGGTCTTTCTAATGAGACTGGCAGTAAGGGCAAATTAGTGTCAATGAAAGTGGTTTTTTTGTGATGACTCTTGCTCACTAGGAACCAGTGAGGCCTTATTTGCCTTGAAGATTTGCCCCAGTTACAGACATTGATATAACTTCATCAGTGCAAACTCCAGGCACTATTTCTAATTAACATTGGTGAAAGGGCAGATGAGTTGAATCTGAGGGGTGTCTCTTCTGTGAAAACAGCAGGAACTCCATTGTACACCCTGTTCCCTATTGAAAGATGATAGAAAGAGCTGATGATCTATTCTCTATTTAATCAGGGTGCAAGGTCTATGAGGTGACACCTATGGTTACATTCCTCATGGAGGCACTGGGGAACATGTTCCAGTTTCCTGTTTCTATTAATAGACAACCTGCTTCCCTTCTTCCAGTCTCATTTCTCCCACCTTCTGACTCTAGGCAGAATGGTGGGAGAGATAAGGGGTTCATATTCTAAGCCTGCTTTTGAGCAGCTGCTTCAGTTGTTATTGATTTCCCCTTTTAAATCTATTTCCTGTGCTCTTCCAGTCAGACTGGTTGAAGGAGGTATTTGCAGAGTTCAGAGTTCAGATCTCAGGACATGGTCCCCCTCCCTGTTCCACTCTCCTGCCCCTCTTCCTGTTTGGTTCAAGGGACAGGACACTTTCAGATTTTCTCTTGTGAAAAACAAACATTTCTGCTAGGAGAAAACTCTCTCTCTCTCTCTCTCTCTCTCTTCCTTTTCACATCATAAAGAAAACACAGCATTGTTTAAATACTTTTGTTTAAGTAGATATTTTTAGCTCTGGTGAAAGGTAGTGGATTGACAGCCCTGCTAACTCAAGTTGTGTGTTGATCTCAGAACAGCAACAGCACAAGCAGTGACAGTGCAAACTACACAGACATATACCATCCCTACCAATATGCTTATGGAGGTGAGAGGGTAATTCAGTCACTCTGATCATTTCAGTCCTGGGCCTCTCTGATCAGACTGCCAACAAGAGTGCCAGTTTTGATAGCCCAGTTCCTAATGGCTAACTGCCCACATTACAAATACCAACAAACAACAACCACTCTTACCCCCAATTATTTTAAAAAGTCGTGAACAATCATTAGATAGGAACAATTTAAAGTATGTAGCAGCATGGAATTGGAATGGAGCCAATGCACTGGAAATGAAATGTCTATATCCTATTCCTAAATCCCAGTGAGGTATTCATTTCCCTTGCAACCAGCCTGGAACCAGTAATTTAGAAGTGACAGGTTGCCTGGCCCCACTTCCACAGCCCAGTATGAGGCTTGATTAAAAGAAGTGCCCTACATTTTAAAGGCTCTACAGCTGATTCATTGATCACCCTAAGCCTCCACAATGAGGGACCAGATGGAAGGCGGTATCCTAAAGGTGAAAGGTTCCACACCCATTCCATGATCTCCATGAGTCAGCTGTTCCTTTGTGAACTGAGTCAGAATTAGAATAGATGACCTAAAAGTGAAAGACTCAATCTCTCACTCCCACAATTCCCCTGAGCCATTGTCCTCCTTCATGCAGTCTACTTATGTTCACAGCAAACCTTCATCAGGGTTGAAGATAACAGTACAGTTGGTGGTTTAACAATTAGATTTTTCTTGAAAACTTTGCTGTTACCATTGTCTCCACTTCACCCTCTCACCTTTTACTGATTAGAAATTTCTAAAGAGAGGGAGCAGAATTACCTGGAGGATAAAGAAAAGATTATAAAGCTTTTCCTTATACAAATTTAAAAATGGAAAGACCTATTATGTATCTTGTGCATTCTATCTATCTCAGGAAGATCGTTCAGTATATTCTCCAGTGCTCTGTCCAGTTTTGGTTTAAATGAATCATAACAATATAAAAATGGCCATACTGGGTCAGACTAATGGACCGGTGCCAGACACTTCAGCCAAAGTAGGGCAGTTATCAAGTGCTCCTACTCTTTTGTTAAACTGATTTAACTGGTTAAAGGTAGGAAACAAGGACATGCACAAGTCCATGGGGCCGGATGCAATGCATCCAAGGATGCTGCGGAAGTTGGCTGATGTGATTGCAGAGCAATTGGCCATTATCTTTGAAAACTCATGGCAATCAGGGGAGGTCATGGATGACTGGAAAAAGGCAAATATAGTGCCTGTCTTTTAAAAAGGGAAGAAGGAGAATTCAGGAAACTACAGACCTCAGTCCCTGGAAAAATCATGCAGCAGGTACTCAAGGAATCCATTTTACAGCACTTGGAGGAGAGGAAGGTGATCAAGAACAGTCAACATGGATTCACCAAGGGCAAGTCATGCCTGACCAAACTGATTGCCTTCTATGATGAGATAACTGGCTCTGTGGATATGGGGCAAGTGGTGGACATGATATACCAGGAGTGGCCAACCTGTGGCTCCAGAGCCACATGCGGCTCTTGGGAGACAGGCCAGTCCTTACTTACAGATAGCCCCCAAACCTGAAGCAAATACTCACCAGCAACCACACAACAAAAACACTAACCCAGGAACCTATCCTTGCAACAAAGCCCGTTGCCAATGTCCACATATCTATTCAGGGGAACACTATCATAGGACCTAATCACATCAGCCACACTATCAAAGGCTCATTCACCTGCACATCTACCAATGTGATATATGCCATCATGTGCCAGCAATGCCCCTCTGCCATGTACATTGGCCAAACCGGATAGTCTCTACGTAAAAGAATAAATGGACACAAATCAGACGTCAAGAATTATAACATTCAAAAACCAGTTGGAGAACACTTCAATCTCCCTGGCCACTTGATTAGAGACCTAAAAGTCGCAATATTACAACAACAAAACTTCAAAAACAGACTCCAACGAGAGACTGCTGAATTGGAATTAATTTGCAAATTGGACACCATTAAATTAGGCTTGAATAAAGATTGGGAGTGGATGGGCCATTACACAAAGCAAAACTATTTCCCCATGTTTATTTCCCCCCCCCCCACACACACACACACAGTTCCTCATATCTCCTTGTCAATTGCTGGTAATGGGCCATTTTCATTACCACTACAAACAGTTCTTTTTCTCTCCTGCTGATAAAAGCTCATCTTAACTGATCACTCTCTTTATAGTGTGTATGGTAACACCCATTATTTCATGTTCTCTGTGTATATATATATATCTTCCTACTGACCACACTCCACCCCCTCCCGCCCCTTCCCCTGAGTCTGCCATGCCCTCATTCCTCCCCCTACCCCCCCCTCAGCCTCCTGCATGCTACGAAACAGCTGATCGGGAGGTGCGGGGAGGGAGGAGGAGGCACTGATCAGAAGGGCTGCCGGTGGGCAGGAGGTGCTGGGAGCAGGGCGGGGGGCTGCTGACGTATTACTGTAGCTCTTTGGCAATGTACATTGGTAAATTCTGGCTCCTTCTCAGGCTCAGGTTGGCCCTGTGATATACCTTGACTTTAGCAAAGCTTTTGATACAGTCTCCCACAGTATTCTTGCCAGCAAGGTAAAGAAGTATGGATTGGATGAATGGACTATACGGTGGATAGAAAGCTGGCTAGACAGTTGGGCTCAACGGGTAGTGATCAACGGCTCGATGTCTAGTTGGCAGCTGGTATCAAGCAAAGTGCCCCAGGGGTCAATCCTGCAGCCAATTTTGTTCAACACCTTCATTAATGATCTGGATGATGGGATGGATTGCACCCTCAGCAAGTTCACGGGTGACACTAAACTAGGGGGAGAGGTAGATACACTGGAGGATAGGGATGGGGTCCAGAGTGACCTAGACAAATTGGAGGATTGAGCCAAAAGAAATCGGATGGGTTCAATAAGGACAAGTGCAGACTCCTGAACTGAGGATGGAAGAATCCCATGCACTGCTACAGGCCAGAGCCGGCTTTAGGAACTGCGGGGCCCGATTCGAATACCCGGCGGCGGTCCGGGTCTTCGGCGGCACTTTGGCGGCAGTGGGTCCTTCACTCGCTCCGGGTCTTCCGTGGCACTGAAGGACCCCCCCGCCGCCGAAATGCCGCCGAAGACCCGGTGCGAATGAAGGACCCCCTGCCGCCGAAGTGCCGCCGAAGACCCGGACCACCCCCGAGTGAGTACAAAAAATTTAAAAGGCGCCTAAGGCGCGGGGCTCTCATAGGAGCAGGTGAGGGGCTCAATTCCGGGGAATCAGGGGAATCCGCCTAAAGTTAGCCCTGCTACAGGCTGGGGACTGACTGGCTAAGCGGCAGTTCTGCAGAAAAGGACCTGGGAATTACAGTGGATGAGAAGCTGGATATGAGTCAACAGTGTGCCCTTGTTGCCAAGAAGGCTAATAGCATATTGGGCTACATTAGTAGAAGCATTGCCAGCAGATTGAGGGAAGTGATTATTCACCTCTATTCGGCACTGGTTAGGCCACATCTGGAGTATTAGTCTGAGACTCGTGAACATTACCGTTTAGTTGAAATAGGTGATCAGTTTCAGGAAACTGTTCAAAACCAGTATGAGGGGGATTAGATTAGATTAGGGAATGGGATGTAATGTCTTTCAATTGTAGGTCACTGGTTCCACTCTGTATCTAGGTTGATAGTGATTAGATCAGTGGTTCCCAAACTTTAACAATCTGTGAACCCCTTTCACTAAAATGTCAAGTCTCACGAACCCCCTCCTAAAAATGAATATTTCCAGGGATTCTCTCCTTTACCTGAGTATAAATTATAAAAGCAGTGATCTTGGAAATATAAAATTTGTTTTTATGACATGCTTATTACACACGATTTATTATTAATTATTATTTATCATTACAGTATTTTAATGACATTATGAAAATGGCAACACTCTTCCAAGATCTCACTTTCGTAGCTTGTATCACCTTAAATAAGCCTGTTATAAGACAAGGCTCCTATGTTTCATCAAGGAGTATCAGATGTGAAACAGCATGAAGGTATTTAAGAAATCAACTCAAAGAGTTCCTCCTACACAAGCATTCAGGTCTTGAGCAGTCCAGGCAAACAATGTACGTTACAACAAAGCTTAAACTTGTTCTATATAATAATTTTAAAAACAATACCAGCTGCCTATTTAATTTTAAAAACAGCAAAAAAATATCCACCTCCCTTTCCATTTCTTATAAGGAGTCTTGAAGTTTAAATCTCCTCAGTGTGATAGATATGCTTGCTTTGATCTGCTTAGCTCTTGGAAGTCCAGGGGCTATGGGCTGCTGGCCCCATGCTGCCAGGGATCCCTAGGGACAGCTCTGTCCACCATTAGGGAATTTTTTCCTCGAGAACCCCCTGTAACATTTCGCGAACCCCAGTTTGGGAACCACTGGAGTAGATGTTGTCATCTGACAAGCCATTCAGAGAGTGGTATGAAATGTATTGGGCATCCCAGACCCGTTCCTAATTGGGCACATGGCAACATTAAAAACAAAAACAACAAACCCCCTCATAATTGCACCTACCCTGTTTCCCCAAAAATAAGACATCCCCCGAAAATAAGACCTACTTCCAGTTTTGCCTCTCGCTGTAATATAAGACATCCCCCGAAAATAAGACCTCCCCGATAATAAGGCCACCCCGGAATATAAGGCCCCGAAGCTCCAGGAAAAATAAGACCTCCCCTGAAAATAAGACCTAGCGCATATTTGGGAGCAAAAATTAATATAAGACACTGTCTTATTTTCGGGGAAACACGGTAGCACAAATGAGTTCTCTTATCTCAGCAAAGACACAACAGACTAAATGACCTTTGGAAAATAAACTTCCATTTTAGGGTTCAGGAACATTAGTAGGGAATGGTGGGTGTGGGTGAAGGTTGCAGTCTCACAGGTTGCACTGTACTCGTTTAGTGTAGGAATGCATAGCTCCGAAATCGCCAGCTCACGGGTGCGGCAAACTGCTCCCATGGCAACGAGGCAGGAGTGACCTTCAATCCAGCGTCTGTGTTTGGGAAACTTATTTGGCTGATTTGATTCCTACCCTCGCAGCTGGTGTTCACGTGCACAAGAGATGGGTTTGCTATCTTATGTAATTGTACACTGCATGTTTTCTTCATGCACAAGAATGTAACCACTAAGAAGAGTTGTAAACAAAGTAAGGAGAAGAATAAAAACCCCAGGAAAAGTTTTCCTGGGAGGCTTTTGGCTTGAGGCTTTTGGCTTGGGGTTTTTTGCAGGAGGCTTTTAAAGCTCTCTGGCTACCACAAACCTGGTGTTCTATTTCCTTTCCTGTGTCGTCGCCACAGTTTAGTGGTGAACAGAAGACATCAATCTCCAGAGCTCTCAATTGACACTCTCTCCAGCACCAAATTTTCTTAAAATACAATAGACAATAAATCATGCAATCTAACACTGGAGTGGCCTGACCCTTAATTATTTTATCATTTTATCATAACTATTGCAGATATAAGTTTTGCTAACATCAAAACCTACCTGGGCTTATTCAATCCTTTCCAAAGTGCCAACAAGCCATAGCTTTCATAAAAATAAGTTGTTTGGGGTTTTATATTTTAGGACCTGATACTGCCCAGTATTCAGTGGGACTACTCACAAAGGAAGGTAATCTGCAAGGAAAGTGTGTCCAAATCAGGCCCTCAATATATTTGTAAAAGGCGTGGAAGTTTTCTGTATTATTTTTTATAAATAATGTTTGTACCTCATAGCTAAGGTTAAGATTCTGTCACAGGTATTTTTACTAAAAGTCAGGGACAGGTCACAGGCAATAAACAAAAATTCATGGAAGCCCATGACCTGTCCCTGACTTTTACTAAAAATATCCGGCGGGGGATGGGGTGGGGATTAACAGTCAGAGTGCTGCTGGCAGCTGCTCCAGCCCCGCTGCTTTGGGGGCCTGGGACCACTGCTCTGGGGGTCAGTCAGTCGGCCAGTTGCTCCAGCGGCCTTGGGGACCACTGCTTTGGCGGCCCCAGGGCTGACCACCGGCCATTGTTCCGGCGATGTGAGAACCGTTGCTCCAGTGGCCTCAGCAGCTGGCTGCCAGCCAGCTGCTCTGGTGGCTTTGGAGACATTGCTCCTGCGGCCCTGGGGCTGACTGCCAGCTGCTGCTCTAGACCTGCCACTGCTCCTGCGGCAGGGGCTGACAGCCACTGCTCCAGCCAGAGTGGGGCTGACCCAATCCCAGCAGCTGCTTCAGCCCTGGAGCCGCTGCTAACAGCTGCTCCACACTGGGGCTAACAGCTGCTCCACACTGCCCCAGAAGAAGTCCCGGAGAGTCACAGAATCCATGACTTCCATGACAGAATCATATTCTTAATGTAATATATAAATAGACAGCCTAAAGCCTAAGCTGTAAAGAAGTCTTAAGGATGCTCATACACTATAACTTTTAAACAAGTTTTAGCCAGTCAGGAATATAGTTGGTGCCAAACATAGTTTGTAACAAACACACCATTAATGAATAGGGTTGCCAACAGTCCCTTATTACGAGGAATATCCATTTTTCATCTCTGTACAAGATCGGGAGTTGCTGAGTGCTGCAAAAAGTAGCAAGAAATGCCTCTGGCGAATACAGGGGAGTACTGCTTATAATAATAATAATAGGATAAAGGGTGGGGTGAGGGTGCTAAGAAAACAGTCCCTTATTTTTGAAATACAATGTCGACAACCCTAGTTAATAACCATGGCAGCTAACAGTGTTTTTCCCTTGCAGCTAAACTGGGACATGGTTGTCATTCAGTAAGTAGTCTGGCGCACTGTTGTTTTCATATTGGGTTCCGGGAGGTGGGAAGGCACAAGTCCGCCCACGGCTAAAGGACCCTCCCCTAGCCTATGGGGAGGATCCACTGAGCCTGGGACTCAAATAATTACGGGGGGCAACAGAAAAATGTAATAGGGGCGGGTGTGAGGGTCAAAGGGTCAAAAGTAGGGAACCCAAAAGGGACACTGAGCAGAGAACCCTGGACAGCGCCCACTGTTCCTTGAAGGTGTCAAGGGAGCCAACGGACACCGCCCAGAGGAACTCTGCCTGGATACCTGAGCGGAGAGAGGAACAGAAATAGACCCCACAGTCGCAGAGAACCCCCTCAGCCAACATCCTCTCTCTGGTGTTATAGATGGCCACTTTGACCATCGCTAAGAGGAAGTTGACAAGGAGGTCCTGCGACTTTGTGGGGCCATGGACAGGATGTGGATGTATAAGAAGGTGAGGGGGAAAGTGCAGCCAAAAACGTAGAAGGAGGTCCAGGAGGAGCCGGAATAGGGGCTGCAACCTGGCACACTCAAATAAGCATGCACCAGGGTCTCCCTCATGCCGCAAAAGTGACAGGCATTGGGAACAGGGGTGAACTGTGCCAGGTATACGCCCGTACTCAGGGCTCCGTGAAGGAGCCACCAACCAATATCCCTGGCAGGCCATGGGGCCAAGGTGGAATATAGGCTAGCCCACTGGGGTTTCTGACCCTCAACAAGTGGCATTAGGTCCCGCCATTCAGTGTCGGGGTGGGATACAAACGTGAGGAAATGGAGAGTATGGACCATGAGTGTGTACAGATGTGCCCTTAGTGCGGTTCGAAAGTGAACCGTCTGCAGGTCTTGCAGCCAGCTCAAGGTATATGGGTGGGGCAGCCGGGGGGGCTCACAGGACAGGGGCCCAATGAAAAGGTCCGGAGGGCCCGAAGTGTGGGGTGGGCGGGGAGCACCCTTCCATAGGACCCGCTTGAGGTAAGCCCAAGAGGCGGCCGACAAGGCTGCCCTCACCTCCCGAAGTGTGCACTGTTGTTTTGCAAGAAAGGAAGGAAACTCTAACCATGGCTGATATTTAGCCAGTACTCCCTTCAGTGGATCAAACAGTTCATTGTCCCAAGTGCTGCTGATGCTGGCCTGTGGACATGTCCGTCAGGCAGTCTGCCCCTGTTGAAGAAGTGTGAGTGTGCTGCCTAGAATTTCTGAGAATGCAATGATACAAGCAAGGTCAGGCATCCTGATATTGGCAATTATGCACACATGTTGTGACAAAGTTACTGTATGAACACAACTACACTGTGTTTGTTCTGAGTTAGAGGAGAGCATCATGACATGGTTACAAAAAAAACCATGGTTAGTACTTGTAGCATAGACAGGGCCTGAGTGGGGAAGCTCTTGTGAACACAGCAGAGAAAGTTGTAAGGACCCAGTCATGGGGCATTGCTGCCACATAGTGGCCCTACTGGACAAGTGTGGCATTATATCTGCTTCCTATCTCAGTTTCCTCCCTCAAGGTGGGTCTTCTCAGCTCTCCACACTCCAGTCTCTGCTGGAGATATGGCTTAGGCTGGGAGCTCCAAGTTCCCCCGCCACCCACGGTGGCTCGGACCTCCAGTCCCCCTGCCGCCCACAGTGGCTGAGAGCTGTGGGGCCCCCACCATCCACAGTGGCTGAGAGTTCCAAGGCTAGTGGTTTGGTGCTCCGGATCCCCACCACCACCTGCAGCAGCTGTGGGCGGCCCTCCGCCAGCTGGAGCTCCAGAGCTCCCGCAGGCTGACAGCTTTGGCCCGCCACCTCAGGACTGAAGCAGAAAATGTCACGGAATCTGTGACTTCTGTGGCCTCTATGACATAATCTTATTTTTACTCACAGCATAAGGTTACTATTTTGCTGTCTGCTACATTGCAATAATGAGTTTACTCAATCCTGGAGGGTATACACTTCACCAGGAAGGCAGAAATTACGCTAACTCAGTTGCAGGTGTTTAACAGAAAACACAGTGAATCCACTACTGGGAGTCTCTCTGACTCCCTTGGTGAGATGCATAATATGGATAAAAAGGCTGCCTGTGAGGAGGAGACACTGACTGAGGCCTGGTCTACACTACGAGTTTAGGTCAAATTTAGCAGCATTAAATCGAATTAAGCCTGGACACGTCCACACGATGAAGCCCTTTTTTCGACTTAAAGGGCCCTTTAAACCGATTTCTTTACTCCACCTCCGACGAGGGGATTAGTGCTGAAATCGGCCTTTCCGGGTCGGATTTGGGGCAGTGTGGACGGAATTCGACGGTATTGGCCTCCGGGAGCTATCCCAGAGTGCTTCATTGTGACCGCTCTGGACAGCACTCTCAACTCAGATGCACTGGCCAGGTAGACAGGAAAAGGCCCGCGAAATTTTTAATTTCATTTCCTGTTTGCCCAGCGTGGAGAGCACAGGTGACCATGCAGAGCTCATCAGCACAGGTAACCATGATGGAGTCCCAGGATCGCAAAAGAGCTCCAGCATGGACCAAACGGGAGGTACGGAATCTGCTCGCCAAATGGGGAGACGAATCAGTGCTAGCTGAACTCCATTGCAATAAACGAAATGCCAAAACATTAGGAAAAGTCTCAAAGGGCATAAAGGACAGAGGCCATAACAGGGACGCACAGCAGTGCCGCGTGAAAATTAAGGAACTAAGGCAAGCCTACCACAAAACCAGAGAGGCAAACGGAAGGTCCGGGGCAGAGTCGCAGACATGCCGGTTCTACGCTGAGCTGCATGCCATTCTAGGGGGTACAGCCACCACTACCCCAACCCTGTGCTTTGACTCCATCAATGGAGAATCACGCAACACCAAAGCAGTTTTGGGGGACGAGGAAGATGATGATGAAGACAATGAAGATAGCTCCCAGCAAGGAAGCGGAGAAACCGGTTTCCCCAACAGTCAGGATACGTTTTTCACCCTGGACCTGGAGGCAGTAACCCCCGAACCCACCCAAGGCATGCTCCCAAACCCTTAGGGCGCACAAGGCACCTCTGTGAGTGTACCTTTGTAAATATTACACATGGTTTAAAAGCAAGCATGTTTAATGATTAATGATTAATTTGCCCTGGCAATCGCGGCCAGTACAGCTACTGGAAAAGTCTGTTAACGTGTATGGGGATGGAGCGGAAATCCTCCAGGGACATCTCCAGAAAGCTCTCCTTGATGTACTCCCAAAGCCTTTGCAAAAGGTTTCTGGGGAAGGCTGCCTTATTCCGTCCGCCATGATAGGACACTTTACCACGCCAGGCCAGTAGCACATAGTCTGGAATCATTCCATAACAAAGCATGGCAGCGTATGGTCCCAGTGTTTGCTGGCATGCAGACAACATCCATTCCTTATCTCTCTTTGTTATCCTCAGGAGAGTGATATCATTCACGGTCACCTGGTTGAAATGGGGTGATTTTATTAAGGGGACATTCAGAAGTGCCCATTCAGCTGAACAGAAATATTCCCCGCTGTTAGCCACGCGGTGGGGGGGAGGGGTGAAGTGATCATCCCAGAGAATTGGGTGTGGTGGGGAGGGGAAGTTAGTTGGGTTTGTGCTGCATATTAACCCGGAAACCGCAGCCCCTCCTTTTACATTGCAAACTCATTTTAAATGGCCAACCCAACGGCCGCTTGGTATGGGAAATGAGGGCGCTGCTGTTTGAAACCATTCCCACATGTTATGAAGGTTAAAAAACCCAAAAGACTGTGGCTTACCATGGCTGCCTGCAAGCCGAATTCTGTTGCCTGGCACTGCGTGAGTGATCTCTCACACCAAACCGGCAGGCCCTCAATATAAGAGGAAAAATGCGACCTTGTAACGAAAGCACATGTGCTGTTAATGTGAACAGCAAAATGTAACGTGAAAGAGTGTACCCATTGTTCTCTAAAATGTGTCTTTTTAACCACCTCTCCCTTTTCCTCCACCAGCTGCAAATGTTTCTCCTTCGCAGAGGCTAGTGAAGATTAGAAGGAGAAAAAGGCGGATTTGGGATGATATGTTCTCAGAGCTCCAGATGTCCTCCCACGCTGACAGAGCACAGCAGAATGCGTGGAAGCAGACAATGTCAGAGTGCAGAAAAGCACAATATGAACAAGAGGAGAGGTGGCGGGCTGAATCGCGGGCTGAAGAGAGCAAGTGGCGTGCTGAAGAGGATAGGTGGCGTCAGATTGCTGACAGAAGGCAAGAGTAGATGCTCCGGCTGCTGGAGCATCAAACTGATATGCTCCAGCGTATGGTTGAGCTGCAGGAAAGGCAGCAGGAGCCGAGACCGCCGCTACAGCCCCTGTGTAACCACCAGCCCTCCTCCCCAAGTTCCATAGCCTCCTCACCCAGACGCCCAAAAATGCAGTGGTGGGGCCTCTGGCCACCCAGCCACTCCATCCCAGAGGATTGCCCAAGCAACAGAAGGCTGGCCTTCAATAAGTGTTAAAGTTTTAAAGTGCAGTGTGTCCTTGTCCTTCCCTCCTCCCCCACCCCACCCGGCGCTTCTCTCCTCCCCCACCCCTCCCGGGCTACCTTGGCAGTTATCCCCCTATTTGTGTGACGAATTAATAAAGAATGCATGAATGTGAAGTAATAATGACTTTATTGCCTCTGCAAGCGGTGATCGAAGGTGGGAGGGGAGGGTGGTTAGCTTACAGGGAAGTAGAGTGAACCGGGTGGGGGGGGATTCATCAAGGAGAAACAAACAGAAGTTTCACACCGTAGCCTGGCCAGTCACAAAACTGGTTTTCAAAGCTTCTCTGATGCGCACCGCGCACTCCTGTACTCTGCTAACCGCCCTGGTGTCTGGCTGCGCGTAATTAGTGGCAAGGCAATTTGCCTCAGCCTCCCACCCCGCCATAAATGTCTCCCCCTTACTCTCACAGATATTGTGGAGCGCACAGCAAGCAGTAATAACAATGGGAATATCGGTTTCGCTGAGGTCTATCCGAGTCAGTAAACTGCGCCAGCACGCTTTTAAACATCCAAATGCACATTCTACCACCATTCGGCACTTGCTCAGCCTATAGTTGAACAGGTCCTGACTACTGTCCAGGCTGCCTGTGTACGGCTTCATGAGCCATGGCATTAAGGGGTAGGCTGGGTCCCCAAGGATAACTATAGGCATTTCAACATCCCCAACGGTTATTTTCTGGTCTGGGAAGAAAGTCCCTTCCTGCAGCTTTTGAAACATACCAGAGTTCCTGAAGACGCGAGCATCATGTACCTTTCCCGGCCATCCGACATTGATATTAGTGAAATGTCCCTTGTGGTCCACCAGTGTTTGCAGCAGCATTGAAAAGTACCCTTTTCGGTTTATGTACTCGCTGGCTTGGTGCTCCGGTGCCAAGACAGGGATATGGGTTCCGTCTATCGCCCCACCACAGTTAGGGAATCCCATTGCAGCAAAGCCATCCACTATGACCTGCACGTTTCCCAGAGTCACTACCCTTGATACCAGCAGATCTTTGATTGTGTTGGCTACTTGGATCACAGCAAATGCCAATGATGGCTACCAGTCATACTGCACCGTCTACTGCCAAAAGGCAATTAGCTGCTGCTGTGTAGCAATGCAGTCCCACGTCTGCCGGCACCCAGATGACATATGGTGACGGAGAGCTGAGCTGAGCGGGCTCCATGCTTGCCGTGGTATGTCGTCTGCACGTGTAACCCAGGAAAAAAGGCCGTTGCTCTCACGGGGGGACGGGACCTGACGACATATACCCAGAATCCCCCGTGACACTGTTTTTGCCTCATCAGGCATTGGGATCTCAACCCAGAATTCCAATGGGCGGCGGAAACTGCAGGAACTGTGGGATAGCTACCCACAGTGCAATGCTCCGGAAGTCGACACTAGCCTCGGTACTGTGGATGCAGTCCGCCGAGTTAATGCACTTAGAGCATTTTGTGTGGGGACACACACAATCGACTGTATAAAAACGATTTCTAAAAAAACGTCTTCTATAAATTCGACCTAATTTCGTAGTGTAGACATACCCTGAGAGTTAGACTGAGACAGCAGAGCCGTAACTAAGCATTTTAGCACTCGGGGGAGCAAGCATATTTGTGACCCCTAGAGGTGATGTGTAGAGGTCAAATGGAGTTACAACCCCCTTCCCCAGGATTTCTTTCTTCCTGTTAGCAGAGAGGTTTTCAAACTGTGAGGTGCACATCCCTAGGGGGATGCTCCCTACACTTTGAAAACCATCGCCACCTGCAAGGAGCTGGGAGACTGGAGCTTGTGGAAACCATCCAGCCTGCTCAGGCCCCTGGCTCTCTGCGCTGTGGGAGCAGGGTGGTGGCTGACTGCCCGGCAGCCCTCCCTGCCCTGCTCCCCAAGTCAGGCCGCCACTGCATGGCTGGCACTCCCCAGGCAGGGCGGGTGGCACAGCTCTGAGCTGCACCCCTCACACATTCTTGCCTCTGTCCTGAAGGAGCCCAGCATTGACCAGCTATGCCCCCGGGAGCCGGCCCCTGCCTATGGAGCCTGGCTGCCTTGAGATACTCCCCGAGGTGCTCCCTGAATGACTCAGCTCCCTTGGGCACCTGCTTCTCAGCAGCCTGGTCACACTCCGCTTACTGCCCGGGGACCTGCCATTGCAGCCAGGTCACTCTCCCCACACTCCCTGCGTGCAGAGTGGAACCACCCCTTGATCCGTGGCAGCCGGGCTTGCAGTTACACAGCCTGAGCTCTGAGCTTGGCCATGCGAGCCCAATGCCCAGCCTAGGCGCTGGAGGCAGGCAGCTGCTGCTGACAGAACAGACTCGCTCCCACCAGCTCCAGAAACCAAGGCCTTGAGAATGGAGTGATCCCTAGGATTACCACAATTCAAGTTGCCAAATAGAGGAGGACACTGCCGGAGAGAGGAGGAATTGGGGGGGTTAAGGTTGGAGAGTGCTGGAGGAGGTATTTGGGGGGTGCTGGAGGGGTATGTTTGTACTGGGAGGGAGTATTTGGGGGGTACTGGAGGGAGTATTTGGGGTGCTGGAAGGGTGTGTATGTACTGGGAGGAGGTATTTGGTGGATACTGAAGGAGGTACCTGCAGCGGGGGTACCCACTGGAGGTGGGAGGCAGTGTTACTCTCCCTCTCACGGTGGCAGGGTGACTGGTACAGACCCAGAACGCAGCGCCAGCCCATCAGTCAACACCTCCCTGCGGGCTTTTCCCCCTTCCCAGGGCAGGGAGCTGGAGGCACTCAGCGCCCTGCCTGCCTGCTGCCACCACTATAATCCTAGTACCCCGGGGAGACCCTGCTCCAGCCAGAGTCACTGGGCCTGCGATCCTGCGGGGAGGAGAGTCCCTGAGCCCCTGGGCTCCAGCCGACGCTGCTGGGCCCGATCCCGGGGGGGAGGGGAGGGAAGACTGAGCAGCCTCTGCTCCGGCTGATGTCACTGGGCCCAATCCTGCAGTGTCTGTGGGGCGGGGTGGGGGAGGTGACACTGCTGGGCCCGATCCTGCGCCACCCCATTTTTTGATCCCTGCCAGTTTTGTGACCTGGGTGGCTGCCCTGCTCGCCCTGCACCAGTTACAGCCGTATGAGACAGAGGCAGAGATTGTGGGGGGGTGCACACTATATCACCCACCCCCAGTCCTGGGGTGCCTAGGTCAAGTGGAAATTACCTAAACTTGCAAGGAAAGGCTAAGCTTTAGGTAAGATAATATGGGCTAGGTTCACAAGCAGGACTTAGGCGCCTATGTCTAACATTTAGGCATCACTGATATTCACAAAACCACTGTGCAGGTGCCACCTAACCCTGTAGGCACCTAAATTTCGTAAATTCCCCTAAATAGGTGCCTAAATTTCTGGCACTGGGCATGCACATAGTCACCTAAGTCTTGACACTGCCAAGCTGCTTGATGCCTAACTCACACCTAAGCTTGAGGTGTGTAAGACTTCTTGCATCTGAAGAAGTGAGGTTCTTACCCACGAAAGCTTATGCTCCCAATACTTCTGTTAGTCTTAAAGGTGCCACAGGACCCTCTGTTGCTAAAATTATTCAGTGTCACTTGTTTTTAAATGGAGCAGGAAACCAGGCATGTGTGTAGAATGGGAGCCATAAACAAGAAATGTGGTGTCAGAGAAGAGGAACATCTCAGGCTTTTCAGTTTCCCAACTGTTTCCAATGATAAGTAGAAGGTGAGAGACAACTAAATGGACCAGCGATTTGATCATGTGGTATAGCAAGAGTCAGGACACAAGCTTATCTGGATTAATAGTTTGGTAGATACAGCATGGCAAGAAGTACCAAATAGACCAATGGTTTGATCTGATACAGCAAAGTCAGATGCCACACTAAATGCACCAGTGGCTTGATAGCCTCGTATGGGGCATGAGGTATGACACTGCAGTAGATGAAAGGATGGATTGCTACTGAGATGAGATGGGCCAAGGGACTGATATGGTGCGGTGTGACGGACCAGGGAACGTTTTTATAGCTCCTGAGTCTCTCAGGGCTGGTCTATACTTACCGGGTAGTTCGACGGCTAGCAATCGAAGTTCCGGGTTCGATTTATTGCGTCTGGTCTGGACGCGATAAATCGAACCAGGAAGTGCTCGCCGTCGACTGCGGTACTCCAGCTCAACGAGAGGAGTACCGCGGAGTCGACGGGGGAGCCTGCCTGCCGTGTGTGGACCGCGTCTGAACCGCGGTAAGTTCGAAGTAAGGTATGTCGACTTCAGCTACGTTATTCACGTAGCTGAAGTTGCGTACCTTACTTAGACTTGGGGGGTTAGTGTAGACCAGGCCTCAGTGTAAAAAACACATGTACAATCCTTCGTGGGAGACTGCTTCCATCTACCCCTTTGGGGTGGGGGGGGGGTCGGGGTCTTGCCTGTCAGGTCCAGCTAACTAGATATTAAAGAGAAAAATAAACTTTTAGTTTAAATTAATGTGGCACATGAGTGTCAAGCCAGCGCAAACCCCAGCCCGATTTAATGCGCCTCAACGCTCTAGTTATTAACCCAGCGTCCCAGCATTTCCCCTCCCGATCCTGTTTTTCATTCCCTCTAAACTGTGAAACGTACATTTTATTGTGCGACGGAGAATGTGAGGAGACCGATTTGAGAGAAGACGATGAATAGGGAACATCAGTTTTTAGTTTCCCGCTCTCGCCCACCTGTTTTCTTTTCCTTTTCCTCAGTTCGAGGCACCAGACACGTGACACGGCAGAAAGCGCGTGGAGTGGGCTGGGGACAGGCGCGCGAGTTGGCACAAAGCTGCTTTTCTGGGGCGCGCGGAGAAGCCGCATTGGTCTGAGCAGCGCGCGCTCCGCGAGGGGGAGGGGTGAAGAAGACAGTTGGTTTGGGCGGGAAAGAGGGAGGGTGAGGCGCTCGCGGCCGTTTAAACTGGGCTATAAAACACCTCGCTGCAGGCGGAGGCGGCGCTCCCGGGGCAGAGTAGCGGAGCCAGCCGGAGAATCTGCCGGGGAGGGGTGATAGGGACCGGCGGGGGGAGCTCTGTCTTCGGGGGCAGGGACGCGGGCGGCGGGTGTTTAGGATCAATGAGCCCCATGCCCCGGGCAGAGCCTGGGGCAGAGGGTTAGCGGGACCCCCCCCCCCGTTGCGGGGACAGAGCGGGGAGCTCCGCAGAGACCCTGCCCTGGGCACAGAGCTGCGGGTGGGGCTAAAGAGCTGCTGGGGGCGGCGGCTGAAGGTGACGCCCAAGGTATTGTCCCTTTTCTGGATGAGCTCTGTACATCTGTGGATAAATAAAGAATTGTGTCCCCCTGTTGCCAATTTGACCTTAAAGATCCGTCCCCTGTGGTACTGCACATGTGTGTGATGTGAGATAACTGGCTCTGTGGATGAGGGGAAAGCAGTGGATGTTATTCCTTGACTTTAGCAAAGTTTTGATATGGTCTCCCACAGTTAAAGTTAAAGAAGTATGGGCTGGATGAATGGAGTATAAGGTGGATAGAAAGCTGGCTCGATCGTTGGGCTCAACGGGTAGTGATCAGTGGCTCCATGTCTAGTTGGCAGCCGGGATGAAGCGGAGTGCCCCAGGCAGGGCCGGCTTTAAGCCGATTCGGCCGATTCCCCAGAATAGGGCCCCGCGCCTAAGAGGGCCCCGCAACGTCCGGGGCTGCCGGCGGAGCAGAAAAAAGAAAAAGCTGCGTCCTGTTTCTCCCCCCTCCCTCCAGCGCTTGCGCCACCATACAGCTGGTCAGCGCAAGCTTGGGAGGGAGGGAGGAGGAGGAGGAATGCGGCGTGATTGGGGAAGAGGCGGGGCCAGGGTGGAGATTTGGGGAGGGATCCAATGGGGCGGGGGAGGGCGCAAGACAATTTGCGTCCCAGTGTGGGGCCCTGCACCTGCTAAAGCCGGCCCTGACCCCAGGGGTCGGTCCTGGGGCCAGTTTTGTTCAGCATCTTCATTAATGATCTGGAGGATGGTGTGGACTGCACCCTCAGTAAATTTGCAGATGACACTAAACTGGGAGGAATGGTAGATACGCTGGAGGGTAGGGATAGGATACAGAGGGACCTAGACAAATTAGAGGATTGGGCCAAAAGAAATCTGATGACGTTCAACAAGGACAAGTGCACTTAGGACGGAAGAATCCCATGCACTGCTACAGACTAGGGACCGAATGGATAGGCAGCAGTTCTGCAGAAAAGGACCCAGGGGTTACAGTGGACCAGAAGCTGGATATGAGTCAACAGTGTGCCCTTGTTGCCAAGAAGGCTAATGGCATTTTGGGCTGTATAAGTAGGGGCATTGCCAGCCAATCGAGGGACGTGATCATTCACCTCTGTTTGACATTGGTGAGGTCTCAGCTGGAGTACTGAGTCCTGTTTTGGGCCCCGCACTACAAGAAGGATGTGGAAAAATTAGAAAGAGTCCAGCAGAGGGTAACAAAAATGACTAGGGGGCTGGAGCACATGACTTATGAGGAGAGGCTGAGGGAACTGGGATTGTTTAGTCTGCAGAAGAGAAGAATGAGGGGGGATTTGATAGCTGCTTTCAACTACCTGAAAGGGGGTTCCAAAGAGGATGGATCTAGACTGTTCTCAGTGGTACCAGATGACAGGACAAGGAGTAATGGTCTCAAGTTGCAGTGGGGGAGGTTTAGGTTGGATATTTCACGAGGAGGGTGGTGAAGCACTGGAATGGGTTACCTAGGGAGGTGGTGGAATCTCCTTCCTTAGAGGTTTTTAAGGTCAGGCTTGATGAAGCCCTGGCTGGGATGATTTAGTTGGGGATTGGTCCTGCTTTGAGCAAGGGGTTGGACTAGATGACCTCCTGAGGTCCCTTCTAACCCTGATATTCTATGGCTCTATGTCAGGGGTGCTCTGCTCAAACACCAGGGTCTGGCTCCCTTTGCAGGATTGGGGCCCAATGCTTTACAGCTTCCTGTGTCTTAAAAGTGGTGTAAGACGGTGAATGAATGCAAACAGCACCTCGTATTGTGGAACAGACAAGAGGGTGTGTGTTCTGTTACAAGCAGGACTTTGAGACAAAGAATCTCTCAATATCCAGGCTTCCTCATGAAATTTGCATGTGGTGGCCTGGCTGCCTTAAGCATCAGGGTGTCTGGGTTTAGGCTGGAAATCTTACCTTTTCCTTAAAACGCTTTTAAATCTCATGGGGAAAATTGTCTTCCTTATTGACAATATTTATTCAAAATAGAAGCTAGAAAAATATGCCCACCAAATGTAACTCAGAAATTACCAGAAAAAAAACCCCCCACCACCAAAACACACAACTCTTAACATCAGAGCTACATATAATTAGTTCAATGTTTTGGGCTCACCTGCTCCCCCCCTAGAACTTTTCACAATAGTCCCTGGGGTCACAATTGGCTAGTACCAACATTTTGGAACCTGATTGCCTGAAGTTAGGTATCTAGATCTGTATTTCAGCACCTAAACAAGTCACCCGATTTTCAGGTGTTGAGCTCCTACAGCTTCTGCTAAGGTCAGTGAATTGTGGAGGCTCAGCATCTCTAAAAATCAGGCTATTTATGTTGGTGCCCAGATATGGTATATAAGTGCCTAACTTTTGACACTCAAATTTGGTTTTAGTTTATTGGGGGAGATTTTACATCTTTCAGTGAAGCATCAGGTATTGGGAACTGCCAAAGCAGGTGGATGAAGAACCAGTCCAGGATAGCAGAAGATTAGAAACGATCTGCTAATGGTCTGATTTAGTACAGTGACCTATAAAGTTCACAAAGAGCATGGGCTTGAGCCGGCAGGCTGTTGATCTTTGTGTCCAAAACTTCTATTGATTTGAAAGTGAATTGAAAGTGCTAGGCAACACACAAGAGCCACACAGCATCCAGGCTCTAAATGAATTTAGCAAGTGAATCTAGGATATTAATGTATTTAATTTTACATATCTTATTAGAGATACAATTTAAAATGTTACTTTCCCCTTATTATGAAAAAGTTTTATTTCTTTACTCCCCACTCCTCCTAATTGACCCACTCTTGCTTTTCCTGTAGATGGCCAAATCTGAACCTCGGGAAAGAAACTATGACAACATGGTAAAAATGCTGGAGGACCTGAACAGGGATTTAGAAAAACTTCTGGAAGAAATGGAGAAACTATCAGGTGTGGCTTTTTTCTGGGGAGGATATAGATTTGCTGCTAGAGGATGAAGGCATTACAGCAGTGCATAGAAATAATAATAGTAAACATGCAAGAGTAGAGGAGAGTAGACTTCAAACTTCTCTGTGTAGCAGAAATATAAGAGGAGAAAGATTGAGATCTACTAATCTGTTAATGAGATTGAGTTCGACTAATGACCACAATGTATTAAACTGAGGGATGTGTCTGGTGGAGAACATCAGTACGTGAAATCCTTAGTTACTACAGACAGTGGTATAAATGGCTGCAGAAACAGACTGGTCATATTTAACATAATTAGTAATCTGGAAGGCATTTCTGAGCTCAGCTCATAAATGAAATTCAAAGATAATACTAAAGTGGGAGGAGTCGGTAGTGAGAGCAGAAAATAATACACAGGAATTTACAGAGCTTAAAAACATAATTAGAACATAAACATAGATTCAGTTTGGAAAAACGTTGGAAGAACTGGTACCTCCAGGATCAGAGAATGACAAACATTAATTATCCAACTGGGAAAATAAAAGATGAATTTAATCTCAATTTTGTATGCATAATGGGAAGGGGTTTAGATAAATCTTTCCACACATTTTTATGATTCCCTTCTACGATTTCCCTGTAGCCTTCTCCTCTTCAAACAATGCAAGCTAAAGCATCTTAGCCACTCATCATAGATAAAGTGCTCATCTATGCTTACATTGTCAATTCTGGAAAATGCTAGTAGTTTAAGTGTTAAATTACTTATCATGCACTAGAATGGACATAACCAATGAGCAGAGGTGCCACCCAATCAAGGACCAGACTTAGAGCTGAGCTTGTCTCAGCAGAAAGTCCCTCTTTCAACTCATCTAAGATACTCGAAAGTGAAATATGGGGTGATTTCCTCCACCAATATGCCTGTGCATGTGTCTTTATTGTAAGGTCACATGGTTTGTAAATAGAGTCACTTATGCAAATGATGATTTGTTATCACAGGGTTGTTACTGAGCACAGGACTGCATATGCTATTTTCTTAGTTATTGCGTAGCTTCCCTAAATCACATATATTAATTTTTCAGTGTGCACAGAATACTGCTTCTTACCTTCACATGTACAAAAAAGCAAGATCACACATTTCCCCACCCCCAGTCCTCAAACTCCACTAACTACTAGAGCTGGAGAAATACTGCAAAAAATAAAATAAAAAAATCTTTTAGCAAATAATTATTTACATTTATATCAAATTTGCTCATAATATGTTTGTATCCATTGTGCCCATTTTCTACAGATATTCCAGTGAATGAATTTATTGAAAGGGATGTTTACAGAATCATAAAATTTTAAGTGGGTTTTAAAGAATATTTGTGGAAAGTGAATTTCAGATTTGTTAACATGAATATCAGCACCAGATTCCAAGGTCTTGTCTACACTAGAAGTTTCCTTCAATTTTCTTACTGCTGCAGCACCAGTAGTAGCTAGGAACATTAGTGTAGAAATGCTGCTAGTGGTTCCAACATTTTAACTCCATAGTATTTTGAGACAGTCTGTATAAAAGTAGCTATAAAGTTTTATTGATATGCTCATGAGCACTGGTGGGTGTGAATTGTTTCTCATTGTAGGACTGCTTGTGAGGTGATGGGCAGTTTGTACCGATTTACTATGGTATTAATGGTGAATGCTTAACTGATTATCAGAGGATTGCTAACAGTAGTTTAACAAATTTATTTGGGCATAAGGTTTTGTGGGTAAAACGCCCACTTCTTTAGATGGATGGAGTGAAAATTACAGATGCAGGCATTATTATACTGCATCTGTAATTTTCACTCCATCCATCTAAAGAAGTGGGCGTTTTACCCACAAAAGCTTATGTCCAAATAAATTTGTTAGTCTTTATTGTGCCACCGGACTCCTCGTTGTTTTTGTGGATACAGACTAACACAGCTAGCCCTCTGATACTTAACAGTAGTTTGTTAGTGTAGGCTGCCTAGGTACTTGGAGCTGTTCACATTGGCTTGATATTGTGGGACTGATTAGGAAAGATGGGATTGTGCAAACTGATTTGTTACTGCAGGGTTACTTGTGAGCACTGAGCTGAGTGTGCTCTTTGGCTATTATTAGAGCTAATTAGAATTTTCCAACTGAACTTTTTCTGTCAAAAAATACCAATTCATCAAAAGCAAAATGTAAAAACTGTCGATTTCAACGAAATTTTGTTTCAAAAGAAAATTTGAAAAAGTGTTTTGGTAAGGTTGAAACATTATGTTTCAGCTTTTTCAGAACAAAATGGTTTGATTTTCCATTTTGAAGTGACATTTCATTTCAGTGTTTTAAATTTGACATAATGTAAAATGAAAAAAATCAAAGTTGGAACAAAACATTTTGATTGACTCAAAAAATTTTAATTGCGTTTCATGAGAAATTTCATTTTTTGTTTAGTTTTCACTCTATTTTGTAATGGAAAAAAATCCAAAATTGCAGATTTTTCTGTGAACAGAAAAAATCACTTCCCACCCTGCTCAGTTTATTACATTGTAGGAACACTCAGCCAAGGATTAGAACTGGTACCCATTCATTCCCACTACTGTTTCCCTGAATATCAATTATTTTCCTGCCATCTGCCATCCCAACATTGCTGAATTTCTAATATCTGTTGGTTGGGTTGTTGCAGTGCAGGCAACCTGGATGGCATATGATATGGTGGTTATGCGTACCAACCCAGACTTGGCCAACTCCATGAGGCGATTGGAAGATGCATTCCTGAACTGCAAAGAAGAGATGGAAAAGAACTGGCAAGAGATGCTGAAGGAAACTAAAGGCACTGAACAAAAACAGGAATAAACAGTCTTCATATCGGTCGGTGAAATTGCAACAGTTAGGAGATCATTTCAGACTCATTTTTTTCAGTCATAAAATATCTACAGATGCCTTACAAATGGATTATCTTCTAGTTTATTAAGCATTATTGTTGTGGCTATATATACAAATGTGTTCTGCCAAATACATGTATTGTTGAAACAAAAAGTTAACAATGTCTCTGTTTTTATCTATTCTTATCCTATGATTTTAGGCATAGTATTATAATTATATTAATTATATTATATTTATCATATATACAACTGATCTTTTTTTGATATCTTCCTGGAGGATCCCAATCTGATTTACAAATTGTAAATTTAGGGATCTGTTTGCCCTCTTCTAAAAAGCAGATGTTTCTGCAATGGAACACAGCAGTTATTTTGCTTTAGCAACTGGCGTTAGGAAGAAAATCAAAGAGTGATTTCTCCAGTTGAAAGAACAGATACAATTCCAGATTGACCCAATATGGTTCAATATGGGATTGCAGAGTAGATGGACTAATAGTTGCAAAGTTGCATTATTATGCTCAGACATGCATAGTTATTTCATAGTGTTTCTTTGATTTTTTTAACCTTTTCTAGGGATTGTTTCTCAAAATTGTCCCAGAAAGAAAGCTGTTTTAATCCTCTCTCTGTTGTAAAGAAGTTGTATGTGTTATTACAGTGAGAATTGTATAGTGCTTGATGGCGACTGTATTGAATTATTTCAATTTTCTTACCATAGTGGAAAATGTTCTGTAAGGTGCAGATGTGGTGCACTCTGCACTTGACAATCTGGGGCAGGTATAAGCCATATTCAAAGGCATTGATTTCCTGCTGCAATGGGATTCTGCAGTACAGCGGGTTAAAAAAAATTATGTCTTTTTCAGTTGTAGTCAACATGTGAGCCAACAGCACCACCTAGTGACCAGCAGCCAACAAGTAAATAAATGCTTTAGCACTGGTGAAAGGCTGCGCTGATAGGGGATTTCATTCTCTAGGACTATCAGAAATCAGTCAGTCTCTTTGCCAAACTTCTTTTCTATTTTATATTCCTATCAGTTTGTCTGGTATGATTTTAAATATATTAGGTGATGGGGCTTGCCCACATTTCCATTGAAGAAACTATTATCTAAACCAGGGGTGGGCAAACTTTGGCCTGAGGGCCACATCGGGGTTCTGAAACTGTATGGAGGGCTGGGTAGGGAAGGCTGTGCCTCCCCAAACAGCCTGGCCCCCGCCCCCATCCGCCCTCTCCCACTTCCTGCCCCCTGACTGCCCCCCTCAGAACCCCTGACCTATCCAATCCCCCTTGCTCCTTGTCCCCTGACTGCCCCCTCCCGGGACCCCCTGCCCCTAACTGCCCCCCTGGAGCCCCACCCACTATTCAACCCCCCCTGCTCCCTATCCCCTGACTGCCCCGACCCCTATCCACACCCCCGCCCCCTGACAAGCCCCCCAGGACGCCTATGCCTATCCAACCCCCCCGTTCCCCGTCCCCTGACCACTCCCAACCCAGAACCTCTGCCCCATCCAACCACCCCCTGCTCCCTGTCCCCTGACTGCCCCCTGAGACCCTCTGCCCCTTATCCAACCCCCACACTCCCTGCCCCCTTACCATGCTGCTCAGAGCACCAGGACTGGCAGCTGCGCCACCCGGCCAGAGCCAGCTATGCCACCGCACAGTCTAGAGCACCGGGGCAGGCTGGTGGCTCTTGCAGCCCCGCTGCCCAGAGCTCTGGTGGCATGGCGAGCTGCGGCTGCGGGGGAGGGCAGACAGCAGGAGAGAGGCCGGGGGCTAGCCTCCCCGGCCAGGAGCTCAAGGGCCGGGCAAGAGGGTCCCACGAGCCGCAGCTTGCCCGCCTCTGATCTAAACCATCTCAACATCATAAAGATATCCCTAATATTCAGAATGAATTTTTCTTTGGACCTACCTGTTGATCTTAGGGTAGGTCTACACTACGGGGGGGGGGGGTCGACCTAAGATACGCAACTTCAGCTACGTGAATAGCGTAGCTGAAGTGGCGTATTTTAGGTCGACTTACCTGGCTGTGAGGACGGCGGCGAGTCGACCGCTGCCGTGCCGCCGTCGACTCCGCTTCCGCCTCTTGCCGCGGTGGATTTCCGGAGTCGACGGAAGAGCCATCGGGGATCGATTTCATCGCGTCTTCACTAGACGCGATAAGTCGATCCCCAATAGATCGATTGCTACCCGCCGATTTGGCGGGTAGTGAAGACGTGCCCTTAGGGAGCAAGTGTTTACATCACCAGAACCAACAGCATTAGTGTTAACTATCTCCCATGTTGTCAATATTGGCCAGGAGGCCACACAAATTAACTGCCTTCCTTCCCCTTGAAATGGTCTTCATTCCAGGTCTAGGTAGGAACATAATGACAGAGCAGTGGAGCAAGTTAGCACTATTTAAAAATTTTATTAAGGTGATGTTAAAAAAAAAAATAGTGAACAGAATTTGAGCATAGAAGTTTCTGGTTATCAGGGAATAACGTACAGATTATCGAGGGTGCAAAGTTTGGTTTAAGATCCGGTAGCGTAAGGAATACATAATCTGCAATATCCCCGATTGGGGGTAAAAGGTTGATGTGTCAAAGTACAGGCATTGAGATATGAGGGTATGAAGTTCGTAGAGTGGCTATGTTCAGGTGTGGAGTATAATGAGTGGATATCATGATGAGGATGGATTGACCCTCATTTGATGAGATTTAATGTTCAGGGAGTTATGGTTCCAGTTCATATGATCCAACGGAGAAGGTCACTTGGTCCCTTTCTCGTAGTGGGAGAACGATGTCACTCTGGCTCACGCCTCCTGGTACTGTCGGTGGCCGGTGATGTGCTCGATGTAGATGTCCCTGGACCATTGGATGGCATCTGAGCACTTCTATGTGTAGACAGAGTCAGGATGAGCTCTACCCTGACATCTGGTGGTGAATTATGGCGAGTGTGGAAAAGAACTTCAGGGGCTAATCTTGTTTGCGCAGGCACACCCACCCCGCCTAGCCTGAGCCCACGGCAGCCCAAAATGGTCACTTTGGCTGCTGTGGGATCCCCAATTTCTCTGTTATTGGAGCAGGAGGAATAAAGTGTTGTTACCCTGATTATGTGAATCAAGGACAATGAAACTGTTTTATGACAGAGGGTCTCACCATCACCTAAGTAGCACTCGCTAGACAAGGGACATGGGCTCCAAAACTCAGTGAATTGAGAGAGGTTGGGGACAGGTATCTGTACTGGATGGCATGGGTCCCTCTTGAGGGCCTGAAACACCAATTGCACCTCCTCTCTCCACTGTTGAATAGCAGAGCTAATTTTGATTCTATTAGGAGTCTAGTTACAGGCTGCTATGCTGAATTCACTTTGGGCCAATGATGCACCAGCACTAGGGCTCCCCTACTACAAGCTGAAATCACTGAGTGCTGTGTTAACTAGTGGGGGAGCCTGAAGATTTATTGCTAAGTGGCTGGCAGAGCAGTTTGCGGGATGGTTGGCGTGGCCCACGGGATGGCGAGCGGAGCTGAGCAGTTTGCGGGACGGTTGGTGCGGCACACAGGATGATGAGTGGAGCGGAGCAGAGCAGTTTGTGGGACGGTTGGTGCGGCCCACAGGACAACTGGAGGAGCGGAGCAGCTCGTGGTGAAGGCTGCAGCAGAACCCCATAGAGAGGTGGGGCAGTTGGCCTCGGACCACGTAAGGTGCCCCTTAATACCCTGCGTGCCCCTTTCTCCCCCCCCATTTCCACCCAGGCTGGGTGGGGGGGTAAGAATCTGCAGATAAACTTTTGAACTCTGGGGCTGCACTGACCAGGGACAGAGACTTTTGGGTGATTCTTGGGTTGCTGGACTCAAGAGACTTTTGGGGTGTTGGACTTTTGGGACTTTGGGGGTGGGTCTTTTGCTCATGGTTTGTGTTATGAATCCTGTTTGTGGTGTTTTCCCAATTTAATGCTGATGTCGTTTACCTCATGTTATTAAACATTTTCTGCTACATTCAGACTCCGTGCTTGCGAGAGGGGAAGTATTGTCTCTTAGAGGCGCCCAGGGAGTGGTATGTAATTGTCACTGGGTGGGGGCTCGAGCCGGTTTTGCATTGCGTTATTGAAACAGAACCCCTGGATACTGAATCCGGCCCTTGTTGCTGCCAACTCAGATGGGCAGAAGGGTTACATATGTATAAATAGAGGATTTTAGTTTTTAGTGTTGTTGGCCTGTACTTTTCACCTCTGAACTTAGCTACAAGTTTAGGAATGTTTTGGAATCTGTGTCTCTTCTATTTCCTGTCTGACCTTATGTCCAGATTTGTAAGTGTTCAGCATGTACAATTGGGTACAGATTTTCAAAATAGCTCAGTTTCCATTTAGGCACCTAAATGAAGTGGCCAGTTTTCACAAAATCATTTCACCACAGCAGTCGGAGCACCATTTGGGGGGATGGGAGGGCTCTAGCCCCTCTCCCCCATGAGTTTTGTACCTGAGGTCTGCTCACAACACATGCCGTAGCCCCAGAGGGAGCTCTCAACTGCAATACAGCTTGAGTGTGATATGTGATGAGTTCTGTGCTGCTCCCAGCTTCTGCCTTTTGGGCAGGGAGTTTGTTTATAAACAGAGGCAGGGTGATTAAGTTAACAAAAGACTTGCCCTTAAATTAAATTAAATTAAATTAAGGATAGTTGGATGATCCTGAAAGTTGTGCCAGGCACTCCAGTTAAAAGATAGGAAACAAAGGGTAGAAATAAATGGTGAGAATGGAGAGAAGTAAATAGTGGCATTTCCCAGGGGTCTGTACTGGGACCAGTACTGTTCAACATATTCGTAAATGATCTGGAAAAAGAAGTAAACAGTGAGGTGGCAAAATTTGCAAATGATACAAAATTACTCAAGATAATTAAGTCCAAAGCTGACTGCAAAGAGTTGCAAAAGGATCTCACAAAACTGAGTGGCTGGGCAGCACAATAGCAGATGAAATTCAATGTTGATAAACGTGAAGTAATGCACATGGCAAAATATAATCCCAACTATACATATAAAATAATGAGGTCTAAATTAGGTGTTACCTGTCAAGAAAGAGATCTTGGAGTCATTGTGGATAGTTCTCTGAAAACATCTGCTCAATGTGCAGTGACAATCAAAAAAGTTAACAGAACATTGGGAATCATTAGGAAAGGGATAAATAAGACAATAAATATCATATTGCTGCTATATAAATCCATGGTACGCCCACATATTGAATACTGTGTGCAGATTTGGTCACCCCATCTCAAAAAAGATATATTGGATTTGGAAAAGGTACACAGAAGGGCAACAGAAATTATTAGGGTATGTAACAGCTTCTGTTTGAGGAGAGATTAAAAAGACTGGGACTTTTCAGCTTGGAAAAGAGATGACTAAGGGGGACTATGATAGAGGTCTATAAAATCATGAATGGTGTGGAAAAATTGAATAAGGAAATATTTACTCCGTCACATACCACAAAAACCTGGGGTCACCCAATGAAATGAACAGGGAGCAGATTTAAAACAAAAGAAAGTATTTCTTCACAGTCAACCAGTGGAACTCTTTGCCAGGGAATGTTGTGAAGGCTAAAACTATAACAGGGTTCAAAAAAGACCTAGATAAGTTCATGGAGTATAGGTCCATCAATGGCTATTAGCCAGGGTGGGCAGGGCTCCAACACCATGTTCTGCATGTCCCTAGCCTCTGTTTGCCAGAAGCTGGGAGTGGGTGACAGGGGATGAATCACTTGATGATTGGCTGTTCTGTTCATTCCCTCTGAAGCACCTGGCATTGGCCACTGTCGGAAGAAAGGATACGGGGCTAGATGGACCACTGGCCTTACTCAGTATGGCCATTCTGTTCTTATATAGAACCCAGATGTATCTGCCTCCCTCCCCCCACTGTAACCTACTAGACCCCACTCCCCTCCCAGAGCTGAGATAGAACCCAGGACCTGACATAGTCTCTCTACAGAGTTAGTAACAAAGTAAGAATATACATTAAAATTTTAAACCTCACCAGTGTCCCTTAAGTGACTTGCCACAAGATGTCAGAACATGTTAGTATTAGAGCTGAGTGGGTCTAATATTTATTTTCCTCCTTTTATATAGGAATTAGATACAGTACTCCTGTCAGCTAATTGCTAAGTTATCTGACAAAAAAAACTAGAGTTTTCAAGTGCCTAAGTAGCACCCGGAATCACAGTTAAAATTGTGCCCCCTCAAAAAAAAATCTGAAATGGCACCCCTGCCAGCAGTTCCACTGAGAACAATGGAAACTGCTTGGTTCTGAGTTTTTTTTTGAAAATTTGGCCCTTAATTCATCAGAAGCTTCTCTATGAGATTCAATGGGGTCACCTGTGGTACTCACCTGAATTATAATTATGCCAGCTTGCCAGGTGGAGTTCTGCTGCCTGTCAGGATAGGAGAGTCAGACTGAATGAAAGGTACAGAGATTTTTTGTGTCCTCTTACTAAGGCAAAATTAGAGAATATAGTCACAAAAGGAGTGGGGTGTCTGGTAGCATTTTTTCAGTCCTGAACTCCTGGGATTTTACTATTGCAATTCTCAGGATTTTGGAGAACAGTGTGTGAGAAATGGGAACATGCATGCTTTTTAAAGCTCCACTTTCTTCCTTGAGTAGCAGTGCCAAGTTCATCTCCAGGTACTAGAGACTGGGGATCTGCAGGGTCCCTCCCAGCACAACAAGTTACTTTCTCTCCTGTCAGCATAGGACTATCTCTTTCCATTTTCACACCTGCACAGTCTCTCGGGCTACCCCACCCAGGTAGCAAGCATTGTAAAATATCTTCAGTACCTCCCTCACCTAATGCCAGAGAGCAGGACAGTGGTCAGCCATCACCAAGAGGTACCAGAAAACTCAGAACTTCCTAGCTGTTCTGCCAGCAAGACTCTGAAGAGGCCAGACTTCTCCAGGGTTCTGTCTTGGTACCAGGTAACAGAGCTGTACTGAGTTAGCTGGGGGAAGGAACAATACCATTCAGATCTCCCCACCTGGGGTTTATCCAGGGTCAAATCCAAGCACGCACACGAAAGAAAGAAATGAGCATTGATCAGCCCTTTACAGTAGCATGACAAGTGCCAGGCTTCAAGGTCCCCTCTCTTCTGGACCAACGTTAAGAGTATTGACTTACATTTTCAGATGTTGAATTATCAGTTATGCTCAGGCAGGGTATAATCCAATGGGTTCAGCCATGACTTTCCAGAAAATACTATCACATCTGGACTAGGCAGACCACTGGCATGATAGAACTTAATATATCAGGGTAAATGAATTCTAGACCCATGGTGTTTTCAATCCTGAAAAGTTGGAGTAGTCCCAATGGCACAGACTATGTTCTTCATAATCCTATATAGCAAGTTAGATTTTCTCTTTCTATTAAAAGGATTTTGGTGTCTGTTTTTACAATGAAAGAATCAACTAGCTTGTTTTGGAGACTGTGGGGTTTTATTTCTTTCATGCATCTCACCACCTGTGTAGATTTTCCGCTTTGCTGGGGAGTGTGGGGTTGCAGCGGAAACCAGATAACCCACATTCAAATACACTGGTTTCCTGCCAGTATGGGGATGCAGCAATTTTTCAGTGGTCTGGATATGAAGCAAGAGCACCATCTAGTGATTATAAACTGGTACATAAACTGTGTGCAGTGTAGGTGTGGCCATGTTGGTCCCAGAATATTAGAGACATAAGGTGGGTGAAGTGAGGTAATATCTTTTATTGGACCAACTTCTGTTGGTGAGAGAGACAAGCTGTGTCTCTCTGGTACATAAACTGGCATTTTAACTCACCAAAGTTACTGGGTTGACACCTCTTGAAACTGAAGTATTCTCTGCTGAAGAGATAAAGCCAAATTCAAAAATATTGCAGATGAAAATGGGCAGTTTGACTTTATGGGCTGAGTTAACACCCAGTGAACTCCACTGAAGTGACGGTTATACTCGGGGTGCGTTTGAACCTATGTGTCAATTATCGAAATATGGTTACTATTACTGTATTTGGGGAAAGTTCCTTTCTACAGAACAGATACAGCTGCAAAGGCTGCATGCAGTGACATTTTCTCCAGCACTGACCACCAATATTCCAAAATTCTGACTTGGAGGGACCACCCATAGGAAGGAGAAGGAGTCCAGCTTCACTGTCCACTTCATTCCTTAGCCTCTCTGCTAAGACTAGTGAGCAGGTCAATTTGTGTCAGTTGTGATTCATTCATTGTGTCATGTGATTCATTCTAATTGGTGATTCATTTATTTATTTTACATGGACTTCTGGACATATAGTTGGAACCAAACTAAGACTCACTCACTCATTTCATGTATCAGGGGGTAGCCGTGTTAGTCTGTATCCACAAAAACAACAAGGAGTCCGGTGGCACCTTAAAGACTAACAGATTTATTTGGGCATAAGCTTTCATGAGTAAAAAAACCTCACTTCTTCAGATGCAACTCATTTCATATAGACAAATAGTTGGCAGATAGTATAGAACTTTTCATCTATATAGTTGGGCATTGGTTCTAACCCAGCTTCAAGTCACAGGCACAGAATGTGTCTGAAGTTCAACAGTATGGAGATGAAGTCCCACTTTTAGGATACCTGTTCTATTCAGCAAAAGTACCTTTCAACTCTTGATTATCAGTTCTAATCCAAACAGTCCAAGAATCATAGAATCATAGATTAGGGTTGGAAGAGACCTCAGGAGGTCATCTAGTCCAACCCCGCTGCTCAAAGCAGGAACAACCCCAACTAAATCATCTTAGCCAGGGCTTTGTCAAGCTGGGACTTAAAAACCACTAAGGATGGAGTTTCCACCACTTCCCTAGGTAACCCATTCCAATCTTGGGAGACAGACCAGTCCTCGCTTACACACAGCCCCCCAACCTGAAGCAAATACTCACCAACAACCGCACACCATACAACATAAACACTAACCCAGGAACCTATCCTTGCAACAAAGCCCGATGCCAACTCTGTCCACATATCTATTCAAGTGACACCATCATAGGACCTAATCACATCAGCCACGCCATCAGGGGCTCGTTCACCTGCACATCTACCAACGTGATATATGCCATCATGTGCCAGCAATGCCCCTCTGCCATATACATTGGCCAAACCAGGCAGTCTCTATGCAAAAGAATAAATGGACACAAATCTGACATCAGGAATCATAACATTCAAAAACCAGTGGGAGAACACTTCAACCTCTCTAACCACTCAGTGACAGACTTGAAGGTGGCAATTTTGCAACAAAAAAACTTCAAAAACAGACTTCAAAGAGAGACTGCTGAACTTGAATTAATATGCAAATTAGATACAATTAACTTAGGTTTGAACAGAGACTGGGAATGGTTGGGTCATTACACTAATTGAATCTATTTCCTCATGTTAAAATAGCCTCACACCTTCTATGGGTCATCTCGATTATCACTTCAAAGGTTTGTTGTTGTTGTTGTTGTTTTTTCTCTCTCCTGTTGATGATAGCTCATCTCAATTGATTGACCTCTTACAGTTGAAAAGGTGGGAGTAGCCATACCATGTTCTCTGTATATATAAATATCTTCTTTCGGTGTGTTCCATTCTATGCATCCGATGAAGTGGGTTTTAGCCCATGAAAGCTTATGCTCAAATAAATTTGTCTAAGGTGCCACAATTACTCCTGTTCTTTTTGCGGATACAGACTAACATGGCTGCTACTCTGAAACCATTCCAATGCTTCACCACCCTCCTAGTGAAATAATTTTTCCTAATATCCAATCTAGACCTCGCCCACTGCAATTTGAGACCATTGCTCCTTGTTCTCTCATCTGCCACCACTGAGAACAGCCTAGCTCCATCCTCTTTGGAACCGCCCTTCAGGTAATTTAAGGCTGCTATCAAATCCCACCTCACTCTTCTCTTCTGCAGACTAAATAACCCCAGTTCCCTCAGCCTCTCCCCGTAAGTCATGTGCCCAAGCTCAATATTAATTTTTGTTGCCCTCCGCTGGATTCTTTCCAATTTGTCCACATTCTTTCTGTACTTGGGGGCCCAAAACTGGATGTAATACTCCAGATGTGGCCTCACCAATGCCAAATAGAGGTGAATAATCACTTCCCTCGGTCTGCTGGCAATGCTCCTACTAATGCAGTCCAATATGCCATTAGCCTTCTTGGCAACAAGGGCACACTGTTGACTCATATCCAGCTTCTCATCCACTGTAATCCCCAGGTCCTTTTCCTCAGAACTGCTGCTTCACCAGTCGGTCCCCAGCCTATAGCAGTGCATGGGATTCTTCCGTCCTAAGTGGAGGACTCTGCACTTGTCCTTGTTGAACCTCATCAGATTTCTTTTGGCCCAATCCTCCAATTTGTCTAGGTCACTCTGGACCCTATCCCTACCCTCCAGTGTATCTACCTCTTCCCCCAGATTAGTGTCATCCTCAAACTTGCTGAGGGTACAATCCATCGCATCATCAAGATCATTAATGAAGATATTGAACAAAACCGGTCCCAGGACCAACCCCTGGGGCACTCGGCTTGATACCGGCTGCCAACTAGACATTGAGCCATTGATCACTACCCATTGAGCCCAATTGTCTAGCCAGCTTTCTATCCACCTTATAGTCCATTCATCCAATCCATACTTCTTTAACTTGCTGGTAAGAACGCTGTGGGAGACCGTACCAAAAGCTTCACTAAAGTCAAGGTATATCATGTCCACCACTTTCCCCACATCCACAGAGCCAGTTATCTCATCATAGAAGGCAATCAGGTTGGTCAGGCATGACTTGTCCTTGGTAAATCCTGTTGACTGTTCCTGACCACCTTCCTCTCCTCCAAGTGCTTCAAAATGGTTTCCTTGAGGACCTGCTGCATGATTTTTCCAGGGACTGAGGTCTGTAGTTCCCCGGATTCTCCTTTATCCCTTTTTAAAATATGGGCACTATATTTGCCTTTTTCCAATCGTCCGGGACCTCTCCTGATCGCAACGAGTTTTCAAAGATAATGGCCAGTGGCTCTGCAATCACATCAGCCAACTCCCTCAGCGCCCTTGGATGCATTAGATCTGGACCCATGGACTTGTGCATGTCCAGCTTTTCTAAATAGTCCTTACCCTGTTCTTTCATCACTGAGGGCTGCTCACGTCCTCTCCATACTTTGCTGCCCAGTGCAGTAGTCTGGGAGCTGACCTTGTCTGTGAAGACCGAGGCAAAAAAAGCATGAGTACTTCAGCTTTTTCCACATCGTCTGTCACTAGGTTGCCTTCCCCATTCAGTAAGGGTCCAAAACTTTCCCTGACCACCTTCTTGTTGCGAACATACCTTAGAACCCCTTCTTGTTATCCTTCACATCCATTGCTAGCTGAAACTCCAGTTGTGCTTTGGCCTTCCTGATTACACCCCTGCATGCTCGAGCAATATTTTTTTACTCCTCCGTAGTCATCGGTCCAAGTTTCCACTTCTTGTAAGCTTCCTTTTTGTGTTTAAGATCACCAAAGATTTCTCTGTTAAGCAAAGCTGGTCGCCTGCCATATTTGCTATTCTTTCTGCACATCGGGATGGTTTGTTCCTGCTCCCTCAATAAGGCTTCTTTAAAATACAGCCAGCTCTCCTGGACTCCTTTCCCCCCCATATTAGCCTCCCAGAGGATCCTGCCCATCAGTTCCCTGAGGGAGTCAAAATCTGCTTTTCTGAAGTCCAGGGTCCGTATTTTGCTACTCTCCTTTCTTCCTTTTGTGAGGATCCCAAACTCGACCATCTCATAGTCACTGTTGCCCAGGTTGCCACCCACTTCTACTTCCCCTACCAATTCTTCCCTGTTTGTGAGCAGCAGATCGAGAGGAGCACGGCCTTAGTTGGTTCCTCCAGTACTTGCACCAGGAAGTTGTCCCCAACACTCTCCAAAAACTTCCTGGATTGTCTGTGCACTGCTGTATTGCTCTCCCAGCAGATGTCAGGGTTATTGAAGTCCCCCGGGAGAACCAGGGCCTGTGATCTGGAAACTTCTCTTAGTTGTCCAAAGTAAGCCTCGTCTACCTCATCCTTCTGGTCTGGTGGTCTATAGCAGATGCCCACGACAACATCACCCTTGTTGCTCTCGCCTTTAAACTTAACCCAAAGACTCCCAACAGGCTTTTCTCCAGTTTCATATTGGAGTGCTGAGCAATCCTACTGCTCCCTTACATACAGTGCAACTCCTCCACCTTTTCTCCCCCGCCTGTCCTTCCTGAACAATTTATACCCATCCATGACAGTGCTCCAGTCATGTGAGTTACTCCACCAAGTCTCTGTTATTCCAATCACATCATAGTTCCTTGACTGTGCTAGGACTTCAAATTCTTCCTGCTTGTTTCCCAGGCTTCTTGCATTCATGTACAGGCACCTAAGATAACTAGCTGGTTA
This sequence comes from Terrapene triunguis, assembly GCF_002925995.2. Taxonomy (NCBI): domain Eukaryota; kingdom Metazoa; phylum Chordata; order Testudines; family Emydidae; genus Terrapene; species Terrapene triunguis. The sequence goes on from NW_020665091.1 coordinate 315,086, forward strand.
TCTATCAAGGAAGGTTAGAGAACAAAAGCCATTATCATCTGATGTCTATTCAGTAGTTTGAATGAAATGATTTCATAATCTTAGTACAGCTTTCTAAAGTGGAAGATGTCCACATTACTGAAACCACTAACAGCACTGCAACTATCAATAGAGGTGCTAAGGGATGATTGAACCATGAGTTGAACAACACTCACATCTAGTGGAGGTCTCATTTCCAGGGCAGGAGTGAGTTACTTTGGAGAAGGCAATGTGTGTATGACACTTTTACTGACATTGCCTTTTCTGTACCCATTCTGTGGGTAAATAAAAGATTTCATCCTCGAGGGCTGTCATTCCATCACTGAGCTGATGCTTTGAGGTAGACATTTTCTGGTGGCTCTGAGTCACAAAACCAACACCTGGAGATTGCAGAAGAACAGACTCCCGCAAGGCTCGGTACTGGCACCAACTTTATTTAATGTATTCACCAATGATCTACCAAACACCATCCCCAGGCACTTCAAGTACACCAACAATATTTGCTTGGCTCAAGGGACCACCTGAACAATGATATGGCTACCATAGGTGATTATTGCAAGAAATAGAGATTGAAACCAATTACATCAAAGACCATGTCAGCATGCTTTCTCTTACTTCTGTGGGCTCAGAAACAACTTGATCTTAACATCTTTTTGAATGATCAGCAGCAGGCACATGATCCAAAGCCAGAGTGTTTGGGATCACCGTAGTGTGACAAAAGACATCCCTGAATTCACACCCTGCATGCTATTGTAATGATATTTGTGCAAAGTATGCCTTGTAAGGTATCATTTGAAAACTCATGATTTGCTTGTCAGTATTGTCCTGGTAAAGTATGAGTGGTGACATTGTATGTGAAGTTATAAGATTCATGTTCCAAACCCTAGAGCCCTGCCCAGGCAGAAGTCAGGTCTGACGTAAACAAAGAAAGGAATGTGTGCTTGCCTTAATTTGCATTTACATTTCTGGGAGAAAATCTGGGACTAGGAGTGTGTTGGGGTCACCCTGTGATAATTTTTAAGCCTGATAAGCGCCAAGGTGCAGCTGGCTGGCTTCAGCACACACAGACATAAGCTGGGAGTAACTTTCATTCTGGAGGCTGTTTGTGAGCAGTCCAGGTTGGAGGCTACAGCAGCAAGGCATTGTAAAGGGCACCACAGGTTACAGGGCAGGGGTGACACAGCTACTCATTAGTTGGGATTGCACTCTGGTATGTCACACCTAAATCACATGCTCATGTAGAAATACAATCTCATTAAAGTAGCTCAGAAGATCAAAAACAGAAACTCTCTCCTAAACAAACTGGTAAGGTCCATCTGGCGAGACAATGTGCAAATACTGTATAGGCTGCAGCTCACTTTCTGCAACTCAGTTGGTGAATAGTTTACCCCAGTTTGGTTAAATTCTGCCCACACTGGACTAGGAGGCACAAAGCTTAAATCACACTATAAGAATTATTACAAGCACACTGAAGCCAACAAAACTTGTAAGGTTACCAGTCTTACCCAATATTCCTCCACCTAACATCCAGCTTCAGAATGGAGCCAACAAACTATCATCAAAGTACAGCAAATGCCACACTTGCCACTGTTCATGGATACGGGATGCACTGCCACTGACTACGTAGCAGAAATCCTCTCTGGGCAGGGCTGCATGCTCTCCATTCACCAGGCGGACAGAATGGGAGAGAACCTCTGCCATTACCAGGAACTCCCACATTATCTCAGGATGGATGAACAGCTACTTAGCTTTGGGCAATCACACCAACTTTGGAGCCATCTTAACAGGTTCAGGTGTAGCATGGTTTGCTGTGCCAAGACCAACCATGCCTGGGACATGAGGACAGCACCCAGGACAGTCCACTGTGCATCTGTGGTGCTGTGGAAGATGCTGCACCTGCTCTTTTTGAGTTGGGTTTCCCAGAGGTCTTTCCAAGCGGAGCACTGCTGACTCAGAGGCCATTGACTGGCTCAAGACCATTCAGCTGTTGATTTATTTTCCCCTAAGCCTTGCCTTGCTTGTCTTGCCCACACGCAATAGCTATATATATATATATATATATACACACACACACACACACACACATACTTCATCACTGCTAAATTCACAATTTGTAAAAGGAAATATTTTAAAAACTCATAGTTCTTTCCTGTTTTAGGTAAACCGGAATCACCTCTATATCCTTTTTTTACTTTTTACTGTGCTTTGTATCTAGAATCAGTGGAAGAAGCATACATACCTGATCTGCCACACAGGGCAATATAAATCATACCTGAGATATCACTGCTGTTGAATTTATGCAAGGTTTGAGTAGCTCCAGAAGGATCCTCTAGTGTGTCTGGCCAGTGCAGATCAGACTGAATAAATGAGTCCAAGAAGGAACAGCATCCCATAGGAATATCAGAGTAAATAAAAGTACGGTAAGTGATTTCCTAGGAGCGTGACTCCAGCATGTGTTCCCGTGACCCCTAAAACCCTTATCCTGCCTTCCAGCTACAGTCCTAGAGACTGGAATTACTGGACACTTACAGCTTGGCATACACATAGCAGATTTATAGATAAATATTGTATTGATCAAGAAGTTTTTAAATGAAAGATGAAAGAGCTATTTTTCTGAAGGATCAAATTTTTACTTTTAGTTAAGGGCAGGCAGTGAGCCACTCCCCAGATCAGGTACAAAAGACTCAAGTATTCTGGACTCAAAAGATAAATGAAAGTTACACAGGCTTAACACACACACACACGTACGCACACACACATTTCAATAAAAGCAATACACTAAACACTAACCACAGAACCCACAATTGACCTTTAAGCCTTTTACTTTTGGCCACATGATAGAGCTTGTGGCCTATGCCACAACCTTTAGGGATCACTATATACAAAACTGCCCCTGACTAACCTTCATGAATTGATTTATCCTATTGGAGCTAAGACTGGCCAGTGATCAGTCCACATAAAATCTTAGTAAGCACTGGGGACTACATGGGCTGTGACAATAGTCAGAAAATATGGTGGAGGCCCCTGAATCAGTGAAGCAGACACATTAAAGCTGGACAAAGTTTCCTCTTCTTGTTTGATGTTTCTTCTAGGCACATCTCAAAGTGACACCTTAAAACCCTAGCATCCTTCTAACAACAGGTTAGGTGGCTCACTGGCTCTGATTCTCCTCTCACTTATTGGTATGCTGATAGTACAGCAGTGTAGACTTGAATGAACTCCTGATCTACACCAGTGCTTGGCCATTTGCAATGAAAATGGCATGGACAAAGTGATTAAGTTCTTGAAGTGGCTCTGCATATTCCCACTTTATGAATACTGCACTTCCTGGTGATGCTTTATGATAGAATCTTCTCCGAGCAGCACCTGCTGGAGTGCACATGCGCCCCCCCACCCCCTCTACCCCATTTGCATCTCTGAATGTTCTGAGGATGAGGTTATATAAAGGGGCACTGCACTCTCTACTGCCTCAGTTCATTCCACCTGCTGTGGCAGGTGGAAGTGAACTGCTCAGATCTCTTAGAAATGGGGATTTCTCTATTGTAAGTGCCATTTAGTCTTATTGTTATTATTGGTATAGTTCGTATAGCTAGTGTTATAGAACAGATAGAGTGAGAATCATAGAAGATTAGGGTTGGATGAGACCTCAGGAGGTCATCTAGTCCAACCTCCTGCTCAAAGCAGGACCAACACCAACTAAATGATCCCAGCCAGGGCTTTGTCAAGCCGGGCCTTAAAAACCTCTAAGGATGGAGATTCCACCATCTTCCTAGTGTGGGGGAATAGGCCTGGCTGGCCTCCCTTGCACCGATCAGAACATCAGCGAAGACTCGTCATATAGGGCCGCCCTGCAGGCCACAAGCCGGAACTAGACTAAGTGACACAGCCTCCTGCCAAACTCGGTCAAGGGTCATGACCAGGGGGGGGGCGGGGCAAGGAGGGAAAGAATAAAAAACCCCAGCAGCAGCACTAATGAAATATGTTCATGGCTGATGAAATATAATAACCGCTTGTGTGAAGCAATAGCTGAATGCAAACTGACTAAATGCAACTTCACCTGTAAGCACCCTGTAATTCCAGCTAACTGCTAAACTAGCCAATCATATATCTTCTTTGGGCGTCCTGTGATAAACCCCTATGCCCTTAACCGTAAAACCCCGGAAAAATAATATGTACCTTGACTAGAAAAGCATTCCAACTGGTGCCAAGTACCACCCATGGCGAAAACCACCAAGAAACCCCCCACCCAATAGGCACCCAATTCTCATAAAATAATAAGGAAGGTACCAGGAAAAAGGGACAGACCCCAACTCTTATTTCACGCAAATGACGTATTATTTGTACTATGCTTGCGGTTTGAAGGAATAAAAGCAGCCTGCGTGCTGTGCTAGGGGTGGTAGTTTTCGGACTGCTACCCCAACGCGTTGGTATGTATTGCAATAAACTGGCCTCAGGCTTGAGTCTGTGAACTAAAATCAATGCGTGGGTGACTTTTTCCATGACACTAGATAACCCATTCCAGTGCTTCACTACCCTCCTAGTGAAATAGTGTTTCCTAAGATCAGTTCCATAGTGTTATGGTGGATCAACAGAAGTAAAAGTCAGGTTTTGAGAGTTGCACTTTGTGCCCATCTGTTTCCCCAGTATCAGACAAGCATGTGAGGTGTCCTAAGTGTCTGGGTGAAGGACATTTTCCCACCAGCTGCTGCATTTACAGGACTTTCCCTCCTTGAGCTTATAAGAATAGGCAGGTCAGACTTCAGTTTCCGTTGTGAAAGCTCTGGCCACTAAACCATCCAGTTCTGGAGGATCATTGGAACTGAAGACTAAGAGGCCAGATTTGGCTCCAGTGGTGTCTTTGAGTAAGAAAAGCTTGAAGTCATCAGGGTCATTATTGGTAACAGGTTCCAATCTTTCAATAAAAATTGCCAATGCCTCAGAGGCACCGGGGATAGAAAAACAGCTTTGGCCTGTCAAAGAACTGAAAGCTATGTCAGTTCTGGCTGCATTGGTGCCAAACAAGAAAAAGCCAAGGGAGAAGATGGCCAGTGTGAGCAGTGCCAGATCCCACTTGTCAGATTTATTGAAAGGTCATGATCTGCTGAAACCTGTTGCTCTGTCCAAATATGTATATCGTTATTGTGTATGAATTTATTACATTTTTCTCTGTGCTTGTTACTGAAATATGTTGTAAGTTTGAGAGTCTCTACTACAAGGGTGGTGATCCCCTTCCAGGAGGGTGTTAACTGACCATTAATCAGCAGGGGAGTTGTAATCAAGGGATTTACAATTCAGTGACAGTTATTCAAGTACCATACAAGGGGGACTGCTCAACTCTATAACTCAGTTGCACAAGACCACACCAGGGGAATCGCTCAACCCTGTGACTTAGCAAAGCCCACCAGGACATGCCTGGGTGTCTTCCAGGCACAACGGACTAAGGATATAAAATAGGGCACAATGGCTTCATGCTTTTGCCTTTCTCCTCCCCAACCTACGCTGGAAGCAACAAGAACGCTGAGAAGAGGAAGACTTCAACTGAGCAGCCTGGTCCAGGCTTAAGGGAGAAGCCTGTGTATTAAGAACTGTAACATCCAGTGGGATGAGAAAATTGCTTGATTTAAATACTGCCTAGTGTAAGAAGGTTTAAGATTTAGATTGTGCACTTACCTTTTATTGTCTTTGGTAACTATCTCTGACCTTTTATGCCTACACTTATAATCACTTAAAATCTATCTTTCTGTAGTTAATAAATCTGTTTTATACATTATCTAAAACTGTATTTTGCTTCAAGTGCTTGGGAAATCTTAGCTCAGGTTACAAAGGCTAGCACATAACCTCTCCACCTTGAGGGAGGGGCAGACAGGGTAATAAACTTCTGACCAGGGCAAGACAGTACAGCTCTGAGGTATAAGGCTGAGGAGCTGGGGGTGGGGGGTAATTGGCTGGTGCCTTTCGCTGTGTGATTTGTGAGGGGCTCTGGGAGCATTCATACAATCTAGCTGGGTGTGGGGCTCCACACGCTGTTGTGCTAAGTGATAACAGTGCCTGGAGAGGTTTGCTGCTTGTTACTAGCAAAGCATTGTGAGAGACTGCCCAGGCTGGAGAGTTATGGGGGCATTGCAGTACCCCCATTCCAGGCTGTACCCCAAGGATCCCATCAAACCTTCTCATAGATGCAGAAGTGAAGTTCCTCTGATAAGGCTCTGTGGGCTCATCAGTCCTCGAATCCAGCTCCTCCAGATCCGTTGGCACATACAATGGTAACAGATACACTCTCTAAAGAAGAGGAGGCTCCTCTTTTTGAACAGAAGCAACTGGACACAGATCTCAATGCAGACGTGTCACCTCACGAGCATGTGAGTGGGGCTTCAGTCTCCTCCCTTCTGAGGATGCACTACAGTTCCAGGATCTTGTGAATCTTATGGTAGCCACACTGAATTTACCTTTGATAGCTGTGGAGGGGACCTCTGACCCTGTAATGCCTTCTCGGGGTGCTTAGGACTGTGAGTCACCTTGTTATCCCCCCTGCCTCAGTGGAAGAGACTTGCTGGTACTAAACAGATAGAGAGGGGAGGAAGATTGATGCCCTGGGGAGAAAGGTATTTTTTCTTCTTCTCCGGGTATTTGAGTGGCTAATTATCAAGCAGTAATGACCTGCTATCGTTTCCACCTGGGGCAAAAGATGGCTGTATTTGTGCAGCACTTGCCGGAGGATAAACAGAGATTGGCTAATGCTCTTCTCTGAGAAGGACAGAATGTGGCAAAGCAAGCCCTCAGGCATCATTTGATGCTTCAGTTTATTCTGCTACAGCTTTGGCATCTGCAGTCTCCTTGAGGAGGAATGCTTGGCTATGTCATCTTTCTTGGCAGCAGATTTGAAAGTTAAGGTGGAGGGATCCCTTTGAGAGGGATGGTCTTTTCAGTTCCAAGATGGACAAGCTTTTGGAAAAATTAAAGGAGACCAGATCTACTGCTAGATCTCTGGGTCTATATCCATCGACTAGGAAGAGACCTACTCCATCCTACCAGAGATAGTATTACATGCAATTGTTGTCTTATTTTTCCTCTAGCCAGAGGTGTCTGCAACAGTACTAGCAACCGCAGACTTCATTTCAGTCTTAGCAGCAGAAATGGTATGTCAGATCTAGACCTGGGATGAAACAACCAGCTCCCTTTTCTTCATCTTCAGCAAACACCAGGCCTCAGATTTGATTTGAGGACTGATCGTAGTGGACCAATTAGTGCCAGCCAGTGGGAGCTGCGGGAAGTGGCGGCCAGCACATCCCTGCGTCCCTTGCCGCTTCCCACAGCTCCCATTGGCCAGGAACAGCGAACCACGGCCTCTGGGAGCTGCGGGCAGCCATGCAAATGTAAATAAACAGTCTGGCAGCCCACCAGCGGATTACCCTGATGGACCGTGTGCGGCCTGCGGGCCACAGGTTGCCCACCACTGTTATGAGGTCCAGTAAACTATACAAGACCTCCCCTTTGAGGGTTCTGCCCTGTTTTCTGAGAAAACTGATTCCCGGCTTCATAGCCTGAAAGACTCCAGGACCACCCTTAAGTCCCTTGGCCTTCACACTCTGGCCAATCAACGGAGACATGTTAAGCCACAGCCCCCGGCTCGTCCATACCAGCCGCAAAATAGGCAAGATTTTTCCCGCAGGTGGGGTAGAAATAATAGGAAGAGGCCCCACCCTTCGTCAGACCAGGGCTCTGGTCAAACGAAGCAGTCCTCTAGCCAGAAGCAGAACTTTTGAAGGTGTGCCCGGGGGCAAGACACCAGTCTGGACAGTGAATCCATCCCATCTTACTTTCTTGTGCCGACTGTCCCCTTTCTACTCTGCGTGAGCCCGTATTACTTTGGATCACTTTCCGCACGGTAGAAAAGAGATACTCGCTCCAGTTATCTACCCTTCCAGCCCCCATTCCCTGTCCCTCTTCAGGGACCCTTTTCATGAGCAACTCCTTGAGCAGGAAGTGCACTTGCTCCTATCGCTGTGGGCAGTGGAAGAGATTCCTCAGGAGCTGACGGGCAAGGGCTTTTATTCCCGGTATTTCCTAATACCGAAAGCCAAAGGCGGCCTCTCAGCAAGTTCATGAAGAAACTGAAGTTCTGCATAGTCTCTTTGGTCTCCATTATCCCTTCCTTGGATCCAGGGGATTGGTATGCTGCCCTCGATTTGAAGGACGCGTACTTTCATATAGCAATTACACTGTCCCACAGAAGGTACCTCAGGTTCGTGGCAAATCACAATCACTACCAGTTCACAGCCTCCCATTCAGCCTGTCAGCATCTCCTTGAGTGTTTACCAAGTGGTAACATGGCAGTTGTGGCTGCGTTCCTGCACAAGAGACAGGTACAGGTGTTTCCGTACCTCAATGACTGGCTAATCAACGGCTGTTCCAGGGCACAAGTGGATGTGCAAGTCAGCTTTATAAGAGCTACTTTTAATGACCTGGGCCTTCTCCTGAATGTACCGAAGTCAACCCTGTCCCCCGTTCAGCAGATAGAGTTTATAGGAGTGGTATTGGATTCTACACAGGCCAGGGCATACCTCCCAGAATCGCGATTCCGATCCCTGGCAACATCATTCAAAGCCTCAGGCAGTTCCTGACCACTACAGCAAGGAATTGCCTAAAGCTTCTGGGACATATACCTATGTACCTATATAGTATAGCACGCCAGGCTGAGACTTTGACCCCTTCAGGAGTGGCTGGCCTTGGTGTATTGGCCAGTTCGGGATGGTCTAGACAAGATCGTCACTCTACCCCGGCCTGTCCTCGACTTCCTCCTGTGGTGGCTTGACCCACAGGCGGTGTGTACAGGGATTCCCTTCACCAGACCACAGCCATCCCTCTTGCTGGTGATGGACACATCAGTGTTGGGTTGGGGTGCGCATCTGGGACACCTCAGGACACAGGGACTCTGGTCTCAGGTAGAGCGCTCCCTTCACATCAATGTCAAAGAGCTGAGAGCAGTCCGCCTAGCATGTCAGACTTTCTGAGCCCATCCGGAAGGGAAATATGTATCCATCATGATTGACAACACAACAGCGATGTTTTATATAAACAGACAGGGGGGTGCACACTCCTCTCCCCTGTGCCAGGAAGCCCTCAAACTGTGGGACTTTTGCATAGCTCTTTCAATACACCTGGAGGCGTTGTACCTCCCCGTAGTGCAGAACGAGTTAGCGGACAGGGATTCTATGCCCGGATATTGTGAACACTATCTTCCAGCAGTGGAGATTTCCCCAAATAGACTTGTTCGCCATGTGATATAACAGGAAGTGCCTGCAGTTTTGCTCCTTCCTGAACCAAAGAGCAGGTTTTATTACGGACACATTTCTCCTTCCCTGGAAGGGGTACCTCTTGTACGCATTTCCTCCCATACCTCTCGTTCAAAAGGTGCTTCTCAAAGTTCGGAGGGGCGAGGCCTTGGTGATACTGATAGCTCCAGCCTGGGCCTGTCAGCACTGGTACATGTCTCTTCTGGAAATGTCTGTGGAAGCCCCAATCATCCTGCCGCTCTTCCCAGGATCACGTCCATCTCCAGCACCCAAACTTTGAAATGCTACACCTCATGGCGTGGAAGCTTCATGGCTGAATCCGATCGAGCTCGCCTGTTCAGACCCAGTCAGACAAGTCCTCCTTGGTAGTAGGAAACCTTCCACTATGGCTACCTACCTGGCAAAATGTAAGAGATTCTCAATTTGGTCTTCACAATACCTTCCGTCTCCAACTCTAGCATCCATACCTATCATATTGGACTACCTTCTCCACCTCAAACAGCAAGGGCTTACCTTGTCGTTAATAAAGATCCACCTGGACACTGTCTCTGCCTACCATCCAGGCTGCAGGGTCGGTCAGTCTTTGCCAACCCGATGGTGAGTCATTTCCTAAAGGGTCTTGACAGACTCTACCCTCATGTATGACAGCCAGTCCCAGCCTGGGACCTTAATCTGGTCCTTTGCAGCCTGATGGGGCCACCATTTGAACCACTGGCGACATGTTCCTTGCTGTATCTCTCATACATGTGGTGTTCTTGGTAGTGATAACATCAGCCAGGAGAGTGCCAGAGCTCAAGGCACTAACCTCTAAGCCTCCATACAAGGTATTCTATAAGGACAAGAACAGGAGTACTTGTGGCACCTTAGAGACTAACAAATTTATTTGAGCATAAGCTTTCATGGGCTACAGCCCACTTCATCGAATGCATGTAGTGGAAAATACAGTAGGAAGATATATATACACAGAGAGAACATGAAACAATGGGTGTTACCATACACACTATAAGGAGAGTGATCAGTTAAGGTGAGCTATTATCTGCAGGAGAGAAAAAGAACTGTTTGTAGTGGTAATGAAAATGGCCCATTTCCAGCAA
>NW_020665091.1:325590-405429 GCF_002925995.2 Terrapene triunguis
AATAAGCATGGGGAAATAGTTTTACTTTGTGTAATGGCCCATCCACTCCCAGTCTTTATTCAAGGCTAATTTAATGGTGTCCAATTTGAAAATTAATTCCAATTCAGTGGTCTCTCATTGGAGTCTGTTTTTGAAGTTTTTTTGTTGTAATATTGCAACTTTTAGGTCTGTAATCGAGTGGCCAGGGAGATTGAAGTGTTCTCCAACTGGTTTTTGAATGTTATAATTCTTGACATCTGATTTGTGTCCCTTTATTCTTTTACATAGAGACTGTCCGGTTTGGCCAATGTACATGGCAGAGGGGCATTGCTGGCACATGATGGCATATATCACACTGGTAGATGTGCAGGTTAATGAGCCTCTGATAGTGTGGCTGATGGACAAGGTTAAGCTCAGACCTCAATCTCTCTAAGGTTATCTCCCAGTTCCACATTACCCAGGACATCTTTCTCCCAGTTTTCTATCCTAAGCTGCACTCAAGCAGCAAGGAGCAAAAACTTCACTCGTTGGACATTCGCCAGACATTAGCCTTCTACATCGAGCGAACGAAACTGTTCCGGAAATCCATTCAGCTGTTTGTCGCAGTAGCAGACAGAATTAAGTGGCTTCCAGTCTCCTCCCAAAGGATCTCGTCTTGGATCACGTCCTGCATCCGGGCATGCTATGACCTGGCAAAGGTACCTGCCCCTCCACTTACAGCGCACTCCACGAGGGCGCAGGCATCATCAGCAGTGTTCCTGGGTCATTTTCTTACGCAGGAAATCTGCAGAGCTGTGACATGGTCATCAATGCATACCTTTACCTCGCATTACGGTATTACCTAGCAGGCCACAGACGCTACAGCCATTAGTAGAGCGGTGCTACAGTCAGTGAACATTTGAGCTCTGACCCTGCCTCCAAAACTTGGGCTTTGTAACCACCTAATTTGAATGTACATGAGCAAGCACTCGAAGAAGAAAAAATGGTTACTTACCTTCTCATAACTGTTGTTCTTCGAGATGTGTTGTTCATGTCCATTCCAATGCCCACCCTCTTACCCCTCTGTCGGAGCAGCCGGCAAGAAGGAACTGAGGGGGTGGTGGGTCAGCAGGGCCCTATATCGAGCGCCATAAATGCGCGACCCCAGGGGGCACCTGAGCTGACCCAACGGATACTGCTGGGGAAAAACCTTCGCACACACCTAATTGGAATGGACATGAACATCTCGAAAAACAACAGTTACAAGAAGGTTAGTAACCTTTTTTTCTGTTTTGAACCCTGTTATAGTCTTGGCCTTCATAACAGCCTCTGGAAAAGAGTTCCACAGGTTGACTGTGAGTTGTATGAAAAAAATACTTCCTTTTCTTTGTTTTAAACCTGCTGCCTATTAATTTAATTTGGCCTGTCAATACCAGAAGGTGATCGTCTTCTTGGGTCTCATGGGGTTGATTGTATTGTGGTTCCACCTAATTGAATGTGTCTCCAAGATAAATCAAGAGACATTGGAAATGTATTTACATAAAAGGTAAACAAAACCGTCAAGTTAACAAGAGGAGGAACTAGCATGAAGTCTTTACCAGACCATATGATGTCTCTTCCAAGCAGGACAAACTGTACTTTATCTGAGAATATATTGCAAAGCTTTACTGGTCTATAAAAACAGGGGGTCTGAACCTCAAATCATAAGTGATTGAATCAACTGATTATATACAATATACAAATACAATTACTCTATATTCAGGAACGTCTTTTATGAAAGCCTTGGACCCTACCGTGACTGGAGATGGCTTCAGTATAACTGGTGGCGCTGGTTCAGACGCTGCGCCTGAGCGTGACAGCCCAGAGTCCCTGTCTCGTGCAGGGTCCTCAGAAGCCCTGGGGGTGTGGCGAGCCAGCGACATTGCTGGGAGGGGCATGGGGTGCAGATGCCACTGATGCCGCCCTGGAGCCCTGACCCTGACAGTAGGCCCAAGGGGTCCAAAAGGGGCATTGTAGTGGGCCTTGCCACTGGGGCAGCCAGGCAAATGCCGGTGCCATTGAGTCCACAGCTCCGCGTTGCCGGGACCGGTGTCGGAAGCGGGAGTGGTACTGGCTGTGGTGAGAGACAGAAGACTTAGAGTCTGAGTCGGATGAGTAGTCTGTGCCTGACCATGGGGGGGCAGAGCCCAACGGTGCCAGGGAGCGGTACCGGGTGATGGTGAACAGTGCCGTAACATCATGGGCTTGCCACAATGATGAACCAGGGGAGGTGCCACCATAGGTGCCACAAAGGGTGCTGGAGCCAATTGCGGCACCGGCAGAGATACTGCAGCCGGTGCCGTTGTTGGTGCCACTGACAGTGCTTGCGGTGCCAGAGCTCGCACCTGCAGGCCAGGGACTGTGCCGTCATGGCACTGAGGTCCTGCGCTGCCTCATAGGTATCCGGCATGGAGGGGAGGTCAAGCTCTTCCTCCAAATTCTCCTGAGTCAGGGAGTCCACCAGCACCAGACTCGACGGGCCTCCAGTTGGGGCTGGAGTCAACGGTGCCATGTCTTGAGGTCCAGAACTTGGGGGTCCCACAGTGGCTTCTTGATGGGGGAAATGACCCCATCCGCCTTCTTTTTCTTATGCGGCACCGGGGACTGTGAGCAGTGCCGCCTGGTAGGACTGGCCTTACAAGCCAGGGAGCAGTGCCGGTGCTCCCTGGAGGAGTCCTTCCTCAGTGCTGGGACATCCTGCACCGAGGCTGGGGCAATTTCCAGTGCCGGCTGGGGCCGGAGGGCCGACTCCATCAGGAGGAGCTTTAAACGATAGACCCACTCTCTCTTAGTCCCAGCTCTAAAGCTCCTGAAAATTGGGCTCTTGGCTGTCTGATGGCCTTCTCCTAGGCACTTGAGACGAGTGTGCGGATCGCCTGTGGGCATAGATTTCGCACACCTCCCACACACCTTAAAGCCCTGCAACCGAGGCATGCCCTGGTGCCTGGGGAAACTAGGGCAGGGGGAAAGCCCCCCAAAGGAAGCCCAACTAACTAGAAACTACTATATAACTAACTATTAGCTATTTACAACTAAGAAAAGGGAACCACTAGGTAGGCACTTGTGAATGCAAGAGACTGAGCTGCTCCAACGACTGTCACTGGCGGTAAGAAGGAACTGAGCAGACAGTGGGTCGGCAGGAACCTATATGCACCGCTGTGAAGGTGCCACTCCAGTGGTCTCCACAGCCAACCCGACGGGTACCCACAGGGGAAAAACCTTCCGATGATGATGCACGTGGTGCACGCACACCTGTTGGAATGGATATGAGCAATCACTCGAAGAAGAATCTCGGATTATGACTAGCTATAAGTTCACTCTCATCTGTTCATTATGTTTACAAAGTTGTTTAGAAAGAGCCCAGGGGCAAAGACAATACCGTATCTAGCAGGATATCAAAAAGTTCAACTGATTGATTTCTCTTCCTTTAAAATTGCAGAGGAAAGAATGATATTATGAAGTAATCAAAAGGGTGGGTCCATCCAGCCCAGTCTCCTGTATTCAAACAGTGGCCAATGCCAGGTGCCCCAGAGGAAATGAACAGAACAGACAATCAAGTGATCCATCCCCTGTTGCCCATTCCCATCTTCTGGCAAACAGAGGCTAGGGACACCATCCCTGTCCATCCTGGCTAATAGCCATTGATTGCCCTATCCTCCATGAATTTATCTAGTTCTTTTTTGAACCCTGGTATAGTCTTAGCTTTCACTCTGGCAAAGAGTTCCACAGGTTGACTGTGCGTTGTGTGGAAAAATACTTCCTTTTGTTTTAAACGTGCTGCCTCTTAATTTCATTTGGTGACCCCTAGTTCTTGTGTTATGAGGGGTAAATAACACTTCCTTATTTACTTTCTCCACACCAGTCATGATTTTATAGACCTCAATCATATCCCCCGCCCTTAGTTGTCTCTTTTCCAAGCTGAAAAGTCCCAGTCTTATTAATCTCTCCTCATATGAAAGTCGTTCCATACCCCTAATCATTTTTGTTGCCCTTTTCTGAACCTTTTCCAATTCCAATATATCTTTTTTGAGATGGGGCGACCACATCTGCACACAGTATTCAAGATGTGGGGTATATCATGGATTTACACAGAGAAAGTATGATATTTTCTGTCTTATTATCTATCCCTTTCTTAATGATTCCCAACATTGTTTGCTTTTTTGACTGCTGCTGCACATTGAGTGGATGTTTTTAGAGAACTATCCACAATGACTCTAAATTCTCTTTCTTGAGTGGTAATTTTATATGTATCGTTGGGATTATGTTTTCCAATGTGCATTACTTTGCATTTATCAGCACTGAATGTTATCTGCCATTTTGCTGCCCAGTCACCCAGTTCTGAGAGATCCTTTTGTATCTCTTCACAGTCTGCCTGGGACTTAACTATCTTGAGTAGTTTTGTATCATCTGCAAATTTTGCCACCTCACTGTTTACTCCTTTTTCCAGATCATTTATGAATATGTTGAATAGGACTGGTCCCAGTACAGACCCCTGGGGGACACCACTATTTATCTCTCTCCATTCTGAAAAATGACCATTTATTCCTACCCTTTCTTTCCTATCTTTTAACCAGTTACCAATCCATGAGAGGACCTTCCTTCTTATCCCATGACAGCTTACTTAGGCTTAAGAGCCTTTGGTGAGGGACCTTGTCAAAGGCTTTCTGAAAATTTAAGTACACTATATCCACTGGATCACCCTTGTCCACATGCTTGTTGACCCCCTCAAAGAATCCTAGTAGATAGCATGATTTCCCTTTACAAAAACCATGTTGACTCTTCACTGACAAATTATGTTCATCTATGTGTCTGACAATTTTATTCTTTACTATAGTTTCAACCAATTTTCCTGGTACTGAAGTCAGGCTTACTGTACTGTAATTGCCAGAATCACCTCTGGAGCCCTTTTTAAAAATTGGCGTCACATTACCTATCCTCCAGTCATTTGGTACAGAAGATTATTTAAATGCTAGGTTACAAACTACAGTTAGCAGTTCTGCAATTTCACATTTGAGTTCCTCCAGAACTCTTGGGTGAATACTATCTGGTCCTGTTGACTTATTACTGTTTAGTTTATCAATTTGTCCCAAAACCTCTTCTAGTAACACCTCAATCTGGGACAGTTCCTCAGATTTATCACCTAAAAAGAATGGCTCAGGTTTGGGAATTTCCCTCACATCCTCAACAGTGAAGATCGATGCAAAGAATTCATTTAGTTTCTCCACAATGGCCTTATTGTTCTTGAGTACTCCTTTAGCATGTTTATTGTCCAGTGGCCCTAATGGTTGTTTAGCTTTAGCAGGCTTCCTGCTTCTGATGTACTTAAAAAAAATTGCTATTACTTTTTGAATTTTTGTCTAGTTGTTCTTCAAATTCGTTTTTGGCCTTCCTAATTATATTTTTACTCGTTTGCCAGAGTTTATGCTCCTTTCTACTTTCCTCAATAGGATTTAACTTCCACTTTTTAAAGGATGCCTTTTGTCTCTCACTGCTTCTTTTACTACTTTGTTTAGCCACGGTGGCACTTTTTAGGTTCTCTTACTATGTTTTTTTTAATTTGGGGTATACATTTAAGTTGAGCCTCTATTGTGGTGTCTTTAAAAAGTTTCCATGCAGCTTGCAGTGATTTCACTTTTGGTGCTGTACCTTTTAATTTCTGTTTAAATAACTTCCTCATTTTTGTGTAATTCCCATTTCTGAAATTAAATGCTACAGTGTTGGGCTGCTGTGGTGTTTTCCCCATCACAGGGATGTTACATTTAAATTATATTATGGTCACTATTACCAAGCGGTCTAGCTATATTCACCTCTTGGACCAAATCCTATGCTCCATTTAGGACTAAATCAAGAATTGCTTCTCCTCTTGTGGGTTCCAGGACCAGCTGCTCCAAGAAGCAGTCATTTAAGGTGTCAAGAAACTTTATCTCTGCATCCTGTCCTGAGGTGACATGTACCCAGTCAATATGGGAATAGTTGAAATCCCCCATTAATATTTATAGCTTTTCTTGAGCATTTTACAGTGACTATCACCATCCTGATGAGGTGGTCTGTAATATATCTCTACGGCTATATTCTTATTATTAGAACATGGACTTTCTATCCATAGAGATTCTATGGTACAGTTTGGTTCATTTAAGTTTTTTACTTCATTTGTTTCTATGCTTTCTTTCACATATAGTGCCACTCCCCCACTAGCACAACCTGTTCTGTCCTTCCGATATATTTTGTACTCTGGTATTACTTTGCCCTGTTGATTATCCTCATTTCACCAAGTTTCTGTGATGCCTATTATATCAATATCCTCATTTAATACGAGGCACTTTAGTTCACCCATCTTATTATTTAGACTCCTAAAATTGGTATATAAGCACTTTAAAAACTTTTCACTTTTTAGCTGTCATGATATAATTGAATGGGACTCTTTTTCATTTGACTGTTTCTCATCAGATCCTACCCGTACTTTATCATCTTCCATCCTCTCCTCCTTACTAGGACATAGAGAGTGTCCATTAATAGATCCTCCTCTAAGGGATGTCTCTGTCTGAACCACATGCTCCTCTGCACCTGTCGGCTTTCCCCCAGCCCTTAGTTTAAAAACTACTTTACAACCTTTTTAATGTTAAATGCCAGCAATCTGGTTCCATTTTGGTTTAGGTGGAGCCCATCCTTCCTGTATAGGCTCCCCCTTTCCCCAAAATTTCCCCAGTTCCTAATAAATCTAAACCCCTGCTCCCTAGACTATCGCTCATCCGTGCATTGAGACCCTGCAGTTCTGCCTGTCTAACTGGCCCTGCTTGTAGAACTGAAAGCATTTCAGAGAATGCTACCATGCAGGTCCTGGACTTCAATCTCTTACCTAGCAGCCTAAATTTGGCCTCCAGGAACTCTCTCCTATCCTTCTCTATGTCATTGGTACCTACATGTACCACGACCATCGGCTGCTCCCCAGCAGTACACATAAGTCTATCTAGAGGTCTCAAGAGATCCACAACCTTCGCACCAGGCAGGCAAGTTATCATGTGGTTCTCCCAATCGTCACAAACCCAGCTATGTTTCTAATGATCAAATCCCCCATAACTATTACCTATCTCTTCCCAATAACCGGAGTTCCCTCCCTTGAAGAGGTATCTTCAGTGTGAGAGGATACCACATCATCATCTGGAAGGAGGGTCCCAACTTTGGGATTGTTTCCCTCTGCTCCAGTTGGATGGTGTCCTTCCCTGAGACTTTCAATCTCCTCAATAGCACAGAGGCTGTCAGACCTGGAGTGGGACCATTCTGCTGTGTCCTGGAAAGTCTCATCTATGTACCTCTCTGTCTCCCTCAGCTCCTCCAGTTCAGCCTCTCTGGTCTCAAAAGCCCATACACGGTCTCTGAGGGCCAGGATCTCCTTGCACTGAACACACACATACACCACCTGCCCATAGGGCAGGTAATCATACATGCTGCATTGGGTTCAATAAACTGGATACCCCCACTCTGTTGCTGGACTTCTGCCTGCATTCTCTTTTTACTCCTGCAGCTCATTCCTTTTTTGAGGTTTTGTTTTTTACTTTAAGTTTAAAGAATGTTAAGTGTATCTAGCTCCCCCTCACATTCCCCCTCTAAACTCCCTTGCAAAACTCCCATTAGCCACTCCTGTTCGCTCCCTCAAACTAGATCAGAAACTCTGCCCTAAGCTTTTGATTTAAGTCATTTGGATAAAAGTTTCACTCTTTCAAAACTAAAAAATTATGTATATATGTGAATGTTTGTGGCTGTTTCTGGAAGGGTTTTCCTGCGTGCAGAGGTATTTTTGTGCATATTCTTTGGGTATTTGTGTGCATGTGGGGCGTTGCATATGGCTTGAAGTTCTAGGACGTTTATGGGTAGGGAGGTTTTGGTTGAAGACTATAGCCCCTGGGCTGTGGGGTGAGACATGTGTGCCCCACCACCCTGTGAGGGATGCATCGATAGTCATTATTAGGGATGGAGCATCCTGGAGAAAAGGGACTCCTGAGCAGAGGTTGGAGGGAACTGTCCACCATAGGAGAGAATCTTTGACTCTGAAAGGTATGGATAGAGGCTTGTTTAGAGCATGTACATTCGGTCTGTAAACTGTGGCCAACCAAGCGTGGAGGCACCTCATGTATAGTCATGCATTTTTTACCACAAAAGTGCATGAAGCCATATGACCTAAATAGTTGTAGACAGTCTCAAGCGATGACCTGAGGACTGTTGCAAAGTTTCATGGCAAATAGTTTTATGGTGTTGAAGCAGTCGCTCCTATGAACTCCAGGTGCTGGGTAGGAGATAATGTGGATTTGTTTTTGTTTATTTGAAGGCCAAGGGATAGGAAGCAAGCGACAGTGAGCTGCATGAATCGAAGCGCTTCGTCGAGCGTTGAGGCTTTGAGGAGACAATCATCGAGGTAAGGAAATATTATGACCCCTTGTTTCCTGAGGTAGGCAGTGACTATGGCTAGGAGCTTGGAAAAAACACGAGGGGCGGTGGATAGGCCGAAGGGTAGCACCCTGTATTGAAAATGTGTTGAGCAGAGGGTAAAACAAAGGAAGCGTCTGTGGGCCGAATGTATAGTCACATGAAAATAGGCATCCTGTAGGTTGAGGGCTGAAAACCAATCGCCCTGCTCCAGCGCTGGGGTTATGGTGGTGAGGTAACCATTTTGAACTTTTGCTTTTTGATACATTTGTTGAGACGCCTGAGGTCGAGGATCCGTTGCCATCCCCTGGTTTTCTTTTCTGTTAAGAAATAATGGAAATAAAACCCCTTCCCTCTGTGTTGTTCTGGCACGAGTTCCCCTGCTCCCAATAGAAGGAAATGTTGTACTTCTTGGAGGAGCAGTTGCTTGTGAGAGGGGTCCCCGAAGAGGGGCGGGGAGGGTGGGTGGGTAGAAGGCAAGGATAGGAAAGGGATGGAATAGCCAATCTGACCACCTCTATAAACCCACTTGTCGGTGGTAATGTTTTGCCATTGATGGGAGAATGGTCGTAGGTGGTGTCCAAAAATAGGGACATGCGGTGTAAGCGCTGAAGTGGGAACACTGTTTTCTAAACCCTGGACCAAGGCTTCAAATCTGCTTATTAGTCAGAGGGGGTTGAGACACTGCCGAGGAATTGGGACAGCAACACTGGTATCTTGGTCTCTGGCGTTGCTGTTGTTGCTCATGTGATCTATGCAATTGCTGGGTATATGTGGGGTAGCATGGACACTGGTAAGGTTAAGATCTATACTGTCGCCTTCTGGTCGTAGGGGGTTGAATTCCTAGAGATTAGAGAGTTGCCCTTGAGTCTTTCATTGAATAAAGTATGTCGTTTGTCGTTGAGGCAAAGAGTTTGTTGCCATCAAAGGGAAGATCTTCAATGGTATTCTGGACCTCTCGAGGAAAGGAAGAGGAGGAGAGCTATGAACCTTGGCTCATGACCACTGTTGTAGCAGTGCATCTTGCTGCAGCGTTGGCTGCATTGAGGGCTGCTTGAAGAGCGGTACATGAGATGATTTGTCCCTCGGAAACTAGAGCTGTGATTTGTTGTTTCTTTTCTTCCGGAATGTCATCAATAAAGTCCATGAATTTGTTGTAATTTTTGTCGTCATATTTTGCCAGAACATCAGTATAATTAGCAATGCGAAATTGTAACGTGGAAGATGCATATACTTTACATCTGAGCAGATCTAATCGCTTACTGTCCTTGTCAGATGGGGTGTGGGGGGGGAAAAACTGGTGTTTGGTCTTTTGGTTGACTGCGTCTACTACCAGCGAGTTTGGCGCTGGATGAGTGAAAAGGAATTCAGAGTCCTTGGAAGGGATGAAGTACTTGCGATCCGCTCCTTTACAGGTAGGTAGGCTTGTAATGGGAGTCTTCCAGATGGCCTTAGCAGGTTCCAAAAGGGCTGCATTGATCAGTAATGCAATCCTAGAAGAAGAAGAGGGCTGCAGGATGTCCGGTAACTCATGCTACTGTTCAGGAACCTCCTCCAAGTTAATTCTTAACTCACTGGCAACTCTTTTGAAAAGGTATTGAAATTTTGAGAAGCCATCCGAAGATGTCGGGGGAGGAGGAAATAAGGCTTCATCAGGCGTAACTGGGTCTACTGGGTTTGAGGCAGGTTGTAACTGATCCTGTAGTTGTGATGATGCTGCCTGGTGCCTTACATCAGTGGCAGGTTCATCAGCTGGCGGTGCCGGGCAGGTGTCGCGCCTGGTTGAGCTGGCATAGCGAGTGTGGTCTCGAGGATAAGATGCCCATGGAGACCAATATTGCCACTGTGGTGGGAAGAGCATAGGTGGTGCCATCCAGGGGTTTACACACCATGGGGCAGGACCCTGAGAGTAGGACGAGGTAATTTTTCTATGACCTCTATTGATTGGGGTCTGAGGGTGGGAGATTTCATATGGTAAAAATTCCCCCTGCAGTCCAGCTTCCTCATCACTGGAGGAAGGCTGTCCGGACCCTGACTGAGCATTTGGAGAGAAGTAGGCATTAAGTAGGAGTGACTGCAGGATAGGTGATACCAGCAGGTCCCTTGACTATAAATTGCAGTGTTGGAGCTCCTCTGTGAGGTGAGGGCTGTGCAAGAGAAACTTGCTGTGAAGAAAAGTTCCTCTGCACCGGTGTCCTAACATTGTTTCACTGCCGGCCAGCTCAGCGGGTGCCGGGAAAGCAATAGCAGCCTGCTGGGGGGTCAGGCATGTCGGCACTGCTTATGTTGCCGTGCCGAATGGTGCCATATGAGAGGCAGGCAACTGGAAGCCTGAAGCCTTGGCATCAGAGCGTTGCAGTACCGCCGCTGCCACAAGCTGGTTTTGTGCGATGCCGGAAGAGCCCGGAGCATCAAAAGTGCTCATCTGGAGAAGCGCTGGGAGGGAGGCTGTAGACCTGCCCAGGGAAGTCTTCTCACACGAAGTTCCCTTTGCGGGTGAGAGAAGGTGTTGTTTTTTTGAAGTTTGTTTGTCCTTCTTTGAGGTGTGTGTGTGGCGGGGGGGGTGGCCTGTGGCATGCAGCGGAGCCGGAGTCGGCACCCTGGTCTGAAGCTGACCCTAGGATTTTTGAAGGAGGAGCAGTTTTATTTTCAGCTCCCTGTCCTACCGTGCCCTAGATTTAAGCTTGCTGCAGTGGGCAAATTTTTGGGGGATGTGGGACTCCCCCAAACATTGTATGCATTTTGAATGGCCATCTGACAGAGGGATGGCATCATTGCAAGTAGAGAAGCGCTTAAAGCCTGGGGAGCCAGGCATGTCAGAAGCAGCTGCCGCTAACAGGAATGAAGAAAAAGAATTTTTTTTTTTTTTTTTTTTTATAAAAAAGAGAAAAAAAGATAGAAAAGTGGTAACTAAGTACTACTGGTACCAAACTAACTAATTAGAAAGGTAATTGTAACAAAGGGAGAGAAAGTCTCTAATGAGTCTGCTGAGCTCCATCTCAGGCCGGGACAGTAGAGAAGGAACTGAGGAGACCGGTTGCACACGTGTACTATTAAGGTACACTCAAGAGCGGGAGGGCAGGCTCTGCGCGTGCGTGACTGGTACAAGTACTGCTGTAAAAATCTCTGAACGAAGGCGCAGGGACACACCAACACCTGAAGTGGAGCACCCATAGGGACATCTCTCAAAGAAGTGGGTGTTCTAATATAATTGAACAGCATTAAGTGCTACAGGGCAGGACTGTGGTGAACCGGGAAAAATATGGGAAGGATGAAACAAGAGCTCCAGCTCTTCCCTGCACTGAGCTTGCAGTTTTCCTTTTTAGGGTGTCTCAAGATGAGACTTAATAACTAATCCCAAAAGTGAACAGGGAATTTCCATTGCAATCACCAGAGGGCGGCTGGCTTTTCAGTTCCAATTTAGGTTCCATCACATTCACACACAGGAAGTGACAGAAGGAGCAAGTGGGACAGAGAAAATATAAAATACCCTAACTTACCTGCACTGCAGCTGGAAGCAAGATGCCTTGGATCTCAGCTCTCCCATCTGACACCCTGCATCTTACTGTATCGCAAATGTGTGCTGGGAGGTGGGTAAACCAAAGAAGTGGGTCCCCACAGAACTTGATATGATTTTTAATTATTAAGCTGCCTGCAGAATACAGGGTACCAGTAACAGCAAGGAAACCAGAAAAGGAGACATGGACAACCACCCCCCACAATGCTCCCTGCTGCTTAATCACATACATATGCCATCTGCACATCTAAGACTTTAACCCTTTAAACTCTTCTCTATTTGCAGCATTCTATAGAAGGGAAATGGTAAGATCTGCAGCTAGCAAAAGGAAAGTGTGCATGTGGAAGCAGGTAGACGTATGGTTTAATATGTGTGTGTGGGGGGGGGGGTGGAGTAGGTGGAGCACTTGCCAGTTAAACAGGCAGGAAAGTGTAAAGTGGTACAGTTAGAGGGACGGGGTGGTTCAAGAAGTATTCAACATTCTGGAGGAGACTGGCCACTAGGAGTGGAGTCATGGCACTTGGAAGAGAGGAGTCAGGCAATTAGGACAGGCACTGGGTGGGAATGTGGCTGAGCTTGGCTGCAGGCAGACAGTGATCAGACAGCTCTTTTGGGAGCATTAGCAGCAGGATCAGCATATGCTGGGTGGAGGTGCTAAATAAAGTTCAACCACCAACCCACACAAGAATGAGAACTTTCCTCTCCCAGGCCATTACAGTCAGGAATCTTATACTGATTTCAAATAAAGAGGTTCTGTTAGCACCACAGGATCTATCTTGCTGCTGTGGAATGGAGGCTTGTTTCAGGGACCGTTGCAGTTGTAAGACCCTCTCCCGAGTGACAGCGAACTTGTAAATTTATGCTTTAATGCCTGACTGAAGCCAAAGCCTGATGGAATAGGTATCCTGGTTTCCCCCTCCCACAGCATGGCCCTTGAACCAGGAGCTCCTGTGGTAAAAAATGGTTACTAACGTTATGTAACCATTGTTGTTCAAGATGTATTTCACATGTCCATCCCACTCATGGTTTGCAGTGACCACAAATAGTTGGATTGATAAATGGACCTGTTTAGTCCCATCTACATAGAATGCCAAAGCTTTTCTAACATTAGGGTGTGTTAGTGTTGCACCTCTCTATTGACGTGTGGTTTTGGGTAAAATGTAGGTAAATATGATATGAAAATTAGATACCACATTAGAATGGAATCTCAGATGACAGCAGAAATATATTTTATCCTTATAAGGCAGTTTGGATGTCAGAACATGCAGCTCAGCAACCCTCCTGACCAAAGTGATGGATACTAAGAAAGCCAACTTTAGTGATAGATACAGCAAGGAACATGTGGCTAGAGGTTCAAAATGGAGGGCCCATGAACCTTGACTAAACTAAGATCAAGTCCCAGGGGGAGGGGAGGGGAGCGGAGACAGGTTCCCTTAGCTAAAGGTACAACTTTTCCAGGCCCTTCAAAAATCTGACTGTCAGATTGTTAGGAAAAAATACATAAACTGTTGTCCATGAGGATGGAAAGCAGATACTGCTGCCAAGTGGACCTTGAAAGCAATAATTGCCAACCATTGCTGTTGTAGGTGTAATAGTCCAGGATATGCAAGATTGAGGACTGCATTGATGAAACTCCAGATTAACGAGACCAGAGGGAAAAACGTTTCCACTTTGACATGTAAGTAGACCTGGTGAAGGGCTTTCTACTATTTAACAAGACACTGCAAACTTTTTTCTGAGCAAGACTCCTCCTCAGGATTTACCCATGGAGCTTCCAAGCTGTTAAATAAAGCACCTGCAGCTTCAGGTGGAGCAGCTGACTGTGATTTGGGGAGATTAAGTCTGGGTCCAATGGAAACAAAACTGGAACCTCCACTGACAGATGCAGTAGAGTGGAGAATTAGTGCTGCTGGGGCCATTAGTATAACCCGAGAGCATGGTCCCATTTGATCTTTACCAACACTTTGTGTAGGAGTGTGATCAGAGAAAAAGTGTAGCCGAGCTTGTTCGATCAGGGTAGAAGGAAAGCCTTAGAGAACTGGGACTGTGACCTTGTAGGAAGCAACAATGATGGCATTTCCTGTTGGCTTTGGTTGCAAATAGGTCTATGTGGATACATCTGTGCAGAGAGAGACCACTGTGAGAACAGGCTTTTCCCCTTGACTTGAGGTAATGATCCAGAATATGAACTTCCCCTAAACACTTTAAGCAGCTTGAGTGTGGATTGCACACAGGCATTGACCTAACACAAGCAATGCAGGGTTTGAAGTCTGGTGACTGAAGCATCCCTCTGCACAGAGAAATGGAAATCCTAAACCAGGGACCGAAAAAGAAATTAATCCTACCTACGCTCTAAGTACTAATCTACTATAAAACCAGAAAACTATTATAAATGTTCAACAAAATACACAAAGCATTTACTAAGGCATGCCAAGTAATTCCAATGACTGTCACAGGCAGTAAGAAGCAACTGAGGAGGCTCTGGGAAGGCTGGACCCTTTATACCAGCATACAGTGGCATGCAGCAGAGGGCACTCGAACTGCCCTGATGGGTACCACTGAGGGGAAAAATTTCTAGCAACTGCAGGTGGGACACATGCACACAGGGGTGGAATGTGCAATCACTCAAAGAAGGGGATACACAGTTTGGTTGTGACAGCAGGAGGGTAGTCCCAGGGATGGGATATTACAGCTGCTTTGTGACCACTGTACACTGGCTGTGTTGGCACAAAGTTGACACAACACAAGCATGTCCGAATTTTTCTGTAGTGTCCAGCATGCTTTTGGGCACTGTATACAAATCCAGTGTATTCATAACAGCAGCTATCATTTTGTTATCTAAGTGCTGAAAGATCAAAGTTAGTAGTTCAGGTTGTTTAAAAGTAAACATGGAAGAGACACTTCTACCTTTCATTTGTTTTGTTTTTTTGGAAGTTAAATCACTTTTATTTGTGAGGAACGTCACCCACACTGCACATTTTCATATAGATGTTACAAAGGAAAGCAGAAATTTCTCCTCCCCGTGTCCTGAAATTAAGCAGGACTGGCACAAAAACAAACAAAAAATCCCTCATCACACCTGGGAGGTTTTAG
The DNA here is from genome assembly GCF_002925995.2 of Terrapene triunguis. Classification (NCBI taxonomy): domain Eukaryota; kingdom Metazoa; phylum Chordata; order Testudines; family Emydidae; genus Terrapene; species Terrapene triunguis. The sequence goes on from NW_020665091.1 coordinate 340,619, forward strand.
CACCAGCGTCCAGTAAAAAAGCTTTTGACTTAAAATTTCATTTCTTTGGTTGGGGTTTTCCCCCCCCACTTTCTCTTTTCTTAGTTTGGTACCAAAAGAAAAACTGGAGGGGAAAATATATATATATATATATAATAGCGAAATGGTGTAATTTTAAAAAACCCCGCAGTGGCCATGGAAGCTGGGGAGGTCGCTCTGACTCTCACTCTCTCTCTCTCTATGCATCTGTTGCAGGCGTTCCCTGGATCTCAGCTGCTGGTATATTTTTTATTTCTCTTAAGTTCCGATGTTTCAAATCTTCATTGTTTTTGTCACTTGTTTTCATTTTATTGCTTGGATCTTTCTTTGGTGTTATTTTTGTAATTACACTTTAGGACACCTGTAGAAAAGGTCAAATTAAACAAGTGATTTCTTTATTTAATTCTTCAAATACTCCCCCCTCCATTAACTCCTAGGCCCTGTCTGCAACTTTTAACCAAGTTTGTAGCTACAACAGCAAGGAATGTGGTATAAAACAATAAACATAAATAAATAAAAATAAAAAGTAAGATTGTTGGCTCTAAGCACAACTTTTATCCTTGTACAACACTGTTAGTAACTATGACCAGTCACAGTGTGCTTCCCTTCTCAGTGACCTCGTCTGGCACATGATTGTCTACTTGTAACCAGTTAAATCTCACTTATTTTGCAATGTAGACAGGACCCCCACTTCCCAACAACGCTTGTATAACCAGTTGGTTGCTCCACCTTCCTCCAAGATCTTTGAGTAGGTGGCCATCCTGCATTCCAAGCTGCTGGTGCTGCTCTATGTGCATGTCCGCCAGGCACTCTGCCCCCTGCTGAGGTGCTATGTGACAGTACCAGATATTTCCAAAATCCACCAACACAAACAGTGAGGCAGTGTAAAGAGTACAGACACAAACACCATTGACACGTCTCATGACCTAGTTACAAAGATACTGTTGAGTCTGTTATATGCATATCGTCTAAAAACTGTCTGATGGAAAACTGACTTTACTGGAACAGTGTGTATCTCAATACAATCATAAAACAGTTTGATATTTCTTGTATGGACAGGAAGAAAAGCATGGCCTCATGTTATCCAATTATGGTACACAGGCCTTTAAATATCAGGGGACCTAATCCATCTCTGATGCAATTCCTTTGATATCAATGGAGTTATGCCAGGCTTTCATTTGGCCCCAAGGCTGAGCCCTGAGAAAAATCTTCAGGATTGCTCCTGATAGATTCTATTCTGGGATGAAATCTCTCTTGCAGCCATGCTCCTCACCCCTATTCCTAATGTCTGGTCTTCCACCCACACCTGAGTCCTAGATGAAGTGTGGGTTGGATAGGAGCATGGGGGCAGATCCCAAAACAGAGGAAAATAATTTTTAGGAGGGAAAATAAATGGAAAATAAGGGTGAGTAGGTTGGACTTCAAGTGTCAAGAAAAGGAAATCTCCACCTGGAAATGCTTCTGGGATTGGGGCAGGGGACTCTGCACACACAGCAAAGGGAACTGTGGAAGATTTCAGAATCATTTCTGTGCTATGCAATAGAATTGTGGGGCCAGCATCCCAAGGCTCCATGGCTGCCATCAAATAAACCCAACTCCCTCTAGCTGAAGTGTCTGAGAGGATATTGTCAGGTGACTTTTGTGAGCCTGTCCTGGAGATAGACAGCCCTGTCACTGTGCAAAGGGGAAATTAAGATGGTAGTGGCTTGCCAATTATTAGGCCATAGAGCAGTGGTCTCCAACCTTTTTACACCCAAGATCACTTTTTGAATTTAAGAGCAACCCATCTACCTCATCCCTTCCCCGAGGCCCTGCCCCTTAGCCCCACTCCATTCACTCCATCCTCTCCTCCCTGCCCCCCTGGTCATTCACTCTCCCCTACCCTCACTCACTTTCACCAGGCTGGGGTAGAGGGTTAGGGTTTGGGAGGGGGTGCGGGCTCTGGGTTGGGGCCGAAGGGTTTGCAATGTGGGAAGAGGCTCTGGGCTGAGCCTGGGGCAGAGGGTTGGGGTGCAGGAGGGGGTGTGGGCTCTGGGAAGGAGTTTGGATGCAGGAGGGGGCTCTGGGCTGGGGCAGAGTGTTGGGGTGCAAGAGAAGGTTCAGGGTGCTAGCTCTGGGAGGGGGGTCAGGGCTGAAGCAGGGGGTTGGTGCAGGAGGGGGTCTGGGATGCTGGCTCCAGGAGGGGGCTCAGGGTTGGGGTGCTGCCTCCCGCCAGGCAGCACTTACCTCCGGCAGCTCCCGGTTGGTGGTGGAGCGTGGCTGCCGCTAAGGCAGGCTCCCTGCCTGCCCCGGCCCCACGCCGCTCCTGAAAGGGGCCAGCGTGCCCCTGCGGCCCCTGGGGAAGGGGCGGGCAGCACGTGGCTCCATGTGCTGCTCCTCTCTGCAAGCACCGCCCCTGCAGCTCCCATTGGCAACAGCTCCCCGTTCCCGGCCAATGGGGCCTGCGGGGGCGGTGCTTGCAGGCAGGAGCAGCGTGCAGAGGAAGACCACTGCCACCCCGCCCTCAGGGCCACGCTGGCTGCTTCCGGGAGCGGCGTGGGGCTGGGGCGGGCAGGGAGCCTGTCTTAGCAGCAGCCCCGCCGGAGAGCACGATCGACCAGGAGATCCTCTAGGATCAACCAGCCAATTGCGATCGACTGGTTGGTTACCACGCCATGGAGTGAAGGAGAAAATTTCACTCAAACTCTGGATTTTCCTATATTCCTTACCTGAGGGATGGTAAAGGTGCCTCGGGAGCCGGACATTATTCAGCACTGCTCTGCTCGGTCACTGGAGCAGGGTTCTCGGCAGGTGTTTCGGCCACCTTGGTCTGAAAGAACAAAGTTGCATGGCAAAGTGATGATTTCCAGCCCCTTCCTCTATTCAATATTAGTATCAGCAGGGGTGAAAGTAATTGAGGACACTTACCGTATGGGGCGGGGCGGCTCTGGCCCCCGGAAGCGGAGGGGCCTCGGGCAGAAGGGGTGGGGCTGGGGGGTCAGCATCCCCCAGCCACCACTTCCAGGCCACCTGTCCCACGCTGCTCGGGGCTCCGTGTTGATTTAAAGGTTCTGGGGCTCCGGACGCCGCTGCTGCAGTAGCGGCAGCAGTGTCCGGAGCCCCGGGCCCTTTTAAATCGCTGGCCCCAGGGCAATTGCTCCCTTCAGCTGGGGGCGGGAGGGGGGGGAAGGGGCAGGGGTTAAAGCGCTGCAGGGTCCTTTGCCGTGGCGGGGGCCTAGCAACGTTACAGCGCTGCCGTGGCAAAGGACCTTCCTGAAAGCGCTGGGCCGGGTGTGGGCCGGTGCGGGCCGGTGCGGGTTCTTACTGGTACAGAGTACCGGCCCGTACCAGCTCACTTTCACCCCTGAGTATCAGTAATTGAGGCTTGGAAATCCCAAGAAAAATGAATCCTCAAACATTGACCATAGTAGAGTTTTGCCTTTAGCACACTACTTCCAATTCAGCTCCAGCACGGAGGGAGATCAGCTGTCTCATGTGGTTTGGGGAATGAGACTCAGAGCCTTTCATCGCTAAGCCTCTTGCTGGACACTGCAACTAGACCCTGTTTGAAGAGAGATGGATGGCTCAGAGGGAGTGGGGAAAGGCAATGAAGTTCCATCACCTCAAGGACACTGGTTCCAGTTCAGGAATGGCCAACAGTTATTCCCATCTCATGGCTGTTTACCATCCTGTGTGAAATGAGTTGTTGGTTCTTGAGCAAGTTTCTAGTAGGACAGGTGATTATATCAAATACAACCACCCTCACATTTAGCACCAGTTTTGGCAGCCTCAACACCGAACTATGACATCCCCTGCCCACGTCTTTCAACACAGGATTAGGCACATGGGCAGCAGGTGAGGGAAGCTAATAGCTACAGAGCTGTCTTAGGTGTACATGTTGGTAGCACCAGTCCCAGAACTCAATATACCTCTCCCCATTGCCAGGGATGCTCTCACCTCACTGCCATCTTGGGATGGAGCATTGGGCGGGCGGGGTCGGCGCCGATAATTGTATGGGCGCCGGTATCCACGACGGGATGGCTGCTGGCTCATAGCATTAGCCTCGTGCTGGTTCTCCTTGTTTTCAGCCTCTCCGACCACTGGTGCAGGCCGTGGACGTGGGGGTCCCCTGAACAGGGGGAGATACAGAGAAAATAGGTATTTAAAAAAACCCAGTAATTGCTACCAGTAGAACCTCCCGAGGTGATAAGAGACATCTCAAGTGAGTTCCCTTTGAACTCTATCAGACTAAACTTTAACTGGATTCAGCTGTGAATCAGAGATGGTGCAGACCCATGAATTCATCCAATCCATCTCCCTGCAGCAACAAACGACAAGATACCCACCCCAAACCCTTGTAGGCTTCCTTTCCTGCCCTACAAGAACACTTTTGGAGAGTGTCAAGCCAATACAATTGAAAATGGTGACCAAAAAATGTACTGCCCACCACCCAGTTTCCATTAGTTATGTGGCTTAAGCCATCCTGACCATCACCATAGGAACTAGGGGCCAATACAGCTTTCCAAAAATAGAGGTTTAACAGCAAAGCCTCAATCACTCTGGATTTACAGCAGCGCAAAATCCTGCCCACTGATCTCACACAGAAAACAGTATGTAATTACTCTGGCTTCAAATGTAGTAGTGAGTGATGTCATCCCCATAGGAGGAGCGCACAGAGAGGATATGGGACTTATTATTAGTCAAGGTGTTCAAGGCTTGTGTTTTGGCACTAAAGGACAATGATTCTAGTCCCAGTTCTAACAGAGTAAGTGTGATTTATGCTGAGTCTGTGTGAAGAATGTGGAGTCATTACAGCTGAGCAAAAGATCTGACCTTACTCCAGATGAATGCAGTTCAGGGCCTCTTATCTCACACTCACCATTCATGCCCTCTTTGTGGGATGAATGAGACACATCCAGGACAAGCATCTGAATGGTCCTTTCAAATTGGAGGGGCTTAGTTCATTAGAAGTGGGACCAAGTCTTAAAAAGTTTGGTGGTTTCCAGGTTCAAGCCTTGGATGAAAATTAGGCAAGTCCTGATTTTACCTAAACCTGTTTGTTGCACCAGTCCTACTCATGAAACCAAAGAGGACTCAGAGATCTCCTCAACCGATGTGGTGGAAGCTCCACTGAGAATCATTTAACACTAGGACTGGAGAATTTCCTGCTGAGTGAAGGGAACAATCCTATATTGCCTGTGGAATATGGAAAACATGTAACCCAAAAAGAGTCCATGAACTTGCTGTTGGAAGGCACCAGTGCTCATGTGAAATCCACCTGACCTGTCACTGTGTTATTTTTATCCCAGTCATCTAACCAGTCATTTTGTTCTCTGAGAGGGGAGTGAGAAGTTCCCTAACCCCTCCCAAAAGCAGTCTGATGAGTTTCCCCCCCTCTTTTAAAAGCACCACATTTTCTGGAATGGCAAGAATAACTCTCCTTTACCCCTGCCCCCAGTCAGTTATCCTGAGCATTCAACAAACTTAGGGCTGGTCTATACAGGGAAGACACTGTGGAATAAGCTGAAGTTTGAATTTAAAGCACAATAGCTATTCCAGACTCTTATTCCACAGTAAGAGTGCCTTTGTGCAGTTTAGCTTAATCCACTTTCCCAAATGGATTTAATTTAAGACTTGGAAGTGGATTAAGCTAAACCACATGAAGGCACTCAGTGCTTGGCTACACTGCCGCTTTACATCGCTGCAACTGTCTCGCTCAGGGGTGTGAAAAAACACCCCCCTGAGCGCAGCAAGTAACAGCGCTGTAAAGCGCCAGTGTAAACAGTGCCCCAGCGCTGCCATTTTGAAGTTTCGAGTGTAGCCACGGCCTCAGTGAGGAATAAGTGTACACACAAGGAAACTGTTGTGGAATAGTTATTTCCCCATGCAGACAAGTCCTTAATCTTGAGGTTCTCCCTCACACCTAGCCAACTCCCAAGTCCCTGCAGAAAGTGTCCGAACAGCAGGATACTACAGAGTAATTGCAATGCCCTGATTAAAATCAGGACTCTAACTGTTCTTATAGATCTTGAAGGGTAAGACTCAAATAGTCTGTCTACACTGCAAAAAAACCCACAGCAGCAAATTTTAGAGCCCAAATCAACTGACTCAGGCTCGTGGAGCTCACACTACAGGGCTAAAAAAAGCAAATGTAGTTGTTCCAGCTCTGGTGGAGCACAGGTGGAGGGTCTCAGAACCCGGGCTCGAGCCTGAGATTTGCTGCTGTGTTGGGTTGTTGGTTGCGGTTTTTTTGGTGCAGTGTAGACATACAGGAGAACAGGTAACGTGTGACAAATTTTAGAATGTTGCCAATTGTTGAGACACCAGAGACTAGGAAAGAGGACAGAGAATCACATACCCTAGTTCCACACACACACACGCACGCAAGTCCCATCACCCCTCCTTCAGCTTCCCCTCTGTAAAATGGTGAGAATGCTTTTTACATACAAATCTTTGTAAAGTATTTTGAGTTCTGGGGACTCTGTACCAAAATGTTATTAGGTACTATATAGGCATTGTGACTGCTTTAATCCAGTGATAGTTTGGATAGGAGAGGGTGTATGGTACATACCTGCGATAGCGTGCGCGATAGGAGGGATTCCGATGGATTTGCTGATGAAGCTGTGCTCCTTCTGGGACCCCATCCTTGATTTCTCCATCACCACCCTAAAACCAAACAAAAGGATTATGGATATGTGGGCAGCTGATGGAGGATTTCTAAACTACAGATGGTTGGAGTGAAAGCCAGCTAGTTCTTCCTCTTCTGATCACAGGACATGATATGAGAACAAAAGGGAACATGGTAAAATTAAAACAACCAGTAAATTTAGAACAAATCAAAGGCAATGTTCGTTCATGCTGCAAATGGCTGATCTGTGGAACTCACTGCTGCAGGGCATCAGTCAACAAATATGGCTAGATTTTTTTTTTTTTTTTTTTTTTAAAAGACTGTATAACAACTTTGTCCATTAAAGGAATGGAAAACTCATACTTCAAGGTACAAAATAATCAGTTGCAGGGGACAAGAAGCTTTCAAAGCATTATACCAATTAGCCAAGTGCATTACAGGGGTTTTTCCTTTTTTGGAATTGAAGGAACATCTAATATTTGAGGCAGTATACTTGACTATATGGACCAACGAGCCGAACTGTCAGGAGCAAGATATCAGGGCAGATGGACCAATGGTCTGTATGGCAATTCCTATGTATCAAAGAAGGAACAACAACTTTGTCAGAGTAAGAGCCTTCTGACCATGAAGAAAACTCGAAGTACACAAGCCAGCAATGCCCCTCTCCTTCCTCAAAAGAAACAGATGGTAGAAAAGCCACCTGAGGATGCCTAGTCACTGCTCCAGAGAGAGGCAGAAACCTTACCAAAAATCCTTCGGACACATGCTTGGGGGTGCCCCAATCCAGTGCACCATGTGCTCTTGTATTATTCATCGCAAGAAGAGATGCACTATGGGAAGAAAGTTATTGATGGAAAGATGCTACTTCTAAACACTTTTGGGACCCTAGGTATCTCTTTGTGTTGAACCTCTCTTGGTTGAAAGCCACTCTCTAGCTCTGTTAAGTCACCTGAAGGGAATGTCCATTGTGACAAAGACTGTTGCAAGATACGCCAATATTATCCAATCCTACCCAGTCTAAACTATTCCAAACCCAATCCAAACTGTATCTCTTGCCACTCAACGAAGTAAAGCCAATACATACTATGGAGGGTTTGCAGGACTGGGCTTTCAACATAAAATAATTCTTCCAAGTCAGTCTAGGGCAATCTATATAAATCCAACTCATGCAGTCCACATTTCGATCTACTCCAACACAGATCAGCGCCTTCCCCCTGCTCCCCCCGCCTCCTGCGTGCGGCAATGAGCTGGTTTGTGGCGTTCAGGAGGCTGGGGGGGAGGGGGAAGAGAGCGAGGACGTGGCACGCAGCCTCCCCCCTCCCTCCTGAACACTGCAAACCAGCTGACTGCTGCGGGCAGGAGGCAGAGGAAGGAGGGGGTGGCTGCACGCTGCATCCTCACTCTTCCCCCCAGCCTCCTGAACGCCGCAAGACAGCTGATTGCCTTGGGCAGGAGGTGGGGGGAGCAGGCAGGCGGGAGGTGCCGGGGGGGGGGGGGGGGCTTAGGGGGGGACTGCCAGCTGTGCACAAAGCAGGCAGCCAAACGACGTTATAGCGGAGCATTGCACAACTTTAAACGAGCATGTTCTGTAACGGAGCAGGGACGTAACATCGAAACAACATTAAGCGAGAGGACGTTAAGTGGGGAGTTACTGTAATCCATACCAAATCAATCCAATTCAAGTTTATTCAATCCAGGCCACATAAACACAGCATCTCTAAGCCAGCCTAACCCAGTTTTCATCAAACAAATTAATTCAAACAAGTGCCAAGGAAATTAGAGATAAAAAAAATCCTATTAGGTCATCTTGTCCACGATGCTGACAAACCAGGATCGTTCCTTTCCCTACTTGGTATTGTCACCCTTCAAATACTTGAAGACGAGTTATCATAGTCTCACATAATCATTATCTATCAAAGCTATAAATATTTAGTTATTTTAATCTTTCTTTACAGTACATCTTGCCAGCCCCTTGGTAACATATCTATCCCACTATTTTATTTTATGATACTAAGGTTTATAATTTAAGCCTGTATGTCTTGTTACCGAGATTTGCTTATATCATTATTCCTGTGGGACAGGATTGCACACATGCACCAGGAAACGAAATACAGAATCTTTTGGCTTTAGGGTACTGATTCTGATGGTCAGTTTTGGGCAAAAGCTATCATCAAAGGCTGCAAAAGAGATGTCAGATATGGAATGATTTTAGTGAGTCTCAACCAGTTCCTAGTTAGTCAGCTATTATACCACCATCACCACATTTAGCATTAACTGAATTTTTAACTTGTGATCTTAGTAGAGGAGCCATGGAGAATGAACTTTCTTCAAGACAGAGGTAAGATACAATAGAAAGGGTAGTTATGTTTGGGAAGCTTGTAGTGCTGCTCCTCAGTGTACCAGATCTGTGGGAAAAAATGGACTTTGGTCTCCAGGTGTTGACAATCTGAGTCTTTTCACTAATGCTAAAACTCATGGGATAGGGATAGGAGGAACATCCCCCCTTCCCCAAAAAGAATATTAAGATATCAGGCCCTTCCTGGGTCTTTTCTGCCTCCAAAGTTTCCTAGAGGCACAGACCTGAACTAAAGACACTTGCAGTTTCACATGCTGTGCCTGCATATAAGCTATGCCAACTATTTTTAGCAGCCTGACAGGGGCAGCTGCTGAGGTGGAGGAGGGGTGGAGAAGAGCAGGGAATGGAATCAAGACAATGAAAAAACAGAGAGCATGCAAAAGAAAATGGCACATCAGGTAATGCCATTTGTTGGTGGAAAAACTGACAGACAGAAAAGTAACCAGAGGAATCCCCATCAAATGCTGGCTAAATGGATAGTACAGATAGGGGTAATCATCTTCAATCAAAGGTGTGAACACCCAGGAGGGAAAGAGGACTTGGGCATTTAGAGTGGTTTGAGATAGAACTATTACTCTTATCCCTTTGGAATAAGAAGGCTCTCAACATACTACAAAACAGGGGACACTAAAATCCCATAGTTTCAGAACTCTCCCCTTCCTTTTTCTTTAAAATGAACATGGAACAGCCTATATGGATGTTAGGACCCCATATTCTCCACCCCCTCCCCCCATCTTTCATGGGGTGGATGATGTCTGGGCACAAACTGAGTTAAGACAGACAGCTCTAGATCAATAGTTTCCTCCAAGCGAGATCCGTTGAACAGCAGATGATCCATAAGAGGCGACATCTTTCAGAATTAGCAGAGGGGATGGCGGGAAGGATGGAGAGTTACTGGCTTGTCCACAAAGAATGAAAAGTTGGAGAACTACTGAAATATGAAGGCTACAAATGCACAGAGGAGGCAACAGGTGTCCCATGGCTCCAGTGAACTCCACAGGTCACTGCAATAGGTGGGAGATTGCTGGGTTTCTCAATCACCCCTTCATCAGAGAAAGCAGAATCCTGCTGCCTCAGTCCTCCCAAGCCCTGCAATTACCATTTGAATGTCAGAGTAATGTAACTTAGTTATACTTTTTTGACGGACAATTATATTGTTGTTTAATGAGGATGGAAGTGCACCAGCAGACCAACCTGGAAGTTCAGTCACAACTGTGTCTGAATCAGTCCACTGAGAAGCAAATTCACAGACGTAGAGGCAGATGGGGCAGCAAGGGAGAAGGGAGCAGAGCAGGGCAGGGGAGTAATCATAGTTTCCAGATGCTGTTTTACCTGCGTGCCATCAGCATGGGAATAGACCCGTGAGCGGCGGTCAAAGGTCTGTCCCGCGCGGTAAGGTGGGAAGAAGCGCTGCCGGTATTGTGGGCGGCGCAGCTGGTTCCGTGACCCTGGGATATGCCCTTCGGTGATGAGAGGATCCAATCCTTCACTGCTCCCGCTCCCCTCCTCCTCCTCCTCCTCACCCGGGTACTGGCGAAGCAAAGAAACACAGAGTGAGAACCAGGAGGAGGAAGGAGGGGGCAGATGTCAAACCAGTGCCTCCCCTACACAAAACCAATGCAATTCTAGACTGCACACCTGAGCACCTTATCTGGGAGGAGACAGTCCCTTTCTGTGACTCCAGTGCGAATGCCCCAGGACAGCAACATCCAGTTCCAGGCACTGCAGTGCCAGAAAGATGCAATCACAATGAAGGGAATGGTGGGGGGGACAACAAAAAACAAGAATGATGAAGGGGTTGGAAGTTCTGATTTAAGAGGGAAGGTGGAAAGATAACATGCAGCCTAACTAAGGAACAACTGAAGAGTGGGGAGGGGCATAATGTGAACATCAAGGAGCAGGAACTGGTTCTAGGGAGAAGGAGGTACCAAGAGCCATGATTGGAAGCAAATACCATTTCATCATTCCCTTTGTGTATTTGCCTACTCTGGTCTTTGTGCCTTCTTCCATGCTAGCCACAGGCCTGCATTGTACTACCTTATCCTAGCATGCATACCCACCAGATTCCTCCTCAAGACTCCCTTGCGCTGCAAAGCCCAATCCAGATCAGCAAGCCCCTCCCCTGCCCCCTGTAATGGATGCGTGTGCTACAGACAGATGATTACTGGAAAAGTCACACTCCCCCACATCTCTGATGAGCCAAGACTAGAACCCTAGTCCTTCACCTTGAACAATGTAAGCCTGTACCATCTGAACTACAGGAAATCCCCTTTACCAGGCTTAGGGCAGGTCTACACTTGCATCAGCACAGCTGTACCAATGCAGTTGCACTGCTGTAGTGCTTCTGGTGAAGATGCTCTATGCCAGTGGTCAGCAATCCACGGCTGGCCCATCAGGGTAATCTGATTGTGGGCCGCGAGACATTTTGCTAACGTTGACCGTCTGCAGACACGCCCCCCCCACAGCTACCAGTGGCTGTGGTTCACCGTTCCCGGCCAATGGGAGCTGCGGGAAGTGGCGGCTAGCACGTTCCTGCAGCTACCACTGAAATCCCATTATGACAATATCACTAGTGCTACCAATTTTTCAACTGATCATTTTAGCGTAGCTTCCAGCCAATATACATGGCCCACAATCCCAAACCATTTCCCATGCCTTTGACACTGCAGAAAAGTCCTGCGACAGCCTACGTATCTGCCAAAACCTCCATCTTTCCCATGACAGCTTCCAAAATGCAATTTAATTTAAGTCTTGCAGCATCTAGAAGAGAGAAAATTTAGGGGCAATGTAAAACCTGTGAATTGAATACCAAAATAAATAACTGAGGGAATACTATACTTGATTGGTCTTTTCATCTGAATTATTTAATTTAGTAAAATCCTCCCCCTTTTCATTTAAATGCAGCTTCCGCAGAATTTCTAGTTTAGACATGGAATCCAGGATTTTGCTATAGTTTGTTCCTATTACCAATGAAGTCAATGGCAGAAAACTTGTTACACTTACTACCTCGTCTCCATAATCTAGAAGTGACATGCAAAAAGAAAAAAGTCTCCTTTTTCCTTCTTTATGGAGGTACAAAGAAAGTGTGCGTTTCTCCAAAGTGGATTTTATCTCTTTTTTAGGCTTTGAAACATCAAGACAATCAAGTCATGTCTTCCCTGTTTTTTGCTAGAGCACTACTACAAGGACCAGTGCCTGCAATTGACAGGAATTGGGTGTTTGTGTTTTTTCATTAAGATCTTCTTCTTCTCAGGTTTTTCTTTAGTCCTGACAAGCAGTTCACACCTTGATTCTCCACTCTGTTACACCATGTTTATGCCATTGTAAACGCCACTGACTTCAGAAAAGGTGAAGAGTACATAGAAATGATTTAGCATAGTTAAGAAACACGTGTATTAGCGTTTTTAGACAATCTCATTAAAATAAAATCCTTTCCCTCGCAGTTCCACAGGAGACTGAAGCCTGGATGCCATAATCCTACCAGTTCTTTAGCCATCTATAAAGTCTTCCAGGAGGGAGTAGAAGAGACCTGAATTTCTAATATTTAAAAAAAAAAAAAAAAAAAAAAAAAAAAAAAAAAAAAAAAAAAAAAAAGACATTGTGCAGGGGTCGGGAAAGACAAAAACATTTTAAAATATTCCTCCAGGTTTCTTCCCATTATAGATTATAAAGCAGAAAAAAAAAAAAAAGGCACAAGTCTAATTCCTCCACTTTTGCAGGAACATACCAGTTACCTTAATGGATCAGACTCAAGGTCCATCTAGTCCAGTATCCAGTCTCCAGCAGTAGCCAGCATGAGATATTTAAGAAAAAAGGTTAAAAATCCTGCAGCTGGAGTGGGAGGGCCTCCATGAAGGCCTCATCCTAATAGTCAGAGACTGGCTTTAATCATGAAACTGTATATCCCTTTCAAGACCTTCCTTTGAGCATTAATTATTATAACTCTGAATAGTCTTATCTCTATACAGAAGCTCCCCGACTTACGCAAGCATTCCATTCCGGAACGCCTTGCGTAAGTCAGGAACGTATCTCTGACAATTAAAAAAAAAGCTTACGAAACTTTTTCCGTAAGTGCGGATTTCTGTAAGTTGGGTTTGCGTAACCTGGGGAGCGTCTGTAGTGCTATCCCTCTTTGAATCTTTCTAACTTTTTGGCCTCAAGAACGTCCCCTGAAAGCAAGTTCCACAGTCCAATTATATATTTCCTTTTGTTAGTTTTGAATTTGCACCTTTCAATTTCAACATCCTCTTGTTTTTCTGTTATGAGACAGGGAAAAACAGAAGCTCTAACACACACACGCACTTTATATACTTTTATCAGGTCTTCTTTTAGTCATCTTCTTTCTAAGGTAAATCATCCCAATCTTTTAATTTTTCTTCATATGACAGTCTTTACCATGCTCATCCATTTTCATTGCTCTTCTCTGAGCCCCCTGTATTTTTGCAATATTGTTTTAGAGATGAGGTGACAAACGCTGCATGCAGTATTTTGCAGTGACCCAGTCCTCAGTTAGGCTATTCCTACTGTGCAGAAAGGCAGAGGCAAGCCAATACAAGGGAGATAATCTTAAAATGTAAACTTTAAAAAGGAAAAACCCAGAAATTTGGTAGGGACAAGAAGATAAATAAATAAATAACAGAACACTAATATAAAGTAACAAATACTTGCTTAGGAAAATAAATAGTAAAGTACCATCACAACAAAAGAAATTTGTTAATACCATGCTGTGTCACCCCAAGAAAGAATCAGCTCCTCCTCTTCCCTGAGCTTCACCCCAGTTATCCCAGCACCTTCAACTGTCTCTGGCTTGCGATGGACCTTTGCTTTGACACTCCAATGACCACATCTCTTTCCTCAGGTCCACTTTTGAACAATAGCTCCTCTACCTGGACAGCCAAGGCACCCAAACTGTATTCCCTGTCAAAGTCCCAGTGGTCAACCTCATCATTCACATGGAGGTATGCCCCTCACATCCAGGCTCCTTGCACACCACGTTTCAGCCAGCTAGCTTCCTCTGGCAAATCCCCTTTTTACCCCAGCACCGCCTCTTTTTGTCTTCTCCTCCTTTAACTGCCTTCCAACTCCTTCCCCCTCCCCCAGCTCTCTCATTGCCAGTCTCTCTCCCAGGACAACATTCTATGCTACTGCATCACAGCTGCAGCCCTTAACGTTATCCCTCTTGATTGAAACTGCAGGAGGGGCTAGTCCCAGGACCAGGGCAACTGCAATTCCAGATGAAACATATCACTGATTCATGTAATGGCATTATATGCCATTTCTTATGCATCTTGTTCTCCTTTGACTGCAGCTGCACCCTGAGTAGAGGTCTACATTGAGTTGTCTACAATGATGTCCAGGCCCTTTTCTTGTGTAGGATAGTTAAATTAACATTTGCCCTCCTGTTGCCCATTTACCTAGCTTGGTCAAGTCTATGTAGTTCCTCACAGTCCTCTCTGGTTCTGACTAACCTAAATAAGTGTTACCTGCAGATTTTGCTACCTCACTGCCCTTTTCATTGTTAAACACTAGACTCAGTACAGAACCTAGAGTCACCACACCACCTTTTGCCATGATGAAAGTTGACCATTCTACTCTGCCTTCTGTCTCCTAGCCAATTTTTGATCAAATGACAATACTTTGCCTCTCATCCTATGATACTTAGCATCTTTAGTAGCCTCTGGTAAGAGACTTTGTCAGAGACCTTTTGGAAGTCTAAATGAATTATTTCAGCTGGTTCTGCTTTGTCAACTACTTCATTGACAAGGCCAAAGAATTTTAATAGTGTTGTACTAATCTATTTTCCTTTGCAAGAATTGTAGTGAGTAGACCCTGTAATAAAACATCTAGAAGATTATTTTTAGTTATTGTTTCAGCCAGGTTACCAGATACAGATGTACAGCTTATAGACCTATACTTTCACAGAACACTGAGCCTTTTTAAAATACACATATGTTCGCCACCCTTCAATCCTCCCATATAGCAGCTATATTTAATGAGAGACTGAATGATTTCTGCTGGTATTTAGGGGCACTACACTGTCCTGTTTATGTACTGGATGGAGCATTTGATAGCCTGTCTGGAATCCCAGGTGTTCCCTATGCCGTGTTTTATGGCCTTGGCAATACACACCCTAGTCAAGATTGAAGGCACTGGGGCAACTATGCTGAGGTGGGAAGCAATAGGTACCATCCTGAAAGTTTCTGACCCACTGGCATTCAGGACCACTCTGATAAAAGGTAATCCTTTGTGCCGGTTGAAAAGTGGATTTCTTCCAGTTAATCAACAATCCCAAAGACTGGAAGAGGCTGTATATATACACTGAATCGCTGAGGACAGATCCTGTTGAGAGCTAACTGTTAGCCAGTCAACCAGACATGGGTAAACAAATATTGCTTGGTGTCTGAGGAGTGCAGCAACCACTATGAGACACTTGGTGAACACTCACAGGGCTGTGATAAAGGAAGGACTCTAGCGTCTTGTCCCCACACAGAACCTCAGAACTTGATGCAAGCATTTGGATGCTGCATGAAAGCAGGTGTTCTTTAAGGAAGCCATAAATGCCCCCCATCGTGAACATCCTGAATGTGAATGGTTATATGTACCTGTTGAGGTTTCTGAGGTCCACAATGGGTCTCAGGCCATCATTCTTCTCAGGGATCAGGAAAGAGAAAAAATAAAATCTTTTCCCTTCAGCGTTTTTGTGGAAACTCCTCTATAGCTCTTCTTGAGAAGAGAATCCACTACTTCTGATGGAACTGTCTCAGAATATGGGTCCCTGAAGAGGGAGGTGGCAAGATGGCACAATGAAGAACTGGATGGAGTATTTGTCACTGACAGTGTCCAGTACCCAGCAATTGGAAGTAATCCTATATCAGATACTATAGAAAAAAAAGACTGGATCCAAAGGATAGGGAGACATGACGTAAATTGGTGCAAAGCTCTCAACCACACCTCGCCAAACTTTTGGTTAGAGGCCAATGCTGAGGGCCACGTGGCAAGGAAACCTGATTCCATAGTGCTGAGGCCAGTAGCAAGTTTAGGAGGTGGCTCATATCACCTTTGGGATTGCATGCTTTTGTGTTGTGAGGGAACCTGACTTCGAAAGTAGGAAGAGCAGACCTCCTCCGAGTTGAGGAAGAGGATAGTTAGCCACCAAGAGCAGGCAGAGGCCTTAATGTTCTCTAGGGCTTCATCTGTTTTGTCATTAAAGAAGCCTAGGCCCTCAAAGGAGTACACTCTATACAGATGGGCAACTGTTCTTGCACTTCTGTGCAAGGCATCATATGCTGCTTTTAGGGAGCACTTAGCAAGCACACGACCCTTAGCAACCAGTGTCCTAGTTCCTTTCTTCTGTTCCTCAGGAAAAGATTCCAGGATGTGGCTCATGGCATCCACAGGGCATAATTGTAATGGGACATGTGGCTTATAGTTGGCCACCCAAAATCCTAACGAGACAGGTAAGTAGGAACATACTACCAAAATATCCAGTTAATATCCCCTCTGACAGAGAGGGCAGAGTGGGACACCCTACTTACCCTTCTTTCCTGTACCGCAAGTTAACAGCATGGAGTTTGCCAAGCAACACTATAACTGATGTCCTTCACATGGTTTAACATAAATCCTGTCTGCTCTCTTGGAAATGAGAGCAGAGAGAGCCAGATATCCTTGGGCACAGCTGTAGACAGAGCAAGCTTCTCCCTGGTCTGCATTTGTAATATGATAAACAGGGGATTGATATCTCTGGTGCCATAACCCCTGTTTGCAGCTGGAGAACACTTGCCATTCTCCCCACTAGTTACTGAAACCGTATCTGTTCATAAGAAGGGAAACCGATGAAGCATCAATTTGTTCTTCTGATGAGATACTATTTGTATGTGCCTACAAAAGGAACTTGAACGTTTCCTCTGAAGGAGTCTCATAGTATTCCACAGATGTGGATAGATCCAAGGGGTCTCTTACTGGTATCAGTGTCATCAAAGACAGGCTGTGTCAGTGGCAGATGAGGAATAGGTGCTTGTGAGGGCATTGGTGCAGAGGGAAGGTTTAGTGTTGGAAGGGGCACTGGTGCCAGTGCAGAGATTGGCCTCAACCTCCAGCAAGGCTTTCATGGAGTCCTGTACACAGGGCAACACAGGTTGAAGATGGCCCTGCAAGATATCCTTCCATGATACCTTGATCTGAGGTGGGGGAAAATGACCAGTGTCTTGAGGCTGAGTCAGGAGACCCTCCAAGTTAATCTCCAAAAGGGTTTGAAGGTACCCCCAAGGCAGTTCTGGATTAAGACCAGAGAAATCAGTATAGCGACAGAGTTCAAGCAGCAAAAAAAGCAAGTGGTGGGTTGGCTAGTTGCCTTGTCAGTGGACACCCCCCACAAACTCAGGCACACAGATATCAAAAGACATCACTGCCACGTGAACCAATGAGGAATCCAAATTAGTTATTCCAGTTCCTGAGAAGCATGGAGAACAGGCGACAGCAATGCCATAACAGTCTTCAAGGCCCTCATGGATTGAACGGTATGAAGGAGAGGGATGTGGCTTCCTCTCTCTTTGTTGTTGCCGCCTCTTGAGTCAATGCTAGGTTTGAGATCTTAGCAATTGGTGCAGATATTGCCACTGTGTAAATCTAAAGTGGTACAAAGCCAAGGAAATTCCAATCTTCAGCCCATGATAGTTCTGGCCTCAGGGTTCGCAAGTGTGCGTCTTGGACCCTGTGTCACAGGATCTCAGCACAGAGGCTGAACTGAATACCTTTGACAGACCTGTCAGGTTATCAGGCTGTAGGCTTAGGTTTGAGGCTGCAGGCTCATCTCAATCTCCCATGTGGTGCACGGAATGAAAGTATAGCACTCTGCACAATGCTTTACCCAGGCATAGGAGGCATCAAACATGGGCATCAGACTCTGGAATAATCACCGGGCAAAAGGTGCACTGCTTGAAGCCCTTGCATAGATAGGGGCCTAACATGGTCCCTGTACAGGCAAGGAAAGCAACTGTTTATTCCATCACCTTTTAGGCCAGCATAGACAGAACCAAAAAGGAATGAGTGAAGAGAATAGAGTGAGTACTTCACTATGCAAAGAAATAGAGGCACATTTTTAAGGAGGAAAATACTTCCACAACCAAAAGCCACTTTTCACATCCTCCTAGAGACAGACACCAGGGAGGTATCTCTTCAGAAAAGCTCAAGTGGCTGAGTGTATTGTGTCAGCTCCAACATCGTGAGCACGTAATATTGGTAGAAGACAGTGGCTGGTTAACCTCTCCCTTCTGGGCACATCAGGAGGAACATACCACTTGCCTCCAAGTTCAGCTGGATTTGTTCATCATGACATAGTGCTTAACTTGGAATTCCCCAATCCTCACGCAGGGAATCTCAGGATCTGGGGTTGAAGTGGGAGTGCTGAAACAAAAACTGAGCCCAACTTACATTACGAGGTGGTCCACGGCGTCTGCCATAATAGCCACGTCGATAACGGCGCCTGTCTGCAGCATAACGACTGCCTTCCACGGGGACTCCATCTGGACCAGTGACATTGGCTGCTTCTGCACCCTGAGATAGAAACAGAGAGAAAGGACGTGATGAAAAACAGGCAAGAGAACAAGAACCAAGTGGAAGGCAGACAGACCCAGAGAAAGGAAGCAAGATGGGGAATCAAAACATCTCCCTGTTTCCATAATTACAGAATTAAGACAAGAGGGGACTGTCTTCCCTCCAAATAGCATCTTTCTTTGACACTGCTTATTTTTCCACTCCTCACAAGCCTCATATGGCAAGAATGCACAAGCAGGCCAGGTACTGTCAACCTCATTACCAGAAAGAGATTCACAAACTATAGGGAGTTCAGAAGATATCAGCAAAATGATCAGAGGGCCAGAAAAATTTAATTGAATTTTGAGGAACAAAAACTAAAACAAACAAACAAACAAAAAACCACCAACCAACCAAACCACACACAACACAAAAAAACAACCCTGAATATCTACAGATTAGATAAATGACAATTAACAGGAAACATGAATCTACAAGTATTTGAAGGGTTCAAATACCAAGGACAGAGAGAATTATTCAGTAGGGTACAAAAATGTGCATGTACAGACCTACAGCCTTCCTATTTAAAAAAATTAATCTAGTCAAATAAGAAAATTTTATAACCCATAGGAGTAATGGGATGAAATTAAAGAAAAACAATTTCAAAGTGGAGATCCTGATATATTTTGTAAAGATTTATTAGACAGGAGAATAGTCTCCCAAGGGAAATAGTAGAAGCTCCATCAGTGGAGTAATTTATCACTAGACTGAACAGAGCACTAGAGGATGTATACAAAGGAATGATCCTACATCCAACCCCATTGGGAGAAAGATGGCAATGGACTACCCAAGACCACTTAGGCCTTTCTCCATCTCTCAGAGTCTCTCACCTTCTCTCCCTCGACCACATCAAATTCTACAGTCTCTCCATCACCAACACTGCGTAGGTATTTCCGTGGGTTGTTCTTCTTGATCGCGGTCTTTAAAGAGACAAAACAGTCACCTTGATCAAAAGTCAGAGGTGGAATGCAACAGAAATCAGATTCTCCCAGAGCAGTTCCCCGATAGCAAGTTAGTGGCTCGCGGCAAGGAGATGGAGTGGCTGCTACCTTTGCCTCTGCCCAATCTCAGACTATTCATGTACAGCCTCACTCTGCTTTATTCAGAAAGGGCACTATCAGTGATTTAAATGACCTTGAGCATCTTATTATCTCAGTACCACTCAATCCTTAACAGAGCATACCCTCTACCTCACAGGGTGTAATGAGAGATATTATTCTCATTTTTAGACATCGAACAGAGGCACTAAGTAGATAAAGTTACTTGCCCAAAGTCACACAGGAAGTCTGCTGTTGAGCCAGGAACCGAGCTAAGGTCTCCTGAGTCCTAACTCACCCTCTGATGCTCTAGACCATCCCTACAACCCCACTGGCATCCACATTGGCACTTTCTCCCCATATAGTTCAAAGAGTACCATGGTATCTGTGACAAATACTCTTAATGCTCTCACTACAGTGATGTTTCTGTATCATATAATGGAAGGGATATTTGACCCTAGGTGTTTGTCTGCGTAGCAGAACCAAGGGCAAGAAGAGGAGGCCCTTTCTGAAAGTCACTTAACACCTACAGTTAAAAGGTCATTAATAATGCCAGACCAAGTAGTATTAATGGTTCTAGCCCTCTTCCTAAGCAGCATCCCCCACTCCCCCCCAAAAAAGTTCAAACAGGGTAGGGTCAGAGAATCAGATTGAGAGATGCTCAGTCACAGGAGGATCTGAACTTGCTAACAGATACAAGTTAGTTCTGTTCCTGTAACTCAAGAGGGAAGTTCATCTAACTGCTTGTGGTGAAGCATAAGATTAGATTAGACTAAATATGCCATTTTTTCTCTAATGCTCTGGTCCTTTGTTTTAAGAAGGTTGTTGCATTGGTTGCAAGTCCCCAAAGGGAGGAGACACAAGTGCCTGAAACCCAATTGGACCTGCATGGCGATAAGTGTTTGGTATACATGGGATAGCGTACTTAGGTCCTGACCTAATTCCACACAGACACAGGTACAGGCAGTAGGCCCAAGACCTGACGTCCTTTCAGAGACCATAGAGGACAGAGGCACAAGAAGCCACACTACCCTGACAGCATCTTGAATTTCTCTTCTCTGTGGACAGCCAAGGAGAGATGGGCAGATGGGAGTTGGGCTGAAATCTCTTGATGGATGGCAATATTAACTGTGCATCCCTCTACCCAGACCATCCCCCCCTAATCCAGTAGTGCCCCCAAAGTGTCAACAAAGGGAATGCAGGAGAACTGTGCAAGGTGTTTGCAACAAAATCTGAAACTATGCAAAACTTCTGGCTTTGGGCTCTGTTCCACTATCAATGGTTCTAGAGGGCTAGAACCATTAATGCTACTTGGTCTGGCATTATTAATGACCTTTTAACTGTAAGGTGTTAAGTGACTTTCAGAAAGGGCCTCCTCTTCTTGCCCTTGGTTCTGCTACGCAGACAAACACCTAGGGTCAAATATCTCTTCCATTATATGATACAGAAACTCAGCCCATATTCACTGAAAGGCTCCTTGAGCAATTAGTGGGCTACCCCTACATCTACTAAAGTCAATGCAATTTATGCCAAAGATTTTACCTGAAGCACTATCACAGAAATGTAGGTTTGGAAGGGACCTCAAGAGGTCATCTAAGCAATCTTCCTGTGCTGAGGCAGGATTAAGTATACCTAGAAGTGTTGTCAAGCGCTCTGAGATCTTCACATGAAAAGATGCTATATATAAGAGCTAGGTATCACAATTAACAAACCTGGACACAGATTAGATCAAAACTAGGAAAATTTGATACCAGCACTAGACTTGAAATCTGGAGATTTGGGTGCAGTTCCTGTCTGTGATGCAGACTTCTGTGTGACTGTGGTCACATTATTTCATCTGGTTCAGTGTCTCCTGGCACACTTCTATTTGTCAAATGATGAAACTAATACCAGATTTACCTATATCACAGTGGTATAGTGAGGATAAATTCATTCAAATTTGTGAGGTGCCCAGATTCTATGGTGACCGAGGACAGACCGGATAGTTTCAAATGTGGTATTATGAGATTTATGGACAGAAAGATTGCAATTCTGAATATTTCAATTAGATAAAACGGTGATAATAGAAATATATTGTATATGGACAGATTCAGGAGCTATACTACACAGAGACAAAAAAATTATTTTGAATTCATTCAAAATTGAAACAAAATAAAATACACAGATTATAAATGAAGGAACAGTTCACAGTTCAGGACCACTGCTGAAAGAACCTTAAGGGATGCTAGCTCAGTGGTTTGAGCACTGGCCTGCTAAACCCAGGGTTGTGAGTTCAATCCTTGAGGAGGCCATTTAGGGAACTGGGGTAAAAATCTGTCTGGGGATTAGTCCTGCTTTGAGCAGGGGGTTGGATTAGATGACCTCCTGAGGTCCCTTCCAACCCTATGATTCTATGATCTATGCTAAAGGAGCACTTGAGGTTGATAAGGCCATTGCAGAGAAACTAAATGAATTCTTTGCAACAGTCTTCACGGTTGAGGATGTGAGGGAGATTACCAAACCTGAGCCATTCTTTTTAGGTGACAAATCTGAGGAACTGTCCCAGATTGAGGTGTCATTAGAAAAGGTTTTGGAACAAATTGATAAACTAAACAGTAATAAATCACCTGGACCAGATGGCATTCACCCAAGAGTTCTGAAGGAACTCAAATGTGAAATTGCAGGACTACTAACTGTAGTCTGTAACCTATCATTTAAATCAGCTTCTGTACCAAATGACTGGAAGATAGCAAACATGACACCAATTTTTAAAAAGTGCTCCAGAGGCGACCCTGGCAATTACAGGCCGGTAAGCCTGACATCAGTTCCGGCCAAACTGGTTGAAACTATAGTAAAGAACAAAATTGTGACACACAGATGAAATAATTTGTTGGGGAAGAGTCAACATGGTTTTTGTAAAGGGAAATCATGCTTCGCAAATCTACTAGAATTCTTCGAGGGGGTCAACAAGCATGTGGACCAGGGGGATCCAGTGGACATAGTATATTTAGATTTTCAGAAAGCCTTTGACAAGGTCCCTCACCAAAAGCTCTTCAGCAAAGTAAGCAGTCATGGGATAAGAGGGAAGGTCCTCTCATGGATTGGTAACTGGTTAAAAGATACGAAACAAAGGGTAGGAATAAATGGTCATTTTTCAGAATGGAGAGAGATAAATAGTGGTGCCCCCTCAAGGTCTGTACTGGGCCCAGTCCTATTTAACATGATCATAAATGATCTGGAAAAAGGGGTAAACCGTGAGGTGGCAAAATTTGCAGATGATACAAAACTACTCAAGATAGTTAAGTCCCAGGCAGACTGCGAAGAGTTACAAAAGGATCTCTCAAAACTGGGTGACTGGGCAACAAAATGGCAGATAACATTCAGTGCTGATAAATGCAAAGTAATGCACATTGGAAAACATAATCCCAACGACACATATAAAATGATGGGCTCTAAATTAGCTATTACCACTCAAGAAAGTTCTTGGAGTCATTGTGGATAGTTCTCTGAAAACATCCACTCAATGTGCAGCAACAGTCAAAAAAGTTAACAGAATGCTTGAAATCATTAGGAAAGGGATAGATAATATGACAGAAAATATCATATTGCCTCTATATAAATCCATGGTATGCCCACATCTTGAATACTGTGTGCAGATATGGTCGCCCCATCTCAAAAAAAAGATATACTGGAATTGGAAAAGGTTCAGAAAAGGGCAACAAAAATGATTACGGATACGGAACAGCTGCTGTATGAGGACAGATTAATAAGACTGGGACTTTTCATCTTGGAAAAGAGACAACTAAGTGGGGATACGATAGAGGTCTATAAAATCATGACTGGTGTGAACAAAGTAAATAAGGAAGTGTTATTTACTCCTTCTCCATAACACAAGAACTAGGGGCCACCAAATGATATTAATAGGCAGAGGTTTAAAACAAACAAAAGGAAATATTTTTTCGCACAATGCACAGTCAACCTGTGGAACTCTTTGTCAGAGGATGTTGTGAAGGCCAAAAACTATAACAGAGTTCAAAAAATAATTAGATTAGTTCATGGAGGATAGGTCCATCAATAGCTATTCACCAAGATGGCCAGGGATGCAACCTCATGCTCTGGGTATCCCTAGACTTTGGTTGCCAGAACTGGGAGTGGATGACAGGGGATGGATCACTTAATGATTGCTATTCTGTTCATTCTTTCAGAAGCACCTGGCATTGGCTACTGTCTGAAGACAGGATACTGGGCTATATGGACAACTGGCCGTACTGGGTCAGACCATTCTTATGTTCTTAAACATCAAAGAGGGATAGGGACTTTTAAGGATGCTAAAGGGGCTGCAACTAAAAGAAATTAGTTAAAATTTCAGGAGGAAAGTTCCAGGAAATATTTCTTCATTTATTTCATTTTGGAATAGCCATAGCCTCCCCAATGAGAATGGTAGAGGCACATCACTTGGGTCACTTATAACTGGTAATAGACAGAGACCTAGATAACACACCAAAGAATGATCAGGCCGTGGCCAAGAACGATAAGCAAGATGAGGCCAAATAGGTCTTTCTAGCTCCAGATTCTGCATGATTTGGAGCCATGGCAAGAGAGAAACTGTTAATACAAAGCAGCCATGTATGCTCTAAGGAGAGAAGTATTTTAATCTGTATGCTGTGTATATATAAATAGCATCCAATAGCAGCAAATAAAGAGTGTTAACCCCCACCCTGATCATAAGATCTGCCTGCTCCCCTCCCACTGTGTGAGTGGAGGGTGGGTGTGTCCCTTCAACTAGGTCAGCCTTATTCTAAAGAGATTACATGTGTAATCCAACCCCTCCTCCACACTTCCCAAGTGCTGGGGGAGGAGTCCACAGAGGCAGGGAACAGTCACTACCCAGAGAGGAAAGAGGCAGTTCAGAGCAGGATGTTTGTGTACGTGATTGATAGGACTTTGTAACTGCCACTCCCTGCTTGACTGTTCCCTTTCCTTCTCACTCAGGCAGGCCACAATCTGCTTGACTGAATCACTGTACCATCCCAAGGGGAGCTGAGATCCCTCCCAGCTCTCATAAATTCAGCAGGGGCTGGTTTAGTTTGTACTTGGTTAGGAATCCTACCAGGAAAACCAGACTACTGCAGTGGGGATATCACTTCCCACTAAATCAATACCAACTCCAACTGCCTAGTATTGCCTGAAGGTGGTCAATCCTTCAGAGTTTCAAATGCCATTTGGCTAGGGCTCCTGACAGGGTGGTAGGACAACAAAAGAAAGGGAAGGAAGCATGAATTCAGGAACATCAAATCCTGGACCAAGTCTAAGACCAGCCAGAATAGTCTAGTTATGGATGTTGAGACAATGGGACAAATTTAATCCTAGAGTAAGTAGACATCTGAAATAAATGCAATTTCACTCACTAACATCAGGCCTGATTTTGCTCAAAGGGCACACTCCTAGAGGATTTTACCCATCCACTTTACCCATATATTGACCTTTGGAAGGACAAAAATTCTCCCCATCTTCCCACTATGGCTCCTTAATCTACATATGGGAATCACACATCTCCCCTTCTCTGAGGACAGGAACAAAGTGGTGACAAAGAGAGTGGGTAGAAACTCTGCTGCATCAAAACACAAAACTATTAGTCTTCACATTTAAGAACCCTCATCTACCATAATCTTTTATGCAGTAATGCTAACAATGCCATTCTTGAGAGCCCATTTTAAAAACTTTTCAACAAGCACCGCTGTGCCTACTCCCATGCCATTGTAAATAGCTGTAGAGCCACCTCATTGTCCTTCTTTAAATTTCTCCTTAAAAATACTTCACTGCCATGATGCCTATTAAAAGTTTGACAATGATTAGGCAGCTCACTTGCTGCTATCACCTTTTTCATCATGGCCAATATCTCACGGTTCCCTTGTGCTGACCCCATCTGTTAGCTGTATCCACCTGCTGCCTATAGCCTGGCACTTACGACTGTCAGCTCTTTGGGACAGGGACAGGGAGATATTGTACAATGACTAGCACATGAGGCCATCGCCCCTAATGCAATATAAATCGTAATTAATTACACACAAACACCCTTGCTGTCTCATCTCTCATTAACATGTTCACAAACTCTTAAAAACTATGAGGTTAATTCTGACTCCTATCACCCTGAGGAACAGTCACACCACCAAGCGGAGTATCCTTAGCACCAGTAATGTTATATACACATACACAGTAACCATTGTTTAACATGCAGACTATGTGTGTCTCTCATCTGCTTCTAGTGGCTGGCTCACACAGAGGATAAAACCTCTTACACTTGATGGAGTTACTCCTTTAACTTTAAGTGGTAGAAGCCTGTGCTTTTGGTGCTTAAGGTTTGGTGCTAGCTCATCAGGGAGCATTTGAAATTTTGTTGTTTTCAGGTGTTTGGGACAAGCTTCCCAACAGGGAATGCACGTAACCTTGTAAGGATAAGGCCTTTTCCTGTAGCCATATTTAAGGCCTAAAGCCTTTCTCTGTAGCCATATTAGAAGAGCAGCAGCCATTAGCAAAGAAGCAGAAAGTCACATCCTCACATTCCTGTCCTAATAGTACCCACCATCACCAGATAAAGAAACAGATCTTAAGACGGTTCAAGAAAACTTTGTTTGATGGCATTCTGTCTGGCAAGAAATCACTTATCGACAAGCTGTGGTTGTGAAATCCCTACTTTATTGTTTTGTCTTTATGGTCCCCCATTTAGAATCATAGAATATCAGGGTTGGAAGGGACCTCAGGAGGTCATCTAGTCCAACCCCCTGCTCAAAGCAGGACCAATCCCCAGACAGATTTTTGCCCCAAATCGCCCCCTCAAGGATTGAACTCACAACCCTGGGTTTAGCAGGCCAATGCTCAAACCACTGAGCTATCCCTTCACTATTCTTTAGCTGTATGGTCTCTGTCTGTTGATTGTTTCTGCCTGTTACATAATTAATTTTGCTAGGTGTAAACTAATGAAGGTATAACGGGTTAAAGAATTGTTTTACAAGATTTTGGAATTGGTTGGAAAATTGTTTAGTAATATTTTAGTAAAATGATTGGTTAAGGTATTGGTTAAGCAGGACTCAAGTTTCACTATATAAACTGGGGTCCAAAAGGAAGTTCTTGGGAACCAACTCCAGGACACAGCCCCAAGATCAGATGACCTGATCCTGACTGGCCATCAAGAAGACTGGGAGTGGTGAGCATTGTATGCTTAGCGTATGCATTCATTTTTGTAGGGAACTGTTAATAAATAGAGGTTAAGTAGGATATTACTGTGTAAGGCTCTTTCACTGGTAAAAGACTCTGCAAACCCGCAGAGTGTAAGGTAATGCCCTGAGACCACAGAAGGGTACCGGTGGGTGCCTAAATTAACAGGATCACGCCTAAGCCCTAAGAACGGGGTAAAGGTGGGTGCCCTAGAGCCTAAGGTAATGCCTGAGCCCCAGGAATGGGGTATGGATGGGTGCCTAAATTAAGAGGGTTATGCCTTGAGCCCTAGGAACTGAGTAAAGGTGGGTGCCCCTAAAGTGTGTGAGTAACAGAATTTTGTGTGGGTAACAACCTCTTGGTCAAATGTGCATCTCTCAGATATTACAGTAATGAGTGTGATGTAAATACAGATAGCTGATGAACATTTAACCCTCAGGAGGTCGCAGCCATCCTCAAATCTCAGAACAGAAGTCCCAGGTCATAGGGAAACGCTTTAAAAGCATGACCTGCTGATGGCTCAGGGAACCCCATGTGCACTAGCAGGCTTCTTGTTGACCACTCCCTGCCCAGTCACAACTGGTGCATTCCCTCTTGCCTGTCATTCTTGGTTGCAGCTGTTTCACATTGTGACAGCTGATAATGTCCAGGCTGGTTAAGGATCCGATTGGATCCTTTTCCTTCAAGAATGGCAAGAAAGGGGACAGAAGGAGAGATTGATAGTAGAGCAAGAGGAGGAATAGGGCTAAGAATGAAAAGGAGAAAAGAAGAGTGAGAGGACTGGAAAGGAAGCCAGGAGTATGAACAACAGAGGGTCTGGTGCAGAAGAAAAGGAGGGTGGGAGAATGAGGTAGAAAACAGGGGGGAAAAAGGTTCATTTCACTTTATTTGAGCCAGATACTCCCTCCCCCACACCAACTGAGCAGTTACCCTGCTGGAAAGAAAAAAGCCCCCTGCCTAAACCACAGTGGGCAAGAGAAGACAGAAGGAGATGAAAGATAGAGAGGGGGATCTGTAACTGTTATACACAGAGGAAGCTGGGAGAGTTCTGACTAGGACAACCCCTTTAACTCCATATAATGAGAGTGGCTAAGAGAAGGAAATTTGTCAGTGATACATGTGGGGCTGAAGCAATTCAGGATGACGCCTTTAGCACTCATAAGGAGAGACTAGGGCTGAGAGATGAGTATGGACAGTACGTGGCAACAAGTTTTACAATGTATAAAATCTACAAAAAGACAGTCCACTGCCTCTCACTCACCTGATGAACAAACACATCTTCTTTTGTGTCATTTCTGTGGAAAAAGTGTGGAGAGAGAGAGAGAGATGTAATCATGGGGCATCTGATTATTTAGGCCTGCAGCTTTACTGGAGATAGTCCCTGGGGTTCAACTCACCAGTCCATGTACCTCTTTTAAGGAGGAACAGAACCTGGAAATACATCTCCTGGAGCCTCCATAGGGCACACACCCCCTGGGATTCCACGTGCAGTACAAACCTACTCTGTCTCTCCATTCAGACCTGGCTGTGAATTCCCTCTGTATCGTTTCCCCAACAGCAGGGGATTTTCCATCTTCCCCAGGGACCACCCTGTAATCTGTGGACAGACATCCAAGGTGTAGTCTGACATAGGCAGCCAGGCTATTATATTCTCTCCCTCTCCTCTCCACGACCACAGGACCTGCAACTCAAGCTCCCAGCACATTATCCCACAGGTCAAGTGAGACTGTCAACAGGACTGTGCACAGCTGTTAACATAGCTCCCCTTACACTGAAACCCAAAACAGCCCAGGAGAGGAGGGACTAGGAATACTCACTGGGAGGGGGAGAGCTACGTATGAAATCAAGGAGCAAAACTTACTAGGTTGTCTAGACAATCCTCCACCCAGTATAGGATTCTGCATGTGATACAGGCTGACACATATCTGAGAGAACTCACATCCAGTGCGCGCACACAGATGCAGAAGCTAGGAACTCTTAAATACTCCAAAAGAATTTCAGTACCACGCTACTGTTTACAGTGGCTTGTGAAAAGGTGCTAAGTTGACAGTCAAGAAATCTGAGGGACTCTTCCCCCCCGCCCTTCTCCCAAATATGCTCCTCCTGATTTAGGAAGATAGAATTGTATAAGAATATAAACCTTTTTATTTCCAGGCATAGAAGTCAAGCACTAACAAGGGTTAGAAACTTCCCCTGTAAGCTGGTTGTTCCATAATTGGCTACTATATGGTTTCTTGCACCCTCTCTGATGCATGTGGCATTGGCTACTGTCAGAGTGAGGATACTGAACTAGAAGCACTATTGGGTGTAATCTCTATGTTCCCAGGAAACAAGGGAAATCTCTATGGCCTATTCAACCGTTTGGCTTCCTTACTGGGACTGATAACGGGTGGATCAGAGAAAGTAGGGGAAGACAATAAGTGTGCAAATTTTGATAATGGTTTTATTGTGCGGAGCCTTCTCCCACTGGACTGAGAGCCAGAAAATGCATTTCACTGAGAGAACATAATTGGAAAGAATCACTACCTCAGAGGGGCTGAAGTAAAACCAATGACCTAGAGATGGAAGGCTTGATGTTATTTTCCTTAACTCCAAGCCATTCATTACCCTCCTCATCTTGCACGACCTTGGAAACTGTGTTATAGAAGGGGATATGGAGCTCTCTCAACATGAATCGAATCCCCTCTCCCCATCCCCAATATAAGTGTCCTATATGAGGGGCAGCCAGCCTCAGTGAGCTGTGGTTGCACTGAAAGGTTCCATATCCCCGTTCTCTAATTCATCACAGACATGGAGTCCGCCACAATACAGTGCTGTATTGGAAATGGTTTCTATGATGTAAAATACTTTATCTCCCGTCTCTGATCTACTTGAGTTATCGAACTCCCTAAACTGAGGCTTGTCTGGATTCTTTTGCTATATCCATTTTCTGACAGAGGATTTTAAAAAAAAGTTTGAAAACTATTTAAAAAAAAATAAAAAAATATTAATAATCAAGTTTCTGTAGCTTGTCAACTGTAAGTTTATCACAGTGTTTTCATGAGCAAGCCACGTACCACTAGCTTTTAGCTCTCCCATTTTTTGCTTGAAGTCACTTAGAAACAGTTTAGTAACCCACATGAGTGGATGATAAGATGCCCTTGAGGGTGGACAGAGTACAAGATGCAGATTCTTAAAATTCAGCGTGGGAGTGTAGAGCCAGAATTTTGGTTTGACCTATTAGAGAGAGAGAGGGACCACTTCCAAAATTCAGATGTGGATCTGGACTTGAGCTTTGGAATACCCCGTAACTTCTGCATGTTCAAGTCTGTGCCCAGCTAGAACTATAAAACATAGAACTGTGGATTTTTAGTGGAGACTGTAATTGGGATGAGTGAACGTGTTTGGACAGAAAGTAAGAACACCTTTACCAAAACTTTCTCCAAAGCTCAAATCTGTTCCCCTCCCCACCACAACACAGACACACCCACGTTTGGAAAGGTTCAATAACTTCCTCCCACATCCACCTATCATCTGATTTTAACTCAGAACCTTAATGGTTATCAGGCTATCAGAGCTAAAATGCGGCATCACAGGCCAACCTTGTGGTATTTTGAACCCAACCAGAAACAGGAAATACCAGAAATCTCAGAAAACCCCTCTTCCTGTGAGATTTCTAGCCTGATTTTGAAGGCTCAAGACTTAATAGATCCATTAAGCATGTGAACTGCGGTGCTGCACAAATTTATCAATAATAACAAACATACCTGTTGATAAAGCCATATCCGTTTCTGACGTTGAACCACTTGACAGTGCCAAGAACTTTAGTGGCTGAAAATTAAAAGTAAATTAATATCAGTCACCCTCTAGTAACACACATCTAGTAACTTCCTGCATCAAACACAACAGGTGTGTGTTCCCCTTCCTTTACACCTGCAAATACTGTACGGAGTTATTTAGGACAGGCCAATATGTAACATAACCTTATTATAGTCAAAGAAATGCTTCCTTATAATACTTTGCACTTACATAGCACTTTTTTAGTTTATCAGTTTATTTTACCCAGGTGGGGACAAATGAATAGTCCTGTTTCACAGATGTGGAACGGAGACTGAGGATAAGCAATTTACCTGAAGCAATGGTCCACAATGTGTTACCTGGACCGCATGGTCCAGGTGGCAGGGCAGCGACAGCTTGGAGCCTGACCCTAGACCCCTGCCACACGACTGCCCCGGACCGGGAGTGGACGGCTGCCCCAGCCCCCAGAACTTGAAGGGGCAGCTTGGACCCCTCCGCTCCATGCAGCGGGGAACCTGGCAGTACCCGTGGGCTGAGAACCGCTGACCTGAAGTCACACAGCAAGTCAGTGGCAGAGCCAAGAATGGAACCCACATTTTCTGATTTCCATCCCAATTCTCTTACCACTGGATCACATCTGTCACTTCTAGGCTATCTTTCCCACTTCTACAATCCAGCTGCTGCCTACTGATCCCCATGTGCGATCCCTAGCTTGAACATGGGCTGTGGCAAGATGCAGGACATACAAGCAGAGAATCCAGCTGCCAGACTGGGGCACCACTTAGTTGTGTTTAACTCTAGTATCCAGCTATCAAAAAGCAAACATGGCAGGAGTGCCTACTCAGGACATCTAGAAGCAGACAGAAAAATACCACAGAGAACCTCATGCTGCATCATCTGGAGTGTGGGTGACAGGTCTTGTCTGGCATCAGTGGAGCAGGGGGGGCTTTTAATACTTTCCCTAAGGAGATTATACCACTGGCTGATAGTTCTTACTGTTAGGAAAATATTTTCTGATATCCTGCTGGAAACGCTCACCCTTTGCTCTTTTTCACCCCTTTATCCCTAGTTACAGAGCCTCTTGGTTTTCCCTAAACAGCTTTTTTCTTATACTAACTCTTACATTCTATGGATACAGATATAATCGGATATCCTGCGCCAATTCTTCCTTTCTTTCTAGAAAATCAAAAGAAAGACTACATCAGTGAAACAGGGAACCTCTAAACAGATGGCCTGAGTTTCATCTATTGGTCTCTGATGTTTTCCTCCTTGTCTGTTTTTTCCATGATAACTGAATCCAACAGTTACTGAGAACTCAGCATGATCTTGAGCCCTAAAATTCCACAGCTCTTGATTTGAAACGTTCTGCTAACAGTCCCCAACCACCCTCCTTCACATGGACCCTATTATACTATCTTGGAGGAACAAGTTTCACCCGGTCCTATAGCATGGGTTGTTCCCCTAACCAAATAAGTTTGCCAGATATAATATGCAGACAAACATGCATGTTAAAATAGTAACAGACTTTCTTGAATTTTAGAATTTTTAAAAGATAAAATTCACTTTAAAATTTCATTTATAACTTATTTGTACTGAATATACCTGCTTCAAAGAACAAGGAAAAGAAAGGGAGCTGGACAGAGAATTGGCCAAAACCCTTAACTAGAATGATAGGAACACAGATATTACCATACTCAATCAGAGCAGGGGTCCATCAATATCCAGGCCTCCAGTCCACCCCATCCTGTGGCCAAAGCCAGTACTTCATGCTTCAGAGGAAGGCGCAAGAAACCCCAAAAAGGGCAATTATTAAGGCCCTACGTGAATTGTGGGATGACTGTCAAAATACTGCAGCTGAGTAGTGGACAAGCCATGCAAAATTAGAAAAAATAATTAATTATTAAAAATTATTTATTAAGTCCATTATTATTTTTTGGCAATTTTCCACTGTCGGCCGCCCAGGGCTGAAAGCGGGGACTCCTGCTGTCAAAATTGCCCAGGGCTGAAAGCGGGGACTCCTGCTGTCAAAACTGCAATGGAAGCCTAATATTGTGGAATCCGCATTTTCCACAATTTCCCAAGTTAAGGGGGGGGCCTTAGCAATTATGGAATAAGCTGCCACCAGGGAACACCTCTACCTAACCCTAGACAGTTAAGCATGATGGTCTAGACTACTTACATTGACAACTTCCACAGTTACATTAGACAGATTTTAAAAAAGTGTATCTCATCCCCACCATGGAGATATCATTTCTAGGGATGAGAGTTCAGTACCCTGGCCTTTCCAGTTAGTCTGCCAAAACGGGGATCAATAAATGACAATCATGGAGGTGATTTTTGTGGTATGCACACGTGTCCCACTAGGAACTGAATTAAGCCAACCCTCTCATTTCAACAGGTCCATGGAAAGCTCTCAGACTGAAACCAATAATTTCCCAGGAAACTTCAGACACAAGTTTCATTTTTTTCTTAATGAAGAGTCAACAAAAATTGGTGGGTAATTAATTTTTCTATTTATCCATCAAATTCAGGGGGTCTCACCATGTGTTACAATATGCTTTCAGTGGCACTTAGCATACATATTTGCAAAGCCATTAACATGGAAGTTTGAGATTAACAAGATAAATAAAAGACTTGCTCAAGAGAGCATTTTCAACCAACGCAGTCAAAGCGCTATCCTTCCATTCCCTGTGTCAAAAACAAACAAACAAACAAAAAAAACCCCACGAACACAACCTAGCAATAAGGCTGGTTTGCAGACAACAGCAATATTTTGACATCAGACCAAATTTAAGATTTTATCATTCTTTTGCAAAACTCCTTCCACCCTCATTCCCAAGGACATCTTTTTTAATCTGCTCCTGTATGTCAGTAACCATAGGACTTTGAAAGCTTCTTTTGGAAAGCCTATTCAAGTGTCTCAGTCCTTATGAGCGCAAAGGCCTTTTCCCTACTAGTTAGTCTCATAGCCCCAGTTTTATTGTGTTAATCGTTTAACCATTTAACCGTTAACAAGTTCACAACATAGGTGCAGGAACCAGGGACGAGGGGAGTGCTGCAGCACCCCTATGTTTTACCCGGGGTCCCGGCGGCTGGCCGTCGCGTAATACGTGTGGGTGCTGCAGCACACCCCGCACTCCTAGTTCCCGCACCTATGATGTCAGTTCCATAGCAATGGTCCCAATCCTAACAATATAGAACCTAGTTCCACATACACTATGAAATGGTATTGCTGCGACTTTTTTTATGTGCACATTAGGCATTTAAACATTAACTGAATACGTTACCGGTAAGACTGATGCTTATCAGTTAACCGGTTAACATTTTACATCCCTAGTGCAAACATAGCACGCAACAGTGTAGTTCCTAAAATACATTAGGACTTTTTAAGCCATCCTACAAGCTACTCTATCCAGTAGAAATTGAAACAGATAGCAGCAGTACTCCAGAATTCATAACTGCTGATATACCCCTGAGGTATCCCAGGTGTGCCTGAACCAAGAAATCCAGTTCAGAACCCAAACTTGCACAAGTTTGAGGTTTGGATCTAGGAGTGCTTGTTTCGATGCATCTTTGCCCATGAGAGTATATTGCAAAAGAACCTTAATCCAATACTGCCAGAGGAACTGTACTCCAGAATGCTGATAAATTATGCCACGATTAGTGCGAGTATGGCTAAAATACCCTTAGAACACTGCTGACATACCTCCACGCTGTATTGCTGATCTACCCAAAATGGATCCAATATAGTACTACTAAAGGAAACACAGAATACTGCAAACAAAGTCTAGGAAGCTGATGACCAATATCAGTATCTGACCCCCCGACTGACCTGGCTTTAATTCCACCTGCTCCTCATTTCTCTCTCCCGCTGCTACCACACTTAATATCCTCAAAAAGCTCTCCTGCCAGGCCAAGCGCCTGCACTTTTCTCAGTGCTGGCCCCCCTACACTAGGATGCTAGGGAATCTCCATCCTTCGCCTGGGACATTCAGAAGTCCTTAAGGAATTCATTGACAAACGACAGACTGTGTCCAAGTGTGTCAGATCATGGTGAGTCAAGTGAAACAGAGGCACGCATCCTCACAGGGGCACTTCTGATGCCCGCTGTGACTGACAGGCCACTATCTTCCCGAAAGGAATGAGGGCAACAGAAGCTACTTGTGAGAGGAATCAGCAGTTCTCCCAACACCAGGATCTTGTCCTCCCACCGTGAAACCTCCTTTACACCCGTCTGTCTCCATGAGCAAACGGATGTTGAATATCAACTATAAACAGCAAGGTGTTGAGGTATTATCTTTTATTGGACCAATGTCTGCTGGTGAAAGACACAAGCTTTCAAACTACACAGCGCTCTTCTTCAGGTCCAGGTAGCTCAAAAACTTGTCGCACTCACCAGAAGTTGGTTCAATAAAAAAATATTACCTCACCCACCTTGCCTCTGTAATACCCTGAGACCAACATGCTGCAACAATAGGGCAAATAATTGTCCCCCCCCCCATCTCGGACACAGGTCGAACCGCCCCCGTGGCCTTTACTCCCGTCCTTGCTGACAGCCTGAGGCTCCCCACGGAGCGCTGCGGGCGGAGGAGCCGGCCGCGGGAAGGGCACTGCACTTCCTACAGCTTTGCGGAGCGTTGGCCCCCGGGCCCGGCGCGCGCGCTGCGCAGCTCAGTGGCCGACGCGCCCTGTTTACACGGAGACTT
Source organism: Terrapene triunguis (assembly GCF_002925995.2). Taxonomy (NCBI): domain Eukaryota; kingdom Metazoa; phylum Chordata; order Testudines; family Emydidae; genus Terrapene; species Terrapene triunguis. The sequence goes on from NW_020665091.1 coordinate 375,905, forward strand.
TCTACGACGTTCTCGTGAGCGCCGCCGCTCCCGCTCCCGCCCCCGCCCGGGAAGCGCGGCCGCGCAGCAGCGAGGAAGGGGCCTGGCTGGCCGCGCAGCGGGGCAGGTCCCGGCCGCGAGTCCCAGGGGCGGAGCGGACCAGTCAGCTCAGCGAACCCCGGCAGCCGGGGCGCAGGACGCGCGCTCCCGCACCGGACACAACAGCAGCCGCGGGGGCCACATGCGGGATCCCCGGCCCGCTCCACGTGCGCAGGGCGGCCCGGCCCAGCTCCCAGCCGGGGGTCTCGCCCCGGATCGCCCGGCCGGGCCGGGACCCCCGCGCCCACCCCAGGGGAGCTCGGCCGAGGCGGGGCCGGCTCGCTCTGTGGCTGTCACCGGCCCCCGCCCGCCGCACGTGGGAGCTGCCCGGCTCCCCAGGTTCCCGTGCGCGCGCCCCCCAAGCGCGCCCCCCGGCCGGGCCTCACCCAGAACTTTCTTCTCCGTGTCCGCGGCGGGGGCCGCGCTGCTGCTGTCACTGGCGGGGGCGGCGGGGGCCGCGTCTCCGCTGGCGCTGCCCGCCGGGGCGCTGGGGCTAGCGGGGCTCTTGGGCTTGGCGTCCTGGGCCGGGGAGGCCGGCGCGGCGGCGGGGGGGCCGGTGGGGGATGGGGGGGCCGCCGCCGTGGGGCTGGTCTGCGCCGCCTCGCTCATTGCGTCTCTCCGGGGCGGTCGGTGGTGGCCGCGTGCTGGCGCGCGGCGCGTCGGGTGGGTCGGTGTCTCGCGCTGGGTCGCTCGGGCTCCGCGCTGGGTCTTACTGCCCCCAAAATGGCCCCGCCGAAGTTTTTAATACAGTCAGCTAGGGCCAGCCCCGAGCCTGGGGCGGCCTCATTAGCATTTAAAGGGGCCGCGCCGCCAGAGCGACCGGGCCCCGCCTCCCGTGGGGCTGCTCCGCACGGGGCAGGGAAAGTTGCAGAGAGTGAGACGCGAGCGCGTGCGCGTCCCCATTTTATCATTAGCAGGGTTTTGGGTGCTGAACTGACACAGCCCGGGGGCCCATGAGGACAAGACATATTGACACACCCAGGGCCCAGTTCTGCACTCGTGTACCGCCCCCCCCCCCCCCACACACACCCATGCAATCCGCTGGGGGTAAAGGGGCCCTGGGGTCCTGCCTTACTCACACCACATGGGCAACTTGGGCCTAGTTTTATACTAGTGTAAATCCACTGATTTCAGTGGATTCTCTCCTGATTTGCACCAGCGGGAGACCAGATCTAGGCCCATTTATTTCTACCAAAGGAATCTGATAAAACATAAAAACATCTGTGACTTAAATTAACTTTCACTATCTTAAAACAACAACGAGTTGAAATCTAATCAATGTTAAAAAAAAAAAGGGGGACTTTGATGTCCTACCTATGCCCCTGGGTTGTGCTGCCAAGTTTTGTGTTTACAACCGCATTTTCCTATGTTTTTAAAAAAAGTTTTTTCTTTCCTCTTGCTTCACAAATAGGGGAAACTGACTGACTACACAGGGAAAAGAGTGAAACTGTGCCCAAAAGCCAAGCTTTTAAAATATCTGTTAGTCTTTAAGGTGCCACCAGACTCCTTGTTGTTGTTTTTTAAATATAGGTGCATAAAGTTAGACTTCTGTGTTCATATTTATGCACATAACTATATGGCCTGATTTTCAAAAATACTGTCAACCCAGCTGCTGCCTATGAGGACAATAAGAGCTGCATGAGCCCCAGTTCTTCAGAAAATCAACTGCTATTCTCTCCTTTAACCTTGTCTCACAGGCTCCTGGTGGCATGGACTGAAATCCCTTAATAAGAATAAATAATAATTTAGATTAAGTTATTCAGGGAAAGCACAGTGTGTTTGTATAGCACCTAGGGCAATGTTGATAGGAGGGTTTCTCCTCATGCTACTGTAATAATAATAATAATAAATAGGCCTTTTTCTCCTCTGTGTTCTGCCTACTTTTCCTTCTCTCCTTCCCCTCCCCCTTGCTGCTCCTGTGCCAGGTGTCTCTTTCCCACTCTCTGCCCTTATCTCTTTTTCTCTCTCTGTTGCTTCCCCATATCACTGCTTCCCCACTCATTGCCCCTCCTCACTGCCTGCCTTCTCTTCTCCTCTTAACCCTTTGCTGCCCCATGTCATGTCTCAGGCTACGTCTTCACTACCCGCCGATCCGGCGGGTAGCAATCGGTTTATCGGGGATCGACTTACCGCATCTCGTGAGGACGCGGTAAAATCGATCCCTGATCACTCTGCCGTCGACTCCGGAAATCCACCTCGACAAGAGGCGGTAGCGGAGTCGGCGGCAGCGCGGCAGCGGTCGGCTTTCCCCCGTCCTCACCACCAGGTAAGCCGACCTAAAATACGCAACTTCAGCTACGGTATTCACGTAGCTGAAGTTGCGTATCTTAGGTCGGAACACCGCTGTAGTGTAGACCTAGCCTCAGCTTCCTACTGTCATTGTTTCTGTCTTTGGCTGTGAATACACTGCCACTTTCAGCGCTAAAACTTTATTAGTTCAGGGGTGTGAAAAAACACTCCCCTGAGCGACAAAAGTTTTAGTGCTGAAAAGCGCCAGTATAGACAGCGCTATATCGCCGGGAGCAGCTACCACCTCTCGTTCGAGGTGGTTATTTTTTATCTACGGGAGAGCTTTCCCCCGGCAATAAGGTGTGACTACACTGCCCACGTCACAGTGCTGCCGCAGCCGCACTGTAACATGGGTAGTGTAGACATACCCTTCATGTCTCTCCTTTCCTTCTTGCTGAGCGTTCCCGTCTGTCTCTCCTGCCCTCCCCCCAAATCCTTATAGTGTTGTCCTTGTTGCCCCTGCATCAATGCTTCTACCTCCCACTTTGCTGATCTCTTCCATCCTCATCCTTTACCCCCTCTTCGTGTCACTTCACTCCCCATCACTTCCTCCTTACTGCTCTACCACCAACAAGACCATGTCTACACTACAGAGTTAAGTCAACTTAAGTATTGTTGACGATCATAAGTCGCTTTAATAACATCAGTGAAGCACGTCCACACAACACTCCTTGTGTTGGCTGACCACGTCCAAAGTCGTTGCTCAAATATCGAAATTCCTATGGCTGGTGCGAAGCTGCAACTGCACAGCCTCCTCTCCCCATATACTCAGCAGATCCAACAGTTTTGGTGTGCTCCACTTAGGAGCGCATCTGCTGCAGAAAGCCAGCATGGTCAACTGGGAAGATGCTGTGTGAACTGCTCAGGCCGAGCAAACAGAAAGAGGAATTTCAAAAATTCCTGGACCTTTAAACGGTGGAGGGGTGCATACCTTTATAACTTCAGGGCAGCAGAGTTTAAACTGCTGACCAGAGCTATCATGATGAGCACTGTGGGATGCCTCCTGGAGGCCAATTAGGGTGATATAACCAAGTGAGGTATCTACACTGACGCTGATCACTCTAACTATCTTGCAAAAAGCTCTATGCCACTCGTCAAGGTGGTTTTATTATGTCGGCTTAGCAGGAGAGTGACATCGATGAGAGAAGTATGTACACTTCCACTGTTTTGTTGACAAAAGCTGACTTTTCTCGAAAAACCATGTAGTGTAGACAAGGTCCTAGTGTCTCCCCTTCCCTTCATTACCCCCTTCTTATGTCTCTCCTTCCCCAGGAGGTAGAAGTGTGAACCTACATCTACTTTGACCCTGCTGCCACCTGTCCCCTGATATCCAGCCGCTAACCTATCCCAGATGTGGGCTATTCAGGCCCTCCACTGCTTTCTGCATATCAAGGCCTGAACCACTTGGAATGTGGTTCTTGGCCTATACACCTGTTATTCCCATCTGATGTCCAGCTACACCTCATCTCACTGAGAACTCTGCCAAACAGACAGTTAATTTATTTTAAGAGCATTCCCTGCTGAAGAGTACCAAGGTACTGATAACATGCCTCTAAGATGAGGCACTCTCTGCCAGTGAGCACTTTGGTACTGGTTTGAACTATGCAAAATCGTGCATTATTGAAACTTTTTGTGAACCTTGAAGAAGCCTCTGGACTTGACAGGTGTCAGAGCAGGGGGAAAAACATGTAACAGTGCCCTTTCCTCAATCACAAACCAAATCCACAATACCAAAGTAGCAGTTGTTTTTACTAAAATGATCAGTAGTGAAATAGCGAACCATTTTGATATGCAGATAATCTCAGGCTTCGAGTTAATGCATCATTAAATATTAGTTATTGCTGACCACTCAGACATCAATGTTCCAACTCACATCTGGAGTCTATTTACAAATTTCATTAACATATTGGTTTTGCCCTTTTCTAAATCATGAAGATGGAGACTACTGTAATAATCACTATTGTGCTAGGCTTTGAACACACCAATAACAAAAAGATGATCTCTGCTCCAAAGAGCTTACAACTCCCCTCAACTCGATACTTTTCAGAGTAGCAAGTACAGACAGTTTGATAAGAAGCAAGTGTGAGAATACTTACAAGGGGAGATAGATTCAACTCGATACTGTACTTGGCAGATTATATTATTTTATAATTATGTTATAGCCCTTTGCAATTTTCAATCCATATGAGTATTCACATCCAAGCCAGTTTGTATTAATTTTGAGTGTAAGATTTTGTGACACACTGAATAAAATGCTGTATTAAAATCCAAACCTGTTGCTATTGGTTTCCTTCCTTCCATTAATTGTGCAGTTTTGTCTAAAAAACAATTTACTCAGCTCTGTCCAGGAAAATCTAGTTATAAGCCCTGCTGCTCATGGCTTTTACATTCTTCTCTAAATTTTTTTCCTCTTAATATTTGTCAAATTATTTTAATAGGGAAATAAGAGTATCAGGGAAGTGATTGCCAGCATCATTCTTCTTCCCTTTCTTGAAGATTGGTACATTTCCTTTTCACCAGTCTTCCATGACTTGTCAAAAACAATTACTTGCGCTACAGAGAATTCATTTCCTAACTCCCTTAATAAGTTATGATACATATTTGTGGGGGCTGATGTCTTTATCTTTATATTTCCAAGCAGTCTTCTTCCTAGTTTTTAATGAATAACTGTTTTAATGAGGTTTTCCTCATAGTCAATTCTGTAATTTTTTCTTTATTCTTCTTGTTGAAGATGAATTTTTAAAAATAAGTTTGTCATCTTAGGTATATCCAAGTCATTAATTTCATGCCTCTCTATATTCATTAGTAGACCTAAATTGCCAATAGTACACCAGTTACTTTCCTCTGATATTATAGGTGATGCAGTTAAGGTTGCCAGATATTTCCCATTATAAAACCCTGTATTCAGTTGCTTATAACTTTGCCAGACTTTAACAATTTGGGCTGAAATTTTACATGCTGGGTGTCTGAATTTGGCTGAATATTTCTCGAAAGTTTCAGCAACAATTGTTGAGCTGTTTCCAAGAGTGAGATTAGAGGGAGATGTGTGTTTTCCTCAAATTAATGAATTGGTTGTAAGAATTTATTTTTAGAAGCTCTAGCGCCTCCATGCTTAGGAGCAGGGACTTGAAATTTGGCAGGGGAAAGTCATCCTAGAGTCAAGGGAAGTTACTTTAGCGGGTTGGGGAGGTGGGAAGTTGGCTAAGTTATGAGCCATATCAGTTTGTATGTGCTCAGTAGAGACTTGTTAGAGTTTGACTGTTAAATTCTCTTACGATTCGGTCTGTATTAAGCATGCTTCAGTCCCTCTCAGTTCCTACCAGCTGACTAGACTGTATAGGTGCCATCCCTACAGAGCAGCCTCCAGTCCAGGGTTCTAAGCAGGACTTTCCTTGCATTTGGCTGCTCTGTGCCACTGTAGCACCAGCCATCAAAATTTAGGGCAGGCCAAAAAATCTCTCCTATGCTCTCAAGGTTCCCCCTGCTGGTGCTGAGGCAGTGAGAAGAAGGAGGAAGCAGCCTGATTTAGAATGAAGTGGGGCAAGGGGTGGGGCAAGAAGGAATATGGGGAGAGGGGGTTGCAGGAGCTGAAGGGTGGAGAAAAGCAGAGGGGATGGGGGATTCAGGGGGAGCATTAGCCACAAGGGGGATGGGGAGAAACAGTGGGAAACAGAAGGCAGTAGAGTGAGAAAGGTACAGGAATGGGCAAGAGTTGGATAGAAGGCAGAGAGAGGGGAAGGGTTTGGAAGGTATATAGGGAGGCACAAATAAGGGGAAGGGGGCAGGAGCTGGAGGGAGGATAGGAGGAGAAGGGAACAGAGACAGTTTTGGAAGGGGGTGGAGGTCAGGGGTGGAGACAGAAGAGTAAATTTTAAGTCCTTGGGAGGCATGGACCATCTTTTTCTGCATTTGTACATTGACTAGCACAATAGGGTCCTGGTCTATGACTGGGGCTCCTAGATGCTACAGAAATACAAATTATTAATAATATATTACCAACACAGCATGCTCCCCTCCAGAACCTGGAATTGAACCCAAGGAGTGCTGAGCATCTACCTTCCTCTGCTGTCAGTAAATAGCTGTGAAACCCACTGGCAAAATGTATTGATCCAGATACACAGCCTACTACTGCTACCAGTTACCTCAAGTAGCAGAGCTCTGTGTTGTGGCTAAACATACAAACACTGCCGATGACCCAATTTGGGAGCTAATATTCCTGGTGATGAATTTCTGTTTCCCAGCTTGGTGTTCTGTGATTTGGTTTATTTGTTTAATTAAATTACATAAAAACCCCTATTTTAAAAAGAACGTGAAGGTTGCAAAGTCAAGCACTGGAAAGTTAGTACATGCTGGACTTAAGGTTGTCCATGGATCTTAATCCTTCCCCCTTGTACATATGTATTGTGATACAGTCAGTTACATGATCCCATACTTCTTTTCTACAGGACTCTTCCCTCATTCAGTGCAAAGGATGGACAGTAATCTGGGATTTAATCAGGGTTGTATAATGAATGAAACTGTTGTGTGTACTCATTTCTTGAGTTGGACAGTGGATAGTGGATGAGGCAGGGATTTGGAGGAAGAGAAAGGATGGTCTCATGGTTAAGGCAATTAAATGCCATCTTGGGTTCTGCCTCTGCCACAGAGTTCCTGTGTGATGCTGGGCAAGTCACTCAGTACTGCCAACTCTCACAGGGTTGTTTTTTTGTTTGTTTGTTTTTTGGGGGGGGGAGTAATGGGTTTTCAGACAGGGCTGTGGCTTGTCTCATGATGATGTGAGGAGCTCCAGCCCCCTCATGAAGTTCAGCCCTTCTAGAAGCCAGCAAAGTCTCTTCCCTCCACTTCCCATTCTCATGGGATGGGAGGGAAGAAGAGGGGAGGGGAGGATGAGGAGTCAGCAAAAAGCCCAGCAGCCTGGGAAGGGGGAGAGGGGACCCAACTGCCGGCCCACCAGTCTGGGAGGGCATTGAAGAACCTTAAGAGGAACAGAGGTGAGGCTGGGTAGGGGGCTGAAAGGGACGGGGGGGAGGGCTGAAATGATGGGAGCTGGGGAGGCTGGACTGAGGGGAGGACTGGGTGGGGACAGAACTGGTAGGTGGAACTGGGGGACAGAATTAATTGCTAGGCAGGGGATGGCTGAATGAGTGGTTTTTCAGCAGTGGCCAAAATCATCTTACCCTATACATTTGGGAAAGTGGGCAATGCTAATTGTCACGCACACTAGGGATGGACATGTGGAGTTCAAAAATTAAAAGATTAAAAAAACCAAAATAAATAAAAAAAAATCTGATGATTTTTGGACCAATCTCATGGAGTTCTGACTCATTATTTTTGATTGCTTTGAGGTTGGCAATAATGGTTGCTTAAACCAAAATGTTCACAGTTGGTCACTAATTGTGTATTTGTCATTTTCTCAGTGCCCAACGTGAGACACTTGGAGCGAAATTTGAAAGTGCTGAGTGCTCACAACTGAACTTGAAGTCAATGTGAGCTGTGCTTTGAACATTTAAGGTGCTAAGTACTCTGGAAAATCAGGGACTAGGTGTCTCAAATTGGGCATCCAAAATTAGTGGACACTTAACAAGTTAGCCTTAATATTCTGGGCTAGATTCACAAAGGGACTTTAGTCTAACTCCTAGGTGCCCTACTACCAGTGGAATTCTCAGCTCCAGTTTAGGTGCCCAGGCTCTCTCTACAATGCATGGGGAGAGTCAGACTCCTAAGAAAAGGATTCTCGGAAGCCAGCAAACTGAGTGGGGAGCTGCCTAACCTAACCAGTAAGAAATGCAAAAGAAAAGTATGGGGCTTAGGGCCCAGATCAACAAAGGTCCTTTGGTGCCTAATCCCCACTGATCAGGACCTTAGACACCTGACTGACAGGCTTGAGGCAGACTACTATCTCTGCTTGGGATTCTCAGCTGGGACCCCTCTCCTGGAGATAGGTGCTTAAGCTAGGTCAATCCCTTCTCATGAATAAACAGAGAGACCCCCTACCCCATTATAGCCAATTGCACAGTAGTTAGGATACTCACTTGAGATGTGGGAGACCTAGATTTTAATTCCTGCTTTGCCTGATTTGAGGAGGGACTTGAACTCAGGTCTCCTACATCCCAGGTGAGTGAATGAGTTACTGTCTATTCTGGGGTGAATTCTCTCAATCTCTCCTGTTCCACTTTGAATAAATAATTAAATATTAGTTGGAGCAGGAACTTGAACCTGACTCTCCCACATTACAGGTGAGGGGCCATAACCACTGGGCGATAAAGTCAATCTCTTCCTTTTTCTCTCTTTGTACGGAGGCCCCTGAAGAGGCAGTTAGATGCCAAAGTACCTTTGTGAATCAAGGCCTCTGTGCTGCGTTTACTGTCAGTAAAATGGGGATAATAATACCAGCTTTTCTCACAGGAGCGTTGTGAAGATAAATTGATGAATGTCTGTGAAGCACTCAGACACTATGGTGAGAACACAATAGCAACATCCAGGAGGAAATCAATAATTTTGCATTGTGGAAGGTTTGAATATTATGTGGTAAATAAGTCCTTAGGCCACACACATTGACTAAGGATAAAAAAAAAACAAGCCGAACCCCCCATTCAATGAATAAAGTAGGAGTCCTGTGGAGAAAATAATATGTGAGCATTTAACTAAAGACTGTATCATAATGCATACAAACAAGGGGGGGGGGGGGAATTAAGGTTTAGGGCAGAGGCAACCTTATGTCTGGTATTTCCCAACTTTTCAGTGCTTGATTTTGTAACCACAATGTTCTTTTTCTAAAGGTTTTTTGTTTGTTTTAATGTCATTATAACTCTTCTGCCAGCTGTTGTCAACAGCAAAAAGGACTGGGTTCAATTATCTAGTGGTTCTGTCTGAAAACTTAATAAACAATACTGGCTTTAGCCCTCGCCCCCAGACCTGGGAAAATGAAATACCCTCTCCTCTCTGCCCATACTCCCCTCCCCAAGCACCCTTGATAGACAATATTTCCTCTGCACAAGCACTGAGTATGTTGTACAAAGAAGTTTTCATTGGGGGAAAATGGGCATAGAATAAACTTGGGAAAGCCAATAATAATTAATCAACAATATCTGTATGTATCTATTCAGATTGTAAGCATTCAACAAGGTAAAACATTCCTGCAAGAGCCACTTCCCTCCCCTCACTCACTGTTTGTTGTCCAAGGTTTGTGGAGTCCAGAATTTGGGTAGGTCTGTCTCCAGCCCCTAAGGTAAGTGCTAGCTAGTTTGCTTCTGGTGTACCATCTAATCCAATAGTAGTAATCACAGCTGTTATTGATTGCTGTATAAAGGGGCTCTCAGTGGAGTCCTTCAGTTATACTACTGGATTATATCATAGCTTTAGCAAAGAATCATCTCTATATCCCTCCTTTACAAAATCTTTAGAGAAGAATCAACAGATCCAGGACCCAAACAGAATCCTTACCATCTAGAATACACTGTTATAACAAAATAACTAATTTCTTTTTTTTCTCTCTTGATTTATTTATAGCTTTGTCCAGGCTCTTTTACCCAATCATGCCAGTCTGTGGCTTTGGTCAGGGTGACCCCTCCACCCCAGGCACAGTTGGTGTGGTTGTTTTGTCTTTCGTTATCTGACAGGGATAATAATGTTTTATTACCCTCAAACCCAAAACGTAACTGAATTTTGACCAAACTGCCACATAACAGAAATGCAAATAAGGCCTGGCCCATTCAATCATTTCCTCTTGCCTGCCAATAGATGGCAGCAGAGAGCTCTCTCCCCTGCAGAGGCTTGGTCTACCTGGAGTTCTCAAGCAGCTCTAGGCCACTTTTCACCCTGTTAAACAACAGGTGTCAATAGTGATCCCCTTGCTCTCTATGGCTTCCGGCCACAAGGCTTACAAATAATATACATACTTTAATTTGTCTTCAATCATTTGGTTAACATTCATTCAAACCATTTTATTTTTGACACCCCTCTTCTTTGTGAGCTTTAACTGTCTCTGTTGTTTTGTTGATTTTTCCTTTTCCAATTAAATGCATTTAAGTGCCACTAAAACAGTTCTAGGGAAGGTGCCTCCTTCCCCCTTACTGGCAGTGCCGCTCCATTGGAGCCACACTGTCAAATACTCCTCCAATCTCCACTGCTCCTGAAGAAGTCTCCTCAAGGAGTATTAACTGTTCAGTGGATTCTGCAGGTTGATGGATGGGATGATGAACTTTCCCCAATCCTCCCTCCCTCCCTTCTCCATTCCTCCATAGAAACCAGGGGGATAGCATCATGGAGTCTGCTGACTCCCAGTTCCATCCGGGCTGGAGGGAAAAGGGATGTGTGTATGATCTGGAACAATGTCTAAGATGCTTCCCAGCTTTCTTTTACTGAGGCAGATTTTAATGCTTCTTCCCCAATGCAATTTACTCAGTAGTTTTCTCAATTCTCTAGAATTAGCTTTCAAGGAATCTAATACCTTGTGCCGCTGCTTTCCTTCCTGTGCTAAATGCAAGAATCCTGTGGACATTGATTCCAAGCTTCCTTGTATTTTCACATTCTCAGTTAGCTCCTCTCTAACTAAGTAGTAAGTAGTGGATCCAGTTCATCCCTCCATCTTTTCAGGAAGGGATTGCCTATTAACACGTGCATTTGGATATATCTCAACTGTGAAGTAAAGAGGTCAGAACGAGCAGTACAGTGGGACTGGAAATCCATTTCTCAGTCCCTCTGCTGCACAATAGGGGAGAGGAGTTGAAAAGCAACTACCTCTAGAAGATAGTAGGTGTATCTGTGCTTGGGGTGAGTTTACCAACTTCTTGGAAAGTACAGATGGGGCTGCCACCTGAAAATCTAGCATTGGGTGGAGGGCCAGCTGGCCCATCCCAAAGACATTGACAGAGGTATGTAGAAAGACTGTTGGCCCTACTACAAGGAGACATCTAAAGGTAAGTAGGAAGGCAGGTGAAGCTGGGGAAAAGAAGGGACTGGAGGAGCAAAACTCTCACTTTTGTATATGAAACCATCAAAATTTGCCAGGTTCAAATAGAACAGAGTTTCAGACAAACCTGAAATGTCTAATGAATTTCTAAGGGTGAAAACCCAAAGCCATACACACACTGAACATCCTACCACTGGTTCATTCCAAGCAGCAGGTTTCATGTCACACTAGTAGGGAGTTCCTCCTTCTACAGCAGCCTCAAATCATGACATTCCCTACCAGCAAACACTGGGTATTAATTAGGTAGAGCTAGCTAACAGTGCTAGAGTTTGTTGTCTGCCTGCAAATTCTTCTCTGTTTTCTTCTTCTTTTTTAAAAAAAAACAGATCATATTCTTAGCAGCTTTTTCTTTCTGCTGACTCACATGTGCCCCCTTCTTCCTGGTCTATTGTGCCGTCCCCCCCCCCCCCCTCCCACTCCCCCCCCCCCCCCCCCCCCCCCCATTTACCTCCTTCCTCTTTACTTTATCTGTTGCTTTCCCCTTCACAGAGTCTGCTCCAGCAGAGTCTGTGTTGTGCTAGGTCTATAGCACTGCAACAGATTGCATAGTGAAATTGACTGGCTTTGGTTATTTTCACTTCACAGCCCTCAGAGTTCATCTCCTCCATTCTCCTACTGCACAGGGAGTTAAGTGAAAGGTACCTAAGGTGGTCAATTTCACATCAAAGTCTATTGCTGTGTTGTCCACCCCGCACTAAGGAGACTCTGCAGGGACAGCTATGCAGGGAGCACAGGAGAGCAAACTGGTGGGAAGTGAAAGCTTGAAGGGACTGAGTGTTATGTCTCTAACGTGAGACAATCCCACTTTAGGGGAAGACTTGGGAGACAGACACATCCTGCTTTGTAAAGGCGCCAAGCAGGCTTTCAGGTACCATGGTGATGGGCTGGTGTCAGTGTGGCCAACTCTCACCATTTTATTGTGAGTCTCTCTACATTTGATGTTTTTTTTTAAAGCCAAAGGCAAACTAAAATTGGCCAATTAAGGGTCATAGCAGAGAAGCTACTCAGCATGAGCTCTCAGTGCCATGCTATGGCAAAAAGGGCTAATGCAGTCCTTGGATGTAACAAGAGTGGAGTAGTGAGTAGTGATTTTAACTCTATATACGGCATTGATGAGACTGATACTGTAATATATACTGTGGACAGTTCTGGTGTCCACATTTTTCAAAATGATGTTGCAAAATTGGAGAGGATGCAGAGAAGAGCAATACAAATTATTTGAGGCTGGAGAAAATGCCTTAGGAAATTTGTTTAGCTGATCAAAAAGAAGATTGAGACATGACTTAATTTCAGTGTATAAATACCTTCATGAGGAGAAAATATTGGGAACTAGAGGGCTCTTTAATCTAGCAAAGAAAGGCATAATAAGAACTAGTGTTTGGAAGCCAGACAAATTCAAATCAGAAATAAGCACAAATTTTGAACAGTGAGGGTGATTAACAATTGAAACAAACTACTAAAGGAAGGGGTGAATTCTGCATCTCTTGATGTCTTCAAATAAAAATTGGATTCCTTTCTCAAAGACATGCTTTAGCCAAACACAAATTTTATTGGGCTGAAATCTGGGAATAAGTGCTGGAACTGAAAGGCCTGTGATATACAGATTATTCAATGGTCCCTGCTGGGTTTTAACACTATGAATCTCTGAAGTGAAAAAGAACCCCAAATTTATTTAATTTTTAAAATCTCATTATTTTAAACCAATCTCATGACTTTTTGAGACCTATGATTTTTGAATGCTTTGGGTTAGGAATACTGTGACATAAAAATCTAGATTAGATAGATAGATATGCCTTGTCAATTTATAGTTGGGGATAGTTTTCTGCTAATAAAGTAGCTCTCCAGGCCCCACATACTACTGCCAGGTTTGAGGGGAAACTAAGGATCATGAATATGAATCCAGTTAATCAGTTCTTTTTACAATCTAAGCTCATCAGGGTAGAGACCCTGTCTACCTCTCTGTTTGTACACCGCAAAGCACAATGGGGCCCTGATTCTGATCTGAGACTTTCAGTACTATATAAATAATAATCAGTGTCAGTTCTTTGTATGAAATACTGCAGTAATTTCTTGTGTGCCATAGGTTCTAGTGCCATTGTGCAGGCATGTTTGATAACACACACTTATAGCCCTTCATTTAACTTTTGGGATTGTAGTACTTCATAGGATTACAGAAATTAAAGACAGAGAAGGTGAATTTGGTCAAATGCCATTCATCCCCCATGCAAGACAGGAATGCAGGAGGGGGTCAAGCAGGTTTTCCCCAAAGATGTATTCTGAAGATCATCATAGAATATCAGGACCTCAGGAGGTCATCTAGTCCAACCCCCTGCTCAAAGCAAGACCAATCCCCAGATGGATTTTTGCCCCAGATCCCTAAATGGACCCCTCAAGGATTGAACTCATAAACCTGGGTTTAGGAGGCCAATGCTCAACCCACTGAGCTATCCCTCCCCCCTGTTTTTAGGGAGGGGGTAAGAATAATTGTCTCCATTTCAAAGATGGGGAAACTGAGTCACAGAGAAATTCAGCAACTTGCCTAAATTCACACCGGAAGTCAGTGACAGCGCTTAGAACCCAGTGTTCTGATTGCCCCATCTCTGAACTGACCTCCTAGACCACATATAATATACATGTATTCTGAAGATGTATTATTTGCTGCTTCAGTACAGCAGTGTGGTCTAGGTCAGTTCAGAGGTGGAGCAATCAGAACACTAGCTTCTAAGCGCTGTCACTGACTTCCGGTGTGAATTTAGGCAAGTTGCTGAATTTCTCTGTGACTCAGTTTCCCCATCTTTGAAATGGAGACAATTATTCTTACCCCCTCCCTCACTATGAAGCACTTTGAAATAATTGGACAACTCATCAAAATACTATTATTAAAGGGAACTGGAGGCATCCCCCTACATTTAGGTTATCTAATACTTTCCATTATAAAGGAATCTTGCCACCTTTTCTTTGAGAAGCTCTCATGCCTCCATTGTTTGTGGCAGACCTTTGATATCCAGCTGGGGGAATTCCTTCAGGCTACAGAAATGCCTTTTCTTTGTCCCGTGAAATTCTGTTCAGCTTTTCCTAAGATATAAAGTGTTAGAAGTCACCGTTTCCTTTCTCTATTTGCATTCTTCAGGAACATTTTGGCAGCCTGTCAAAACAGTAACAAAACCAGCAAATATTCTAAGGCCTGTTCATGCTGCCGCTAGAGCAGCAGCAACTGCCTCTCACACACTACTGGAATGCCCCATGAGCTGCAGGAGTGGCTATAGCAAGGGAGAAAAAAAGCTGGGATCCCTGGACCTAGCATGTGGCCCAGTCGTCCATGCTGCCCTCTGGGGACACCAAGTGGAGCTGGCACTCCCCCAGCTCCAGAGGGAGAGCTGGGTCAGGTTGGGCCCCCCTGCTGACCACCCAGGACTGGATAATTCTGCTTTTTTGTGGGATAACAGCCTTCACCTACTGTCAGCTAATGTATCTAGACTTCTAGTCCATCTGGTAGAAGTCTGGGTATCATGTTGTCTGAAGGTTCAGGGGTCAAACCCTGCTGATGAGGCACTGGGGTAGGGTGGTTGTTACAGCTGCACATAAAATATTTTTTTTTTTCATTTAATAAGAACAAAACCAGGAAATTACATACAAAAAGCCCATGTTCAAAGAAGGTCATTAGGTTGCAAAGACAAGCACTCAAATGTTAGGAAAAGCCAGTTTTCTGGTTACCCATTGTGAGGCAAACCCGCAGCTGGACCAAGGCTGCTCACTCAGCTACCGTGACTCACTCTCCAACAGAGCCGCCGTGACTCAGCACTCAGACACACGCAGCAGCCTTATCCCTGAGTGGGGCCCAGGTCAGATGGCCCCCAGTCACAGATATTTCACTGACCCAACCAGAGACTGCTGCAGTGCTTCAGTGTAGACACTATCTATGCCAAAAGGAGGGGTTCTCCCATCTGTGTAGGTAATCCACCTCCCCGAGAGGTGGCAGCTAGGTTTTCCATCAACCTAGCGCTGTCTATGCAGGGACTTAGGTCAGCTTAACAACACTGCTCAGGGGTGTGGATTTCTCACACTCCTGACCAATGTAGTTAAACTGACCTAACTTCCTAGTGTAGACCACGCCTTACTCTGGGCAACAGCACTATTCTGACAGGAACCTTCCTGCTGCCTCATGGTGTCACAGACCCCCCTAGGCTTCCAGCCTGCCCTTGATCCTGTTCCTGCCCCAGCCTTGCCTGCAGCTTGTTCCAGCCCGCTTCAGCCTTGTCCCTGCCCTACCCCGACCCTGCTCCAGCCCTTTTCCTGACCTGCTCCAGGAGTGCACCTGCCTCCTGACTTCCTGACTCTTGGACTGACTTGAATCAGGCTTCGACCTTTGGCCTGCCTCTGGACTCTGCCTACGAACCTGATTTGGCTTGTCCATGACTCTGACCCCGATTCTGACCCACAACCTGTCTCTGGACCCAAGTTTCAGTGCTGCCCTTGGCCCCGTTCCAACCCTATGTCTGGCTTCGACCACTGCTCCAACCACCAGGCCTGACCACCTAGAGCCTGACCACCTAGCCTGACACCCAAGCAACCTTAACTCTCTTCTTTTATACATTATGATACAAACAAATTACATGATCACATAGTATTTTTTACAGGGCTCCTGATTTATTCAGTACAGAAGATTGATGTTCCAGGGATAGGATTAAGGTTTCACAGACAACTGTAAATCCAGGGTTTACTGACTTTTGAGAGTTTGAGTTTGCCACCTAAATAATGTTCTTTCAACTTTGCTTCTTTTATTTTGTTTTGTGTGTAATATTAATGTAAGCAGAGTCAGGATGAGCTCTACCCTGACATCTGGTGGTGAATTATGGTGAGTGTGGAAAAGAACTCCAGGGGCTGATCTTGTTTGCATAGGCACACCCACCCGCCTGGCATGAGACAACAGCAACTGAAAGTGCTTACTTTGGCTGGTGTGGGATCTCCAGTTTCTCTGTTATTGGGGCAGGAAGAATAAAGTTTTGTTACCCTGATTCTGTGAATCAAGGCCAGTGGAACTGTTGTATGACAGAAGGACTCACCATTAACTAAGTAGCACTTGCTTGACAAGGGGCATGGGTTACAAAACCTAGTGAATTGAGAGAAGGTGGGAGCAGGTACTTGTACCTGGTGGTATGGGTCCCTTTGTGAGCCCGACACACCAATTGTACTGTCTTTGCTCTCCACTGTTGAATGTCAGAGCTAACTTTGATTCCATTAGGAATCTAGTTACAGGCTGCTAAGCTGAATTCACTTTGGGCCAATAGTGCACCAGTGCTGGGGCTCCCCTACTACTAACTAAAATCACAAAAGAGCTGAAGTTACTAAGAGCTGAGATCACTGAGTGCTGTGTTAACTAGTGGGGGGAGCCTGAAGCTATATTGCTAAGCTGCTGGTGGAGCAGTTTGTGGGGATGGCTGGAGGAGCAGCTAGCAGAGTGGAGCCTTGCGGGGATGGTTGGAGCGGCCCAAAGAAAGGCAAGTGGAGCAGAGCCGTTTGTGGAGACGGCTGGAGCGGCTCACAGGTCGGTGAGCGAAGCGGAGCAGCTGGTAGAGCAGAGCAGTTTGTGGGACGGCAGGAGCAGCGACGGCTGGTGGAGTGGAGCGGCTCGTGGTGAAGGCTGCGGCGGAACCCCATGGAGAGGTGGCCGGTCGGCCTTGGACCACGTAAGGTGTCCCTTAACACCTTGCGTGCCCCCCCTCCTTTGAACTCTGGGGCTGCACTGACCAGGGACAGAAACTTTGGGGATTGTTGGACTTTTGGGACTTTGGTGATTCTTGGGTTGATGGACCCAAGAGACTTTGGGGGTGTTGGACTTTTGGGACTTTGGGTGATTTTTGGGTTGCTGGTTTCAAGAGCCGATGGGAAAGGACACGGCCCAATTTGCTGGGGTGGGTCTTCGCTCATGGTTTGGTCTATGAACTCTAGTTGTGGTGTTTTCCCAATTTAATGCTATGTCGTTTACCTCATGTTATTAAACATTTTCTGCTACACCGAGACTCTGTGATTGCGAGAGGGGAAGAATTGCCTCTTCGAGGTGCCCAGGGGTGTGTGTAAGATTTTCCCAGGTCACTGGGTGGGGGCTTGAGATGGTTTTGTGTTACACTGTTGGGAGGGGACCGCTATGTACTGAACCCGGCCCTTGCTGCTATCAACTCGGCCTGGCAGAAGGGTTACATTAACACTGACCAGTCTTAGGGCTGGTCCACACTACCCGCCTAATTCGGCGGGTAGAGATCGATCTTCTGGGATCGATTTATCGCATCTCATCTGGACGCGATAGATCAATCCCAGAAGCGCTCCCCCGTCAACTGCGGAACTCCTGCTCGCCGAGAGGAGGAAGCGCTGTCGACGGGGGAGCCTGCCTGCGCCGCGTGGACCCGAAGTAAGTACATTTAATTCGATATAGGAAACGTCGACTTCAGCTACGCTATTCTCGTAGCTGAAGTTGCGTTTCCTATATCGATCCCCTGCCCCAGTGTGGACCAGCCCTTAGTTATAAACATCTCAAACTGGAGTTTCACTACGTCCCTTAAAGAGACTATTCCACTGTTTAAGAAATATAACCATTAGGAAATGTCCTCTGATGTGTAGCTGAGTTCAATTTCATCCCATTTACCCCTAATTATCCCCCTCACTCCCATCTAAAGTTTTCCTCTCTTTCTTTGGCATTTACACACGTCAGACACTTGTAGACAGTCATCCTGCTTTCTTCTTCATTACACTGGTCTACAATTTTTGAGAAGTCGTCTGCTTCAGAGATAAAATGTGCTATTTATTATGTATTTTGATGTGCTGAATTCAACTATGACAATTAAAACAACCGATTGGCTACTGTTTCTAAGATATTTAAGTTTTTACATTTTATGTCTATGTATATTGTGTAGATAGTAGAGTTTTAGTCATAAATTGTAAACCTAGGTCTTTTCATGTGTTTATGGTTGCTTTACATGATAATATTTCACCTGTCCTGTTTATGTAACACTTTAAAAATCAGCAAAAGGGTTATATAAATAAAATTTATTATGAAACAAAAGGCAAAAAACTATTCTGTACATAGTTTAGTTCTATTCAGTGTCTACTCGGCGCTTCTTGGCTTGTCTCTTGTATTCATTAAATAGAGCATCTCTTGTCACTGTCCAGCAATAGTCTGCAAGCATTGATGGGCTCCATTTGCCCTGATAGCGTTTCTCCATTGTTGCAATGTCCTGGTGAAATCGCTCGCCGTGCTCGTCGCTCACTGCTTCGCAGTTTGGTGGAAAAAAATCTAGATGAGAGTGCAAAAAATGTATCTTTAGTGACATGTTGCAACCAAGGCTTTTGTATGCCTTGAGGAGGTTTTCCACCAACAACCTGTAGTTGTCTGCCTTGTTGTTTCTGAGAAAATTTATTGCCACTAACTGGAAGGCTTTCCATGCCGTCTTTTCCTTGCCACGCAGTGCATGGTCAAATGCATCATCTCGAAGAAGTTCACGAATCTGAGGACCAACAAAGAGACCTTCCTTTATCTTAGCTTCACTTAACCTTGGAAATTTTCCACGGAGGTACTTGAAAGCTGCTTGTGTTTTGTCAATGGCCTTGACAAAGTTCTTCATCAGACCCAGCTTGATGTGTAAGGGTGGTAACAAAATCTTCCTTGATTCAACAAGTGGTGGATGCTGAACACTTTTCCTCCCAGGCTCCAATGACTGTCGGAGTGGCCAATCTTTCTTGATGTAGTGGGAATCTCTTGCATGACTATCCCATTTGCAGAGAAAACAGCAGTACTTTGTGTATCCAGTCTGCAGACCAAGCAAGAGAGCAACAACCTTCAAATCGCCACAAAGCTGCCACTGATGTTGGCCATAGTTTATGCACCTCAAAAGTTGTTTCATGTTGTCATAGGTTTCCTTCATATGGACTGCATGACCAACTAGAATTGATGGCAAAACATTGCCATTATGCAGTAAAACAGCTTTAAGACTCGTCTTCGATGAATCAACGAACAGTCTCCACTCATCTGGATCGTGAACGATGTTGAGGGCTGCCATCACACCATCGATGTTGTTGCAGGCTACAAGATCACCTTCCATGAAGAAGAATGGGACAAGATCCTTTTGACGGTCACGGAACATGGAAACCCTAACATCACCTGCCAGGAGATTCCACTGCTGTATTCTGGAGCCCAACAGCTCTGCCTTACTCTTGGGTAGTTTCAAATCCCTGACAAGGTCATTCAGTTCACCTTGTGTTATGAGGTATGGTTCAGAGGAGGAGGATGGGAGAAAATGTGGGTCCTGTGACATTGATGGTTCAGGACCAGAAGTTTCATCCTCTTCCTCTTCCTCGTCTGACTCAAGTGAGAGTGATTCTGGTGCATCAGGAACCGGCAGTCCTTCTCCGTGGGGTACTGGGCGTATAGCTGATGGAATGTTTGGATAATGCAAAGTCCACTTTTTCTTCTTTGACACACCTTTCCCAACTGGAGGCACCATGCAGAAGTAACAATTGCTGGTATGATCTGTTGGCTCTCTCCAAATCATTGGCACTGCAAAAGGCATAGATTTCCTTTTCCTGTTCAACCACTGGCGAAGATTTGTTGCACAAGTGTTGCAGCATATGTGTGGGGCCCACCTCTTGTCCTGATCTCCGATTTTGCAGCCAAAATAAAGGTGATAGGCTTTCTTAACCATAGTGGTTATACTGCGCTTCTGTGATGCAAAAGTCACTTCACCACAAACATAGCAGAAGTTATCTGCACTGTTCACACAAGTACGAGGCATCTCTGCTCACTTTGGCTAAACAGAAATGTGTCCCTTTGCAAAATCAAACACTGACAAATAAGACAGCACGACACTGTATGATTTCTAGAGCTGATATAGGGCAATTTGTTCAGCAGAGTGATGTAAGCTTCGTTATGATTGCATCATCCATGACTTCTAGGAATAACATGATGCAATTCATATCATGGATGACGCAATACCAGCTTCAGATTGCATCATTCATTGTTTTGCCTAAAAAGCAAGTACTGTCCAAACCCAGTCATAGATTTATTCATAGATCCAGTCAAAGATGTATTTTAGTCATTTCTGGTTTAAATTGAGATCCCTTCCCTTTATAACTCACTTATCCTCCGCCATTCCCAAGTCAAGGGTCATATATACTGACCCAATAGCATATCTTGAAAACTAGAGCCAATCAACAATTTTAAGCATCATTTTCGTTCTCAGTGACCCAGAATTAGTAAAGTTTGACTACATTTATTTCAGAAGCATTTTGGCTGTAGAGCAGTGTTATTAGTATTCATTTATTTGTATTACCATAGTGCCTAGGAACCCCAGTCATGGCCCAGGGCTCCATTGTGCTAGGCACTGTACAAATACAGAACAAAAGACAATCCCTACCCCCAAAGAATTTACAACCAAAGCTGCAATCTAGGGGCAAATCTACATAAAATGCTGCATCAGCGCAGCTGCACCGCTGTGGTGCTTTAATGAAGACAATCTAAGCCAGTGGTTCTCAACTTACTACACATTGTGAGCCGCATATGTGGCCCACAATGTATTACTTGGGCCGCAAGGGCCGGGTGGCAGGGCAGCGGCAGCGCAGACCCCGACCCTGGACCCCCTCCACGCAGGGCCAGCCGGCTGCCCACCCCGAACCCCCACCATGCGGCTGCCCCAGACCCCGGAGCTCGTGGGACTGGGAGGCTGCCCCGACCCCAGACCCCCACCACGTGGGGTGAGCCGGACCCCTGCCTTGCAGCTGCCCTGGACCGGGGTCGGGTGGCTGCCCCGTACCCCAGAGTTCGCAGGGCCAGGTGACTGCCCCGGAGCTTGCACTGGGCAGCCGGGAACCTGGTGGACCCCGGCACGCGGGCCGGCCTTTAGCACCAGTAGTTGGGCTCAGGTCTCACCCGTCTGTACATCTTGGGTCATCCTATACAATCTTTCTTCCCGCAACTCAAAACGGGGCCATAACTTCTCCAAACAAGGAACTGTCTCCCCATTCATGCTGGCAAGCTGTTTTTAGGCTCGGCTGAGCATCAGGTCTTCCTTCTGGGCACTAATAAATTTCACCTCTATGGTCAGTTCCTCCCAGTCTTGAGGTTTGCCTGTTCATACAAACAATCTATGAAGGGGCAGTCTCGACGGAAATGGCATGGTCACCCACAGGACAAACAGGGCCAGGTTCCCCCTTTCTCATCATGTTGGCTGAGCTCATCCGTGGGCTTCCTCTCTTGTACTGGACGGGGGTCTGGTTTCTCTCCCGTCTCTCACCCTTAAGGCAGGAAAAAAGTGGGGGATCCGGGCATAACCCCAAGTAGGGAGAACTTCCCAGTAGGGAAGGGTGTAGAAAAGGAAACCTATGCTCATCTAAAGAGTAACAGGGAGGAAAGAGTGAAGGGAAAAAATACATAAATATTTTTAAGAAGGGGTTAAGGGAAGAAAAAATAAAGGAAACAGGTACTAAGAACTTGCAACGGAAGCACTGATATTACTAAAGGCACTACAGGTGTATGAAGGGCTCTGCTAGGGATTTCGTCCCAGACCAAGGGCGGTTGAGAAGGAACTGAGGGTAGTTGGACTGCACAGTGCTATATAACCACCGCTCACAGCGCAAGACAGGGAGGAGCGCACGTTCGGCCCAACGGGCACTGCTACTGAAGATCTCTGATCCCAGGCACAGGGATGCTACCGTACTTACAGTGGAGCACCCATAGGGGGACATATCTCAAAGAACCTCAGTTATTGCACAGGGTCAGTAACCCTCTCTTCTAAGCAATAAAATGATTAAAGGACATGTTGAATAGTGAATAAAAAATAGCTCCCTCTCATGCCTTTTTGGATGAATGCTTATTAATGCCAAACTAATAAAACTTTTAGCATTTGCACACATTTTCACAAAGAAACATTGGCCATTCAAATACTTGAATGTATAGCATGTATAGCATACTGACATGAACTCATCAAGTTTCTTTGTGAAAATATTTGCAAATTGTTTTTTGTGTTACTCAACCAGCTATACTCACAAGTCTCTGGTCCCCACAAACATAAAAAATAATGCAAATTTTTTCTCAGGTCTTGTTACATGATTTCATACACTGAAATGTTGATTTTCATAACATTTCAGGGGGCTGAAAATGATTAGCCACTGAGCAGGCAAAAACATGAAAAGCCAATTTCATTTGAAAATTCAAACATGAATTCATAAAAAACAGTGATACTAAAAGCCACCTGGTCTAAGGGATTAAGAAAAGGATTTGGAGCTGGGAAGTACTTAGAAATACCAAGAGGAGGCACTGTTAGCTAATGGGTAAGGCAGAGATTGCAGATAGAGCTGGTTGGAAATTTTCCAACAGAACTTTTTTGGTCAGAAAATGCCAATTCATCAAAAGCAAAATGTTTTGTGGAAATGTGTCAATTTTGACTAAATTTAATTTCTGGGGAAAAAAAGGGTTTTGATAGGATCAAATGGAACATTTTGATTTTTCATTTTGAAATAACTTTTCATTTCAAAATTTATTTTATTTAACAAAAGTTGAAATCAAAACAAAACTTTTCAGCAGAAATTTTTTTTAAATGTCATTTTATGGGACATTTTGAAATATTTTGATTTTCTTCAGTTTTGGAATGGAAAAAAAAATCAAAATTGTGGAAATTCCCATGAAACAGAAAATACAGTTCCTGTCCAACTCTGGTTGCAGAGTCAAGGGACTAATAGATTTTAATCAGGAATGTAGATTGTAAACTTTAGCACCTAGCATAATGGGGCCCTGATCCTGGCTGGAGCCTGTCAATGATACAGCAATACAAATAATACATAATAATCTGACACTGACTCAGTCAAATCTCTTAAAGCCCCTGCTCACTTTTCTCAATGAAAAATGAGAACATTGATATTTACCTACAAAAGGATGTTTGTAGCATCTTATATAAATATTATTAAGACCAATCAACTCTGCTCTTCCTAGTGCCAACCAAACACTTAGGCCCTGATCCAAAGTCTAATGAAGTCAATGGAAGTTTTTCCAATGACTTCATTCACCATTGGATCAGGCCCTTAATCTTCTGAATTACAAAATTCTCATTCTCTACCATCAGCAGCTTTTTTTTCAATTTCACAATTTTTAATTGTTGAAGGACAGCAGGTTCTTGATATTTCACAAGCAGTTAGATATGTGAAATTATTTCACTGAGAAGGGTTATAGACTCCACAGTAGGCACATTTTGATGAAAAAAATGACATTCCTATAATTACTTTCATCCTGACGTTTCCAAACCACTTTACAAACTCAGTGATTGTGGACTATTTCAACCAGGTCTGAACCACACATCCCACGTGGTGGAACACAGCAGCCATTCTGAGTCTGTGACACTATACAGCAGAACCATAGAGGGGAAATAAAGAATAAATTCCCTATGGAAACTGCAGGTGGACTTTCTTGGGAGATATAGTGAAATTACTACAGTAGGAAATGAGCCAAGGCCCTAGTGCTCGTCCTCTGCTTAATCTTTGTAGAGTTCTACATGAATCACCCATGTCACTCCACACAGCACTGCGCCCCCAGCACCACACTGGGGCATTGGGGTCAGTGCTGAGTCAGGAGGAAGACCACCCCCTACTGAGTCACCCACACCACTCCCTGCAGAATAATACCCTCCTATGTACCTAATTTGCTGAGTATAACTCATCTGCAGAGGAGTGTTCGTGTCTACATACTGATGCAGCTGTTAGCGTTGAATCCACTCTTTACTCCATAACAACCCACCCCAGATAACCTGTATCTACTGCAGTCCACATGCAATTCCCTCCAAAAAATCGCCTGACTCCCCCCCCACCCCCAGCTATTGAGCACTTGTGCAATTCCCACAAGAAGAGTAATCTGAACCAGTTCCTCTCTCTGCTGCTGAAATCCTCCTATAACAGAGGTGGGCAAACTATGGCTCGCGGGCCACATCCGGCCCGTGGGACTGTCCTGCCCAGCCCTTGAGCTCTTGGCCGGGGAGGCTAGCCCCCAGCCCCTCCCCTGCTGTCCCCCCTCCCCTGTAGTTACGCCGCCACGCGGGCAGCGCAGCTTGTGCCCGCCCACCTCCCAGGCTTTCCAATAAGCCAGTCCTGCCGCTCTGAGTGGCATGGTAAGGGGGTGGGGAGTGGGGGGAGTTAGATAAGGGGCAGGAGGCCCCGTGGGGCAGTCAGGGGACAGGGAGCAGTTGGATGGGGTGGAGATTCTGGGAGGGGGCAGTCAGGGGACAGGGAACAGGGGGGGTTGGATAGGGAGTGGGGTCCGGGGGGGGGCAGTTAGGGGTGGGGAGTCCCAGGAGGGGGCGGTCAGGGGACAAGGAGCAGGGAGGGTTGAATGGGTTGGAGGTTCTTGGGGGGCAGTCAGGGGGCGGGAAGTGGGAGGGGGCGGATGGGGGGGCAGGCTGTTTGGTTAGGCACAGCCTTCCCTACCCGGCCCTCCATACAGTTTCACAACCCTGATGTGGCCCTCGGGCCAAAAAGTTTGCTCACCCCTGTCCTACAACCTTCTCCCACCAACAAGCACTCAGTCCAGCACTCCTCACCTGCCAAAACCTGCTATAAGGATCTGGACCCAACTCCCCTATGCAGTCCCCCAGACACTCCCAATTTCCACGTATCATCATCAATCCTCCTGGAACCCAGGCAGTGTCTTAAGGGTTAATGGAATACAAGGTGAATGTTCAATGGGTGATATTATTCTAATGAGTTATAAACTACCTGTAAGGCGCTTATCAAGATACGGGTTCTCTGCGCTAAACTGTGTAGTGACATTCACACCATCTCAGTTCAGTATTTTTGTTTCTTTAATATTTAAGAAGATTGGATTTGAGCCAGCTGTTGGCCCTATCTGAAATGTCAAGGGCAAAGGAACAAGTGGTCTGTGTCCTTAAAGGACATTGCAAGGTATAATTTGCTCTACAGTGGCATAAAAAAAAGACTGGTTATACCTGAACTGAAGGCTATGAAATCTCACCACAGCCACATACACACATCACAGACCGCAAATACACGCATCCCTTTTCACACACAATACACAGAGCTACCTTTAGTTTAGCTAACTTGAGTAACAACAGTAATGAAGACATGGCAGCATGGGCTTACGTGCAGGCTAGCAATCTGAGGCTGCGTCTACAGTATATACCACTTTTGGCACAGGGTATGTGTAACTACATGCTGCAGTGAAAACCAGGCTTTGCCCATCTTGCCATCTTTAGCTACACATCGTGTAAGTGAAAGGCTTCAGCAGTTCCTCACTGCCAGACCCTTTCACCACTGTCAGAGTTTTTTCTTGCAGTGGGGAAAGCCTCCAGCAGTGGGGAGGCAGCAGGACGCTATGGGTACATCCACACTGCAATAGAACACCTGCAGCTGGCCTAGGTCAGCTGACTCGGACTTGTGGGGCTTGGGCAGCGTGGCTATGAAATTACGGTGTAGAGGTTTGGGCTTGGGCTGGACCCTGGGTTCTTGGACCCTCTGTGATGTTCCCCTGGTGTTATCCGGACCGGTGATCTACTAGGTCACTCCAATCCTTAACTCTGGGAGCCAGCCTTACCCTGCTCTGCTGTGAGAACCCCACTCCTGGGCTGTTCACGCACAGCCTCTGGCATGTAAGCTGCTCCTTGGATTGTGCAACCGAATGACACTAGCCAATATCTCCGGTCCCAGACACAACCCTAGGAACCTCTGTCTTGTAGTGTCCAGTTATGCCCGCTGGATGCTGCAAGCTTATACGAGTTCGTCAATTTAACAAAGAAATTGATATATACCAGGCTTGTTATCCCAAGGGGAGTCCCTGACATGCTCCAAACCAAACGCACTGCTTCAGGTAGAATAAACAAACAGATTTATTAACTACAAAGATAGATTTTAAGTGATTATAAGTCAAAGCACAACAAGTCAGAGTTAATTACCAAAAGAAATAAAATATAAGCACGCAGTCTAAACTCTCAACCCCATTAGACTGGTCAGCAACTAGATTAAGCAGTTTTTCTCACTCCACTGGATATTGCAGTCCTTAATATACAGGGTTGTTCCTTAATCCTGGGCCAATCTCCTCTTTTGGAGTCTTGTCTTCTTCTCAGTGTCTTAGTTGCTTGCAGTGAAGGTGGAGGCAGGAGAAGGCCCAGTATGTGTCCACTCTGTCTGTTTTATACCCTCAGTCCATGTGCTTGGGGAACACAAGTCCAGGCATGTCTAGGGGGCATTGCTGAATCTCTCCAAGCAAGGTTGAGCAATTCCCCTGGTGTGGGCTCATGCAGGTGAGTCATTGCATTGTAGCTGCCTTGCTGGACAATGGCTGTTCATGGGTTGTTTGACACCCTGCCTGTGCGTTGGTTACTTTCCTTGCTGTTGCCTCTGGGGAGCTAATATCTGGCTGATTCCCCAACTTACAGCATGTTTTAGTGACCACCATACAACACAATTCTCATAACTTCATATTCACTAATGGGAGGGGGAGGGATAACTCAGTGGTTTGAGCATTGGCCTGCTAAACCCAGGGTTGTGAGCTCAATCCTTGAGGGGGTCACTTAGGGATCTGGGGCAAAAATCTGTCTGGGGATTGAGCAGGGGGTTGGACTAGATGACCTCCTGAGGTCCCTTCCAACCCTGATATTCTATGATATGGATAGAGAAATGACTTTCAGCAGATCATAACCTTTCCCCTGATACCTTACAAGGCATGCTTTATACATCAGACACAATTATATGAAAATGAGGAATATGGGGGTTACAGTACACTCCCCCAAGGTATAGAATGCCACACCCTCTCCCCTTGTGGGGCCTCAGAGCTCAGGCTGAAGCCAGAGCCCAAATGTCTACGCTGCAGTTTTATAGCTCTGAAGCCCATGAGCCCAAGTCAGCTGACCAAGTCCAGCCATGGATATTTTATTGCAGTGTAGACATACCCAATATGGCTAAAAAGCACAGTATAGACGAGAAGGCACGGCTTGGGCAAATAGAGAAAAGGTGTGTAGGGTAAGTACTCAGGTACATACCCACACCCTTCAGGTGTGTCTGTACTCTACTTGCCTAAGCCATGCCTCACCATCTGCTACTTAAACCTGTGCTAGGAAGGCTACCTGAGTATAAACTCTACACACTGCCAAAAGAAGTGAGCTGTGTAGACATAGTCTGAGTACGCACCTAGGCTCCCCTGTCAATTTGTACTTGGGCGACTGGCCCCTGCTGATGCCCATGGTGTCACGTCTACACTACTATTGTTACCCATGACAGCTAGATTAAAGCTTGCATGGCTATGCCAAACCATGCTACAATCACACCATCTAGATGTACCTTAAGTGTGATTAGAGACTCTATTAGCTGTGAGGTATCAGGTTCTTGTTCCACCTTTTTTTGCTGTCTCTTTTGAGCATGACATTGAGTTTTCCTCTCTTCTTTTGGCTCCTTAGGCAATGCTATGGTCAGGAGGGGTATCTCAGATGGTGCAGTGGATATGGCAAGAATGTCTCCTTTGAGACAGTGTTCTGGAGTCATGGGCCTACTGTTAAGAAGTAGCTGCCTCTTGCTTCCTTGTGTTTCAGTTTTGATAAGCATAATGCACTGGATGACTGTGGTGCTTTGCATAGTTCCTGAAGGAGAGATGGTCTGGGAGGTAATATGGGCCCAGCACACTGAGGGCTTTGTGATAACCATCTATAGTTATTTCTAGGCATGTAAATGCCAAGGAGAGAAGGGGATTCTGTAGGACAGTGCAAAAAGGGTATGATTAGGAGTAAAGAAGTGAAATTAAGGAAAAGGGACAATATAGATGAATAAGAAGAAGTATACAGCACCTATATCCCACAGTGATAGATAATCAGATTAGATAATTTGGTAAAAAAAATAAAAAATCCATTAGACCCAACAGAAGTGGTATAAGACCCATTGCCTGAATCATTTAAAACTAAAGTCAAGTCAATGTCCTGGCAAATAGACTGTAGGGAACAATCCTGCCCTGGGGAGTAAGGAGAGAGGTGGGTAAGGTGTAACTTAATACTAGGGTTTTTCCCCTTCCCATTTATAAGAGTCTATGAAATGCACAGGCCTCAGGGATGCTCCACTCAGACTGTTGATGTGAGCTGAGCACCAGTGCACTCATCACACTTTGCAATGGCCTGACACCCTAAAATAGAAGAACAGCTTCTTCAGGGATGCCGCCATGGGTCTAACGAACACAGAAGAGTGTGGATTTAATGCCTGCTGCTCAGACTCAGAACTATGTAATGTATTCAGAAGGGCTTATCTCATTGCTGCACGTCATGGAAGCAAGGAAGGAACCACCCCAAAGGTCAGTCCTTTCTTCCAATATAATTAAGATCCATCCAACATTGTTGTATTTTTCTGGCACCAAAAACTTAAACAATTGATGTTTGGTGAACAATTTGTGCCTGATTTAATGTATAACCTATAATTCTTTGTGGACACATCAAGGGGATTATAGTATTATCTGGGAAAGCAGTGATACAAAGGGCCAATTTCCTGAAGTGATGAAATCAAATTATAAGCTCTGTGGAGGTTTCATGTGACAGACTAATGCTGTTATTGGCCAATGATGCACATATATAGATGTGCACTAGGGGATTCCTCTGAGCTCTAAGGTGAAAGCTTCCTCCGTTCATCTGCAAGAGATTCAAGATGCTGCTTGTGTCCACTTTGTTGGTCCTGGCTGCAGGTAAGTCTGTAGAACTGTAATGCTCTGGTTGATTCTCAAAGTGAATGTTAGCATCTGTGTTAGTTGCTGGATTGTGAGCTCTGGGGAGTGAAGTCCTCTGTTTGTGCATAAAAAGTGCATGACTTGGACAGTTGCAATGCAAGTCTTCCCACTTCAGTATGCCTCTGCTCTACCCTGGACAGACCATTTCCAGGAGTGAGAAGGGAATTTAGTGCGTCTGCTGGGCTTGGAGGGTGTGTGACATGTGCACTTATCCATTAGGAAATGGACTGAGACCACCAAACTTAGTTCACTCTAGCCAAGGAGAAGAAATAACTTTCAATCATTACTGATATAGGACAAGATTGGAACAGGTGCCCTAGAGCTGGTAGGCACAAAACTTAACAGAATTGTTAAATAAATGTAAGAATAACTGCTTATGTATTTTAAAAGGCTCTGATTCAGATGCACACAATGGGCAAAGCTCACCCCTATTGTATAACCAGTGAG
>NW_020665091.1:405439-529008 GCF_002925995.2 Terrapene triunguis
CAGCTGCTGCTCTTGATTTGATCTCTGGACGTGAGCTCCCAAGCAATTTGGCAATTTGCTGCTGTTCCTAATTTGATTTTTGGATTGGGAACTCTCAACAGGGACTGTGGAGGTGGGTTGTGTAGGAAGCACCAGTCAGGAAGGTATCCAGTGTGGAGTGTATCAGAAAGCAGGTGGGTGGCTGTGAGCATGTCCAGAAAGAGGTAAGATCAGCATTTGACAGAGCACTGGAGTATTTGCAAGGGGGCTGAGGATGGAAAATCTCATTTTTAGTGATTCAGCGTGATGTGTCAGTGCTCTAAGGGGTACCAATAAAACAAAACCAAAAATAGAGAAAGCATTACATAGTATGGGAGGTGGGGGGGTTAAAGGTTTATGAAAACCTATGTAGCTTTTATACAAGCTGAATACACACACATGCTGTTAGAGGCAGGAAAATAGTGGCTATGTTTTGTAATGGCCAGAAGATGGCAGGAAAGAATGAGGAATGATAGCAAAGATACTGGGACTTTGCTAGCTTCTCTCAGGATACTCTCCCACTGTCTTGTGCACATCACTGTTAAAACTAGTTTGAAATAGAGGGACAAGGTGGGTGAGGTAATATCTTCAAAAGAGCTCTGTGGAGCTCAAAAGCTTTTCTCTCTCCAACAGAAGTTGATCCAATAAAAGATATTGTCTCTCTAAAATCCGAGGACCAACATGGCTACAACAACACTGCACACAACTACTTTGACATAGTCCAGTGAAACCTCATTCCTGCATTTATCACAGGGTTATTTTTCTCAGCTCTCATGCTCTTTTTCCCTAGGTATCCAGTCTTTGGATGCTGTGGAAACAACGGCAGATCCACGTGGTGAGTTTCACTTTATTAGCGTATCTCAATAGACAACATTTCATACTGAAATGTCTGAAAGCACAGATGACGCTTCATATATAGAGGGATCACCCTTGAGCTGCGGATCCTGGCAACTGCTAAACAGGACCCAGCCTTAGGGCAGGACTTGAAGGAGCCTATATCCAGTTGACAGGCAGAATGCAGTTATTCACATTGGAGTTAGGCCAGAATTAACAAATCTGCTCCAACAAAAACTATCCTGGGATCCTGAATAATAAAACTGGTCAGAGCCTTGGTTATGTATCTCATCCAAGATGATGTCTTCTGTAGTGCAGCGTTCTGTAGGGTCACAGTGTCTGTAGTGAACAAAGTGTTCTGTCTTCTATTCTCCATGGGTTCTTATACCATGGTCATCACCATAGTATCTGAGTGCCTTCTAGCAGTGCATTGAGCAATACAAGACCATCTGTCATGTGTAAAAGAATGGAAAAGTGCGCTCTGCTTAGTCACCCACAGCATTCCCTGCAGCACAGCACTCGGTTGGAGGATTCCCCTCAGTACAAGAGCAGCTTCAGAATATTCCCTTGACATTTTTTAATGGAAAATGATTTTTCAATAAAATGGAAAAAAAATATTTCTTCAAAATCTGGAAAAAAATGTGTGGGTTTTTTTTTGGGGGGGGGGGGAGGTGAGCATATGTTCCTGGCAAAAACTAAAAAAAAAAATCCAACAAATTTTAAAAAATAATAATTTAAATATTTCTCAAGAAAAAATCATTCCATGATCAATACTGACTCAGAAGAAAAAGAACCCCCTAGATGAGTCATTAGCATCACTTTCTGAAGAACCCTGGATTCTTCTTGGAGGTCTCATACACAAACACTGGTCCTGCTGAGCTTGCGGGATCTTACTTGAGCTCAACCCTAAAAGAGCTTAGATTACATAAAACTATCTGCCATTAATTTAATGTGTTCTGCTTGATTCCCTAGAGCTATCTGCTATCCTTGATGACACTTCAGCAACACCCACTGGTGAGTCCCCCATTACTTGAATATCTCCTTGAAATTTACTGTTCTCATTGTGCAACTTATTTACCTTGTCACCATAAAAAGCCATTTTCTTGCACCTATGAGGAACAGCCTAAAATTATAGAGCTTGGAGCCGAGGATCAGCTATACAACCAAGGGCCCTGAGAATTCATACACCTGGGTTTTCCACTCATCTGCAGGTTCAGTTTTACATATGGATTTATGGTGACCCTGTGTTTTCTACAGAATTTAACCCCCCCCCCCCCCCCATGGTATTTGCTAGACTTTCTATTTGAGAAGAAATCTTCTGACTATGAATCAAGGAAGTACTGTCTTCTTCAGCCTGCAGAGAAACCAGCAACAGTGCAAGTGAGGCATGAACAGTTCTCTTTCCCTCTCTGGGGTTTTGACTGATGCATAGTGATAGCAATTTTAAACATTGTTATTTATTTCCCTGCTCATGTTCATCTCTGAAACAGCCAACTAATGTGCTTATCCAGTGTGGATGTTCCACCCATTTGAAAAGATATCAGTCTGCTTGCTTTAAAGATTGGAATAACTGACTATCCTGTAAGATTTTATTGTCCTCCCTCAGCACTGGACTCCTCTCCCCACACTGCACCAGAGCAGGGTGACCAACATTCCAGTTGAACAAGATGGTTCAGGGGATGTGCCTGTGTCATGAGAAATTATGTTGAAACACAGGTTTTGTTAGGGTTGCCAATCCTCCAGGATTGTCCTGGAGTCTCCAGGAATTAAAGGTTAATCTCCTGACCTCCTGAGGTCCCTTCCAACCCTGATATTCTATGATTCTAGGATTATGTCATGTGATGAAACCTCTAGGAATACATCCAACCAAAATTGGCAACCCGAGGTTTTGTCCCAGTTTCAACATAAACATCTAGCTGCCTGCCTGACCACCTTCTCTCTACCCCTCACCTCCTGCCTGTTCCTGCTACCATGCCCTACTTCCTCCACTTGGCAACAGTTCAGGTCTCAGATGTCTTTGCATTAGGCCCCAATGCTGCTAACCTCCTGGTGTTGCACATTGAGGCAGCTAGGCCCTTAGTGCCTCAGACTGAGCGGATTCTGGAGATGAAGAGAGGTGGCTAGAAAACCACTATGGGTGTAGTGAGGCGTTTGGAAGGAAAGGAATAAACTCCCATCACCCACTCTGGCAAGGTGCCACCAATTGGAACCACTTGGCTGGCTTCCAAACCGTTCTACATCGTAGGACAAGCCTTTCATCTGCTCAAACACTGCTGGCCCATCTCAACATGCACAGCTTCCAAAACACTTCCATGAGTCCCCACTGGCAAAACTCCCACACACATCGCCCAACCTCACCGCCAGAATCTTCCCTTGCTGGAAAGCTGGAGTACTTTGGAATTAGTCCCTTAACCTGGGTTGCTCTGCTTTTGGGTTTGCTTGAGAGCAACATGATAAGCTTCCTCCAAAGCAAGACCTGATCACACTGTTACTGCAGCGCTCCTAGCCCTGCTGACCTGGGACAGTGAGAGACCAGGTGTGCATTGAGGAACATGATGACCATCTGTCGTGTATAGCGGAATGGAAGAGTTCACGCTGCTTAGTCACCCACAGCAATCCCTGCAGCACAGCATTCCCTACAGTACAAATAGCTTGAAAAATAGTCCTTTGATTTTTTTCCCTTTAGATGGAAAATGGCTTTTCAAAAAAATAGATTTTGTGTGTGGAAAAAAATCACTTTTCTTCAAACTCTGGGGGAGGGAGAATCCATTTTCGGAGGTGGGGCAGTGTTCCTGGAAAAAATTCAACAAGAATGAAAAAAAATAATTTAAATCTTTATCAGGAAAAAAAATCATTGCATGATCTGTTCTGTTCAATACTGACTCAGAAAAAAGAGCACCTTCTAATTGCATCATTAGCATAACTTCCTGAAGAACCGTGGATTCTTCTTGGAGGTCTGTGATCTAAACACTGACCAGGCTTATCCCTGTTGAGCTTGAGGGATCTCACATGAGTTCAACCCTAAAAGGGCGTAGATTCCATAAAACCACCGAGGTTAATTTAATGTTTTCTGCTTGATTCCCTAGAGTTATCCGCTATCCCTGATGATATTTTAGCCACTCCCACTGGTGAGTCCCCTATAACTTGAGTTTCTCCTTAAAATTTACTCTTTCATTGTGCAATTTATTTACCTTTTCACCACAAACAGCCATTTTCTTGCACCTTTGAGGAACAGCCTAACATCATAGAATTTGAAGCAAATGAAAAGTCCTACAACCAGGGGGCCTGGGAATCCATGCACCTGGATTTTGTGCTCATCTGGAGGTTCAGTTTTACACATGGATTGCTGGCGACCCAATGTTTTCTACAGGGAAAAAAAAGGCATTTACTAGACTTTCTATTAGAGAAGAAATTCCACAGGTTTCAGGAGAGGCTTGCAGTGATTTTGCAAAAATTCCTCACTGTTTCCAGTATACCTACCTATTAGGTCCCATTTTCCTTCTACCCAGCCTTCTGGTGTAGGATTGTTGCCTACGGGGTTTTGTCCACTCTACTTTAAAATGTCTCAAATGCTGGACCTTCCACAACTCCCCATGGGTGTCTATTCCACAGCCCAATATTCCTCAGTGTCACAACCAGCTAGAGTGAGTTCACTGAAACCAGATGTTATCAGAGGGCTTTCTTCTTATTACTTATGCTTGGTTTCCTTAGGTGCCAGTAACCTTTTCTCTGAGCAAGTCACCATAGCACTGACAGGTGAGTCCTTTTTTACTTTAAATTTACTGTTGTCATTGTTTGCTTTATTTTCCTTGTCTTTAAAAACTACTTTTGCAGCTTCAAAGGAACAGCCTAATATCATAGGCATTAGATGTGGGGAGAGACCACATCTTTTCCTCCTTGCTTCAGCTACTGCAGCACTCTACCTTAGAGGCCTTCTCCTGTACCCTTTGAAGTCAATGGCAAAACTCCCACTGACTTCAGCGGGAGCAGGATTGCTCCCTAGAATGGTGATTCTCAAACAGTGGCCAGGGGACCACCAGTTGCCCATGCAGGCTCTTCTGTGGTTGCCTAGGGGACTGATATACTGAGAGGGGAGTTGGGTCAAGGAGAAGATATCTGATGAAGTGAAAACCTTGGAAATGACTTCTCCACAGCTAGTTCTCTAGGTATTTCTCCATCCCACATGAAAATGACTCAAACGGTTGAGGCTTCTGCCACTTTCCATGGTGAGAATGTATTCTATAAGCTAATGCACCTCACTGCTTTTGTTTGCCCTTGTATCTTGACATTGTCTTGCTATGCATTATGAATTAGATGCCTTCAGTTCTCTGACTTCTCTGCAACACTTTCATTTGGGGAGGACATTTTTCTCTAGACCTGTAAATAACCACTGTTCATTTCAAAGTCAAGTCCATTTTTTAGAATAACTTCACTTTGTTCTCATTATCCATTATATCACAAATAATTCCATCTCTAATTAGTCCATTTGTTAATTGTTCAAATTTATATGACTTTGATTTATTACATAGGCCTGTTATTTAATGACCAATGGTCTTACTTGGCAGCTAGTTTCTAGTAAAGAAAACATGCCCTTCCCAATGACGCTCTTTCATAGTCCACATTATACTAGATATTTCCGAATGGCTGTGACTAGCTGTTTGCAATCCCCATTACACACCCCTTGCAGTGTATTGAGGTCTCCAAGGCTCCTGCAACTGCCAAGTATAGCATGTGGAGGTTTCTTCCCTCCAATTACTGGGCAGTGCAAATTGCTTCCAAGAACTTTTGAAGCACTGCCGCCTCCCCTTTTGGTTTTCTGCCAGGCTTCCTCCAAGACTGAGGGGTTCAGGTGGCTTCATTTGCTGTGCTCTTATGTTTCATCCCTTTCTCTGTATCTTGACTGCAAGCTATTTGTGACAAGGACTGCCTTGCTATGTGTTTGTACACTGTCTAGCACAGGGGTAGGCAACCTATGGCATGCATGCCAAAGGCGGCACGCGAGCTGATTTTCAGTGGCACTCACACTGCCCGGGTCCTGGTCACCAGTCAAGGGGGCTCTGTATTTTAATTTAATTTTAAATGAAACTTCTTAAACATTTTAAAAACCTGATTTAGTTTACATACAACAAAAGTTTAGTTATATATTATAGACTTATAGAAAGAGACCTTCTAAAAACATTAAAATGTATTACTGGCACGCGAAACCTTAGAGTGAATAAACGAAGACTCGGCCCACCACTTCTGAAAGGTTGCTGACCCCTGGTAGCACAATGGGGTCCTGATCTCACTTGGGACCTCTGGGTACTACAGTAAGACAAACATTAAATCATTTTCATCATATAATAAAGTTCTGAGGCATAGGAGTACTAGTAAAAAAGCAAACTTTATTTTCTAGCCCTGGTAGCATGACATGGGTCTGGTTTGAAAAAGGTACAGCCCCTTCACATGATATGTGCCAGCAGCTATTTTTACAGGGGGAGGGCAGTGTAGGAGTGTAAGGGTCTGGAAGGGAGGTCAAGTGTCTTGTAGGGAGGGAACAGCTGTTCAGAGTGGGTAAGGGAGCTTTGTTGCAAAGGGTTGGAGATGGTGAATCTGAAGACCGAGTAATGTAATAGTTATCCTTTGGGATGAAGTAGAAATAGGTTATTATTGAAACAGGATTGTTCCAGGCCATCTGCACTTGTATCATTCTCCATTTCATAAATTCCAAGGCCAGAAGGGACCATTATGTTCATCCATCTTGTGATCACTTTTACTACAGGTTTTTCTGCTGTGACAGTGAAGCCTGGATTGTGCCCTAGTGTCCATGGCGGTAATACACGGGGACCTGGTCGGCACAGGGGACCCCCACGACGTGGGCGTCCAAATCATGACTCATCTGATGAGTCTGGCTCAGATTCGAAGGAAAGCAGGGGCCGGGGTCGCCAGAATCCTTGCTTGGCTGCACCCTGTAGGGGAGATGCAGACTGCAAAGGAAACCTGAAGTGCTGTGCAATTGAACGGTGTGGGCAAAAGTGTGTAAAACCTCTCATTAGAAAGCCCAGCTGGCAACATAAGAAAACACCCTGAAGATTCCATCATTAATTGTCTTGGTTCTTGTGGGGGATGAATCAGATGTTCCTCTAGCAGGTGTACAATTAAAAAAACCCCAGCATTTTAAAAACATTTTCCAAGTTGTGTGTCCATGTGTTGTTTTGAGTGACTTCACACAGTCTCTGGAGGCCGAAGTTCTCTCTTTAGCCCCAGATTGGATGCAGAATGGGCATGGCAGTGCCTGCTACGAGGGGACTGAAGGCAATCAGTGGATTGTGTGGTGGGTTTGTTTTGTAATTTAGACACCTGATCAACCAAGAGCCTGAGACCCACTACCTCATTTCACATCAGGCAAGAATGACTTCTGGTCATTTCCATCTTGGGCCAGATTGGAATCAGCAGTCCATAGATTAAAAATTCTGAATCCTATTCCTCAGGGACTTGGACCAACTAGTCCTCACTCTGAGAACTGTTATAACTCAGATAATCTTGGGCTAAATGATTTCTTTCTTCAAATCAGCAGTCACAAAAGAGGTTAAACATAGTTCAAACAAAGTTTTCAGCAGATTGTTCCAAGTACCCCAGATGCAGAGAAGACATACAAGGTAGCCTATACTATCCCTAAAAGAGCAGCCCTACTCAGCCAGCTAGCAGAATGGAAGGATATACACACTAGCAGCACTAACATATGCCCAGACAGTAGGGGGCAATGGTGAAAATACATCACCCCCTGCATCTCATGCCCTTAGATTCAGCTCTTGTTACAATGAATAAAGAATCTACACAAGTAGTTCTGACCTATTTCAAACATTAGAGGGCAGCAGTGCACACAGCTGAGTTTTCTTCAATGCAGCCATAATATTTTGAAGTTGTCTGAATAATTATCATTTGCTTTGTTTAATTTGAGGTATGTCCCTTCACTCTGTGGAATGACCAGTTTCCCACAAAACACTCAGAGTTTACAGTTCTGCTGTGGAGGTTCAGAAGGATTAGGGTGAATGAAAAGAATTATTAAATTAATATTTTAAAAATTATGTATGTTGCCAATTTATTAACACAAAGTTATAGTAAAAGGTTACAAATAAGGGGGAAGGCCAACCTGGCACAAAATACTAGCAGGATGGTGAATCTGATTCTTAGCATCCAGCAGAAAGCTGAACATGGAAGAGATATGTAGTGTAAACAGTGCATGTCACACACATTAATTTCATTGTGGTATATTTATTATTTAAACAGAGATTACTGCAGACATGGGGAAACAAAACTTATGTCTGTGATAGAAAGAAAAAATACCAACTCTGAGCATTTTCAGATACAACGAATGCACATCACCTCTGACACAGATCTAACGGGCCCAGCCATGCTCATCCTTCAACACTTACCTATATAGTCCATCACCAATTCAGTTAATCCAGGCTGCAGCACAGCTCCAGCCACCTCTTCTGTCTTTTCAGATGATCACCCTCTTCATAATGATAATTAACAACTTTCATCCAAGTTGCTCAGAGTGAGGTTGGCAAATGTTATTGTCCCCATTTTATAGACTGGGAATCAGAGCAGGTAAGGGCCTGAATTTCATAGAGTTGCCAACTTTGATTGCAGAAAACCAAACACCCTTGCCTTCCCCTTCCCCCGAGACCCCACCCCTGCCCTTCTCCGAGGCCCCGTCTCTGCTCACTCCATCCCCCCTCCCTCCATCACTCGCTCTCCCTCCTCCCCTCACTTGCTTGCTCTTTTTCACTTGGTTGGGGCCAGGGGTTGGGGTATGGGAGGGGGTGCAGGCTCCAGGAGGGAGTTTGGGTGTGAAAGTGGGCTCAGAGCTGGGGCACGGGGTTGGGGCGCAGCAGGGGGTGTGGGCTCCAGGTGGTACTTACTTCAGGCGGCTCCCGAAAGCGGTTAGCATGTCTCTCTGGTTCCTAGGCGGAGGGACAGCCAGGCGGCTCTGCACACTGTCCCCGTCCGCAGGTGCCACCCCCACAGCTCCCATTGGCTGCGATTTCCAGCCAATGGGAGCTGTGGAGCCGGTGCTCGGAGCCTCCTGGCTGCCCTTGCGCCTAGGAGTGGGAGGGACATGCCGGCCACTTCCGGGAGCCGCGCGGTGCCAGGGCAGGCAGGGAGCCTGCCTTAGCCCCTCTGTGCCACTGACTGGACTTTTCAGTGGTGCTGACTGGAGCCGCCAGGGTCCCTTTTTGACTGGGTGTTCCGGTAAAAAAACCGGACACCTGGCAACCCTACTCACAGGTTGAGCTGGAGTTTTTGGAGCTCAGCATCTCTGAAGACAGGGCCAAATTGATTTGCCCAAGGTCATACAGCATGCCTGTGGCAGATCTCCGCTCCCAGAAATGACAGTAGAACTCAGAGATCCACACTCGCAACCCTCCCCTCATCCCCAAACTCTAATCACCAGACAACAGTGGCACTCATTTGGCAGAAATACACGGGTTCTTATCACCTTTAAATCCAGCTGCTTACCCCTATAACACCCGAAGATGATGTCCTCCCAGCATTCCCCTATCCACTCCTGTTCTTTCTCCATCCCCAAAGGGAATGAAAAAACACATCATCTTATCCCCACCCCTCACGCTGTGATGCCTGAGCTCCCGCCTACTCTAGGCCTACAGCCTTTGGTCCTGCCTCTCTTCCTGGAGCCACTCTGAACCACATGCCTGCCAGTCCCTGCTCACTCAGGTACTGTTCTCCTAATACAATGTAGCTCCCTCTCTGCTGAGATAGCAGCCAGGAACCAGCAGCAGGGGCAAGCAAGTCATACTAGGTAGGGTTACCATATTTAAACACTGAAAAAAGAGGACACTCCATGGGGGCCCCGCCCCACCCCAACTCCGCCCCTTCCCCACCCCGGCCCCACCCCAACTCCGCCCCCATTCCAACCCCTTCCCCAAAGTCCCCGCCCCAATTCTGCCCCCTCCTCTGAGCACCCCGCATTCCCCCTCCTCCCTCCCGCTCTGATCTTGGTTGGGGATTGCTAAGTGCTTCATAAACTGTAAAACATTTGTAAAACCTACAAAGTGAGGGTGAAACAGAGAAAAGTCTGTGAGCAAAACAAGCTGCTAGTGAGGGAGACATGGTTATCTATATGAGATATTTTTATTTAAGAATCCATGGTAATACAAATAGTAATGATGATGATGGTGGTAATGCTACAAATAAGCAGTTAAGATTGGGACCTTATTCTAAACAAGAAAATAAATCTAAATCATGGAGAATGCAATGAAAATTAATATTGATTATTAGGAATAATGGTGAGGTAGGAATAGCATCATGATGGTCAAGGAGAAGGGATTCCGCTAGGGCCAGGTAGTAACCATGGTTCTATTTAGTATTTGTGTCAAAGCACATTCACCGCTTAAATACAGTTCTCTGGTTTAGTTATTTGGTACAGTAACTTGCAAACCGTGAAGCCGGTAGCGCTCCGGCAAAAGACTCTCGGGGGACCCCGAGTGCGAGTGGCTGCAGCAATATTAACAACTCGCACCGAGATGATGTCACAGCGGGAGACCCCCCCCCAAATTCGGAGAGCCTTAATATAGTTGAAATACACTGAATTGCAGATTTTTGGATGGACAGAATGGAAAAAAAGTAGCTATTTTGCTAAAAATTAAGGACAGCTGTTAGTGTACAGGACTTCTGGCACTGCATTTCTGCCTATACCACTGCCTCATTCGGTGACCCTGGGCAAGTCACTAAGGCCTGCTCTACACACAGATTTTGTGCCAGGGTAACTATTTTGGTTAGGGGTATAGTTTTTTTTAAACCAATTTAGTTATCCCAGTACAACCCCAAGTGTGGATGTAATTCTATACTGGTACAAGTACTTTGATACCAAGTCCATGCCAGGAAGTTGTCCCACTTTCATTATACTGGTACTGTTAAAATGAGAGAATTTTCATGCACCACCAAGGCCTTACACTCGATCTGTTTCCACCTATTTATGATTTTCCACTTACTGCTTTGTGATGCTCACGCTGAAGGAGCTCTACAAGCATAAAGTATTTTTATGGCTGTGTATCACGAGTGGGGTGCGTGGCTAGGAGCCTGACCTTTGCCTTGCCTCACAAGATATGAAGGTGCAAGACCTGGGTAACGTTTTCCCCTGGGTCATGGTTTACAGACAGGGCTAACAGGGCACGCAGCAGCCCGACTGATTTTCACCAGTTCCATTCAGGAAAGTAAACGGAGACACGGGGGGGGGGAGGAAGGGGGGGATCCTGTCCCGCAGACACACCCCAACAACATCCTCCAGGCAGCTCAACCCGACTAGCGGCTCCTCTCATGCCCCAGGCTCGCCAGCCGCCCCGGCCCCTCCAGCTTGCCCCGTGACTGGTGCCCGGGGCTGGGGGCGCAGCTCCAGCCCCAGGGGGACGCAAATCCGGACAGTGCCGGCTCCCCCAGTGAGCCTCCAGGTGGTACCGCAACGCGCTGGAGTCCACAGCCCCCTCGGGGGCGCCCCCCAGCCTGGCGCTGGCTGCCCAGCGGCGCCCAGAGACACCCCCCACCCAAAGGACCGGAGCCCGTGCCCCCCTTTCCCCGAAGGTTTGCTGCCTCACAGGGCCAGGTTGGTCACGTCGCAGGGGCCGCTGGGAGTTGTAGTTCTCGGCCGCTCCCCTCTCCCGGCTCTCCCTGGAGCGCGAGGCCCAGCCAGACTACAGCCCCTGGCATGCCCCAGGC
The DNA here is from genome assembly GCF_002925995.2 of Terrapene triunguis. Classification (NCBI taxonomy): domain Eukaryota; kingdom Metazoa; phylum Chordata; order Testudines; family Emydidae; genus Terrapene; species Terrapene triunguis. The sequence continues at coordinate 417,011 of NW_020665091.1, forward strand.
AGGAGCCGAGTGTCGCACCGAGATGATGTCACAGCCGGCGCCCCCCCCCCCCCCACACACACACACACACAAATTCGGAGAGCCTAGCCTCCCTATTTTCCCGGACATGTTCGGCTTTTTGGCAATTCCCCCCGGACGGGGATTTGAGGACCAAAAAGCCAGACATGTCCGGGAAAATCCGGACGTATGGTAACCCTAATACTAGGAACTCAGGCCTGGTAAATCATGGAAAAAGGCAGGTCAGGAGAGTCCTAGCACAATCTATCAGCTGCCAGAAATGTTTCCTCCCCACAGTGCCTCCCAGTGGCCACCCAAAAGCCTTAGCTATTAACCTGTCCCTGGGTTCCATCCACCAGATGAACAGCCAGTTTTTTAAAGGGTTAAAGGCAACTGTTTATGTATAAAATCTTATAACTATAGCTTCCCTTTCACATCTTGGGAATCAGCACTGAGGATTCTGGGGCTTATGTGAGGCTGTGAATAGCTATGAGTGAAGGTGCAATCAGAGTCCCTAAAAGTCTGGATGAGTTTGGGTTGAACAGCTGTTTGTCACCTGCAGGAAGTCTCATCTTCTTTATATTCCTAGGAACAAAAAGGGGATGGGACTAAAACTCAGGAGCTGCCTTTTTTCCACCCCATTAATAAATTATAAAACACAAATAGGAATCAAAGTACCACAGAATACAAAATACTCCTAGGAATTTAACAGCAATATCCTACAAAACTAATCTTAAATGCTATGTAGTTCTAAGACTTAAATGTTTCTGTGATAAAGCTGATGTCACTGGAAGGTGGGTTATGCCTCTTCAGTCTGGATTTATTTGTGCATCATATTCTAAAGAGAAAGAGAAGAAAGGAGGAAAGTTCTACTGAATTATGAAGTTTTGAGGAATCCCCTCAGTATAAAATAAGAATCAATGTTAGGGTCACAAAGAGATTAATCTATGTATTCAGAGAGCTGTGGATTTCTCAGTCATATCTCTGTTATGGTCCTATTTATTGATTATAGGATGCTCTAAAAGGTTTGCAGATACTATGGTGATGGGCACTGTTATAAAAACTTGGCTAGATAGATTATATTTATGTGACTGATTTTAGGTGCCTCCATTCTGAGGTTCCCAATATTGAGGAATCTAATTGCCTCCATTTGGGACCCAAAATTTTGTGGTCACTTTTGAAAATGTTGGCCTTAATGTCTCATGGAAAGGGGGCAACATGTCCCTTTGGTTAGCACAGAATCCTATAATTTAGGGCTCATGCACAGAGAGGGATTAGGGTATCCTTTGTTCAGGGAATGGTGGGGGAGGACTTTGTGAGTAAGATGGGAAAGAGCATTGGAGGCTAAGGGGCAGAGCAGGATTTACTTACAGGACTGGTCTTCACTTCTCACATTATCCTGGGTGTTGCTGGATCCCTCTGTAACGAGAAAACCAAACAGTCACCTCTCTGGGATTCTCCTCACCAAAGGCTGTAGTGAGAATTTCAAAGGTCTGGATCAGCCGAACAGGACACTGTCGTGCCTGGGGAAGTGGGTGGAAATGAGAAGAGGCCTGAGAGGAGACTAGTGTGACCCAAGGGTAGAGGATGGAAAAAGGGGATGCCCCAAAAGAGGCTAGAGAGGACTTTTTAGCTCACAGCAGTTATGATTTCCCATCTGCTTGGAAGAAGAAGCCATGCAAGGAGCCAGCTAGGAAGATTCTAACCCATCCAAGGTGCCACAACCTCTGCCTCTCTCTTTCCATCCAACCAGATCAACCTCAGAAGTATAGAGAACCTCAAATTCAGTCCATTGGATCCCAAATAACCTCCAACTAGGGACCATTTTTCTGGACCTTGGAGAGTATTCAGGGACAACACCAGAGAAGGAGACCAGAAACCAAAACTCACGTGCTCCCTCAGTCACAGATTCTCCATTCAAACTGGTGCTGGGTTCAGCTGCAGAAAACAAGAACATTTAAATATCAGGAAAATCCATAGGGTCAGTTCCTCACAATGAACCTCTCTACAATTTATTGGGCCACTTTTCTCACTAGCTATGACCTTTCTTCAATTTATAATGAGGTTCTCTGAGGACAATCCAGTGTAAAGTGCTGGACAGGACTGAGGGGCATCAACAGAGCAGTGTGAAAAGCCCAGGACTGGGACACTAGGCATTCTGCATGTCAGAACTATGGTGTATTTGCAGAGTTGCAGGAAGAGCAGGATAGAGTCAGGACTAAAATGGCAGGGATTGCAGCAGGTGAGGGTTGAGGTGCACTAGTAGCACCCTGTGCTTGTGACTTATATGTCTCCTGTAGATATTATCAACATCTCACTTTATGATATGCTGTTAATGAACTGCATTTTTCTGAATCTAAATCAGAATCTTGTGATAAGTTTATAGGTCCTCAGTTCATATGACTATTATTTTTACATATCACATGTATTACTGTAGCACTTAGGAGCCCTAGTCATGCACCAGGATCCCGCTGTGCTAGGCACTGTACAAACACAAACAAAAAGGTAATCTCTACAATATTTTCCTAAATCACAAATTTTGTGCCCTCTGTATATCTTGAATAAAAATATTGGGGCAAACCCTTAGTTGATGCCCCCTCAGGGCCAGGAAACCTTTGTGGTCTTTTACATTCCAATTGATGCTTATTGATCTTCAAAGAATAAAGGTAGATGGTGCCAGGACATCTGTTATGGGGAATAATTTAGACAGAGACAACTGTAGTTTGCAAACTAAATTAAAATAATGAAAAAGAGACTTCTTACATGTTCCATCCAGTGTATATAGGTCAGTGGAGATGGTACTGGATTCATCTGTGTAAAGAACATCAAAATTATAGGGAAATGTATGGTTGCATTATTTTAAAGAAAAATTCTTCATAAAACCTCATAGGGCTGCAGGGCAGGATTCAGGAGCATATTGCAGATCTGTTTGGGAAGCCCATGACTAGGGCAGCAAGGAGGCTACAAGGCAAGATTATGGGGCATTAGCAGACTTTGGCAGGGGCAGGACTGAACGCCAGTTAGCAGAACCCCCAGAACTCTCTCCCAAAAATATCAGCACCTACTAACAGGGTTTTCCATGCAAACACTGCCAGTTTGCTATAGCGATCCACAAAGGGAAAAACTGAACTTGTGCCTTTTCTTTCCTTCTCACTGAAACACAAAAAGGGCCTCTACGGTATGTTTTTAGAGAGATTAGGGCTCTCCCCCCTCCCCCCCGCTTGTGTTTTTATTCGAAATTCAGGTCCAGGCCAGGCCAGAAGAATCTATGATGACTAGATAATTAGTAAGAATGCAACACAAGAGTCAAGAGACTGAAAATAGTGCATCTGAGAGAAGGATTTTTCAGTCAGACTGTTTACAACTTTGATTTTTATTATTTTTGTTTTGGTTAATGTCTATTTAACTCAAATAAGCAGATAACATTCTGGAGAAAGGAAGTCTTTGTTAAAGACTGAACAGTTCCTCCAGCTTCCCCTTCTATTATGGTATGGAAAGCCAACAATATACATCTCCTGAGAGCCCCAAGAATTCCTCTAGCCAAACTAGAGGAGATGAAACTTGAATTAATACTAAGGATAAAAAAAGCAAGAAAAAAAAAAAAAAGACAAACAACCCTTTCAGCCCTCTTTATATCTCATAAATAAAGAAAAAGCTCACAAGCCCAATTTTTAAAGCATCATATGACACCTTTAAAATTTTCCATCTTAATCTCCTCTCCACGTCACTTTGTGCTGTTGGATTCTAGCAGGTGGCTCTTTTAGGGGAATGAGAGGTACAATGAGCAAGTTGGATAAAGACAATTACATATGGAAAAATAAAACAATGAATGTAAAGGGAACTCACTGGCTGTTCCAGTTGAATAGGCTTCATTTGTGAGGGTGCTGGATTCAACTATGGAAGAAACAACAACAACATTCTAGGAAAATCAAAAGATCTGTGCAAAGCCTTGAAAACAAAACCCAATCCTATGTAAAACACACACATATTTCAGATTTCACTTTGCAGAAAAACTTGGGCCAGACCAGGGGCAAACCGGGGGGGGGGGGGGGGGGGCAGCGCGGAAGGTATTCTATTCAAGCCCTGCCCATAATCTGAAACTCTGCCTACTGTCTCAGAATAAATGGATGTTTGTTTAAAAGATGAGCAACGAGAAAGTTTAAAATGCTGACTTTTAAATTGTCATTATTAGGGGTCAGAGGTGAATGGTAAAATTCACACCATTAAGAGCTATGTGTGTGGCTGTCCAAAGTCTAAAGAAGACAGCACTGTGCACGTTAAAATGATTTTATTAACAACCAAAAAGGCTAGAAGATTTTTTTTTTTTTAATGGAAACAAATTCTGCAGAAACTGATGGGGCCATCAGAGAAGTACTGATGCTGGGAGCCACTAAGCAAGCCAATCCCAGAGGCAGATTTTAAAAAAAGATTTGGATAAGTTTAATAAGTCATTCTGATTTATGGTCTCGGCTGGAATTTAGTAGTTTTTCATCAGAGCTGTGGAAGAAAGAAGGCTTCAGGGACAGAGGATGCTGTAGGGCTGGACTAAGGGGCACTGGCAGAGCTGTGTGGGGAGCCCGGGACTGATATAGCAAGGGGTGGTGCAGGACAGGATTGAATTACAATGGCGATACTCAGGGGAGGGAGAACAGGAGTTAATAGGAATAAGGGTCTTTGATAGCAAGAAGAGAAAAGAAGGGAACTGTGATAACAAAGTAACAGAAAAATGCAGGAGTGACTTACAGTACTCACTCCACAGATCTCCACTCCCACTGGTGCTGGATTCCTCTAGAAAAGAAACAACATGGTATATACAACAGGGTATATAGGACAGAGATAGTTGATTTACCCTCAAATTGCTCCAGACATGTAGGTGCCTATGGCCAGCAGGTAGTCCTACACGTCAATGTAACTAAGTTAGAGAACATACGAATATTGGGAAATACCCAGTTGAGACCCTCTGAAGTAAAGCCCAAAGTTTCTTCCAGAATAAAGCTGCTCAATTAAAGAAAAAAGAAATTGGTACATAAATGGGCAGGCATCATTCTGTTGCTATATAGAGAGTCATATTCACAAGGATTCTGATGTCTACTGGGGATTTATTAAAATGTTCACAAAACCTGGACACTTCAGGAATGTAACACAAATTTGTCTAAAAATGCTGTTTGTTAGTCTGAATTCTTCTCTTTTAAATGTTTTAGCCATTCAGCTAAGGAGCAGAAACAATACCATGAGGTGATCAATCACATCTCACAGATAGCTACAAATGGTTCATCTGTCAGCTATAAAAGCCTTATATGGCTCGCCACAAGGACAAAATATGACATGAAAAAATACATGCAGTCAAAGGACACTCACTGAACTCTTCTCCAGTCACAAAAGAGGTAGGTTCAGCTAGAGAAAAAGAAACACATCATATGCATATCAGCCAGGAGAGTTGATTAATGCCATTCTCTTCCATAGAATTTTTCATAGTTTGGTGGCCTTCGTCATCTGTTTATTCTGATGCACTCCAGTGCTACTGGCCATCCAGGAGAGCTTGCAATTGGACCCAGAGTGAGAAGAGGACAGCTGCGGGTTAGGATTTAGGTGCACTAGCAGAGCTAGGTAGTAAGTTACAAGGAGTAACAGGAGCAGCTGTGGGTGAAATTGAGGGACATTGGCAGAGGCCTCTGAAGAGCCCAAGGCTTGAATAGCAGGGGGACTGCTGGGCAGAATTGGAGGGCAGTTGCAGAGCTGTGTGGAGAGTCCAGAACTGGAATAGTGAGAGGTGCTGGGCAGGATTTAGGGACACTGGCAGAGTTGTGTGGGTGTCTCAGACTGGAAATAACAGGAGGTATTGTGGCAGGACTGAGAGGCACTGGTAGAGCTGTGTGCATCAGTTCCCACAAAAGGTCCCGTGCAGCACTGCCACCTCAATTGTGAAGAGTAAAGAAATAATGATAGCACAGTAATAGGAAAAACTAAATTAACCTACCAGATCCAGTCTTGTATTCTCCACTCAGACTGGTTACAGGGTCCTCTAGAAAAGCAGCATAAAACAACATCCAAATATTGGAAAATTCAAAGAACAGATCAAGTGTCTCAATGAATTTCTCCATGATTAGATTTGGAATGACAAGAGACAATGCAGATTGAGATTTGACTCACCTGTAGCCTCTAAGGTTGAGTCTTCAGTATAAAAAGTGGTTATATCTAGGGAAAGCCAACACAAAAGATCAATTAGTTGCTTTCAAGAAATTCTCTTCTCATTTCTCTGCCTGCTAAGGTTAAAGTGTGGTTAGACTCTGAAAATCACATCTTGGAAAATGACCTTGTGTGAGACTCACATATATTTCCTCTGACTGCGAGAACTGGTTGGGAATTTTTCAGTGTGTAAGAGTTTTTCAGTGGAAAATGCAGATTCATCGAGTAAGAAACTTTTCTCACAAAAGGGATGGCTTCAATAAAACTCTCACTGGGAAAGTTTCACAGGTCCAGGGTGAAATTCCTTGTCAGAGAGGTACCCATCCTCCAATAGTCTGGTGATTATGGCACTCACCAAGCATACAAGTGACATTGGAAAAGCAGGTTCAAGTTCTTGCTGTTTACAGGGAGCAGGGACTTGAACCCAAACTGCCTAAGTTATGGGCAAATGCCCTAACGACTGGGCTACAGAGCATATGTAAATAACTGAATATTCATTAGGCCAGAAAGAGTGAGAAACTGACTTGCTAACCTAGGTATTAGGGCACTCTCCTGGGATGTAGGGGACTTATTTTCAAGTCCAGCTAAGGCAGAGCAGGAACTTGAAGAACCTGGTGGTCCTACGTCCCAAGTGACTGCCACAATTACCTGACTGTTTGGTGGTCTGCCTCTGTTTTCTTGTAAAAAATATAAAAAATCTTGATTCCATCCCACAGCGGAACAGGACGTTTTTGAAATCGCGAGAATTGTCATGGATTGGGAAAAATATTTCCCGCCTAGCTCTGGTCACTTAAGTCTAATGATTTTTTCTAACTGCTCATGCTGCAAACTGGGATCTGGAAATCTAGATGTGTTCTTGCTGCATCATATCTATTATTAGAGGTTCTACAGTCTGAATTTAGCTGAAATTTGCTGATGATGCATGAGACAGAATGGACTCCAGCCCTCTCTCCCAAAACTGCAGTTTCTCCTGCAGCATTAACCATGGCAAACACTTGTTTCTGTCAATAAAATCAAACTGACTGACTACTTCTCAGTGACTCATTTATTCAACAAACTAAGCCTCTTTGTTCATAAATTGTCCATGAGCAGTTTAGGATTTTCTTAAATATATTCATTATTAGATGAATAATAATAACAATTCACTGTTAATCATTCTGAAGATTAGTCTCTAGATTTAATATTTGAAATGTAAACTGTGTTGGTTAACTTTAATTGGACACAGAGGTCACATGGCATTATTTCTCTTCTCTGACTGAATGAGTGTAATTCTTAGAATCAATATATCTTGCAGATGTTTGCAATTATGAATTTGAATTTTGCTTTCTGTAAATATTCTCTAATATGCCCTTAAAATTTTCTATTTCCATGAATATGACTGTTGGATAGCCTTGGAAAGTAAATACAATAGAAGTGTGAACACAGCCAAACAAAATTCCATTTTTTTCACAGTTAATACTGGAGAAAATGTTTTGTAGTATTTGCTCTTATTCTAACAGATGGGACTCAAAATGCACATGGTGCAAGTAAGTTGAGTAACAAGGTGTTATTTATAAAAAGCCACATTTCTGGTGGAACTTTAAGCTGTAGAGCGCACTGAGATAAAACAAAAGGAAAAATTATATATGCTAGCCACCAGTTCATTGTGCAGTGTAGGGTTGCCAACTTTTTAATCGCACAAAACCGAACTACCCTGCCTCACCCCCTGCTCCACCCCTTCTCCGAGGCCCTGCCCCCGTTTGCTCCATCCTTCCTCCCTCTGTCACTTGCTCTCCCCCACCCACACTCACATTCACCGGGCTGGGGCAGGGGGCTGGGGTGTGTGTGGGGGGGTGAGGGCTCTGTCTGGGGGTGCGGGCTCTGGGGTGGGGCCAGGGATGAGGGGTTTGGGATGCTGGAGGAGGCTCCAGGCTGTGGGGTGGGGCCGAGGGATTCAGAGTACAGCAGGGGGCTGCGGGTTGAGGCAGGGGGTTGGGATGCAGGAGGGGTATGGGCTCTGGGCTGGGGATGCGGGATCTGGGGTGGAGCCAGGGATGAGGGGTATGGGGTGCAAGAGGGGGCTCTGGGCTGGGGTTGGGGCATAGGGGGAAGTGAGGGCTCTGGGGTGGGGCCAGCGATGAGGGGTATGGGGTGCAAGAGGGGGCTCAAGGCTGCGGGGGTGTGGGTGCAAGCTCTGGGAGGGAGTTTGGGTGTGGGAGGAGACTCCGGGCTGGGGCAGGGGGTTGGGATGTGGGAGGGAGTTTGGGGTCCTGGTGGTGCTTACTGTGGCTCTCAGGAAGCGGCCACCAGGTCCCTGCGGCCTCTAGGCACATGGGTGGCCAGGGAGGCTCCGTGCGCTGCCCCTACCTTGAGCGTGGGAGCTATGGGGGTGGCGCCCGTGGGTGCAAGGACAGTGCGTGGAGCCTTCCTGGCTGCCTATGCGCCTAGGGGCTGCAGGGATCTGGCAGCTGCTTCCAGGAGTCACGCCGAGCCAGGGCAGGTAGAGAGACTGCTTTAACCCCGGGCCCCCGCTGCACTGCAGATCAGACTTTTAACAGCCCAGTCGGCGGTGCCAACTGGAGTTGCCAGGGTCCCTTTTCGACCGGGTGTTCTGGTTGAAAATCGGACAGCTGGCAACTCTAGCAGTGGGTGTGGTTTCCAGGGAAAGAGGTGGAATCACCATCACTAAAAAATGTCAAGTTAATACTTGGTGTTGAACTGTTAGAGATGATTTGGGCATTGAAGCTAGACAAACTTCTGAAGGTTCATTAAAGGAATGGACTCACCCTTTGGCTCTGCCGTTGTCTCCTCAATGTAAGAAGTGGTGAAGTCTACAGAAACCAACAGCAGATGGTAAAAATTTTGAGGCACATGTGAGGGAAATGAATCTGTTTTTTTCTGTTTTTTTCTCAATGGACGGAGTTTGGGAGCACAGAAGTGCAAGAAGATTTCAAATGGTCCTTTTCCTCATGGGGGGATTGGGAGTATTCACTAGTTAATCTTTGTACAGGACTTGTAGTGCTGAATATCGTTAATAGTGGAGTGGTTTAGGGACCATAAGATACTTCCACAGGACTCAATGACTTTCTGAGGTCTCTAGGAAACTAAATCATCTTGTTTTTCAAAAGGAGACTTACCAACTGTTTCTGCTGTTGCCTCTTCAGTAGAAAATCTGGCGAAATCTAGTGAGATAAAGCAAGAGAGATAGAAAAACGTTAGAAGCATTTGAGGGAAATGACTTGATTACTTTTGATTACACCACCTTAATCAAACTGTCTTATATCGTAATGGAGTATTAGCAGGGATGAAATTGAAAAAAGGGGAAATGCTGTCTCTGAAAATATTTCCAAACAGTGAATTTCTATTAGACTATGGATCAGTGTCCTCAAGGAAAGCTGTGGGAGTTCCATTACTTGAGTCACTTGGACAAGAAAAAGCCATGGATAAGGCTGTGAGTTTGTGACGGAGGTTCACGGAAGTCATGGATTCCGTGACTTTCTGGGACCTCCATGACTCCTGTAGTGGCCGGCGCGGCTGGCCCTGGGGGCCGCCTGAGCAGCTTGGGTGGCCCCCCGGCCAGCTGCTGCTGGGGCAGTCTCAGGCCACCGCGCCCCCCTCACCAGCAGGAGTTTGGGTGTGAGAGGGGGCTCAGGGCTGGGACGTGGGAGGGGGTGAGGGCTCTGGACGGCGCTTACCTAGAGGGGCTCCCTGGAAGTGGCGACATCCCTCTTTCTCAGCTCCTAGGCGAGGCGTGGCCAGGCAGCTCTGCACACTGCCTCTGCCTGCAGGCATCGCCTCCGTAGCTCCCATTGGCTGCAGTTACCGGCCAATGGGAGCTGCAGAGCTGGCGCTCTGGGCGGAGGCAGTGCACAGAGCTGCCTGGCCACGCCTCCGCCTAAATGCTGAGGGAGAGGGATGTTGCTGCTTCCGGGGAGGCACGGAGCAAGGTAGGGAGCCTGCCAGCCCCATCCCCCTCCCCCAGTGGTGGTCCCGGGCCATGCGCTGCCACCCCCCCTCCCCCAGTGCCAGCAGGGGGTCCAGGGCCACCCTCTCCAGCACCTGCAGCACCCCCAGGCAACCTCCCGCCCAAGATTTAGTCAGGGATATATAGTACAAGTTATAAGCATGTCACGGGCTGTGAATTTTTGTTTACTGCCCGTGACCTGTCCATGATTTTTACTAAAAATACCCGTGACTAAAACATAGTCTTAGCCATGGGTAATACAGTGTATGGAACAATCCTGCATTAGCCATGCTGGGGATTGAGAAGATGTGATCCAATACAATACATCTTTCCCTTATCTAATTTTTAAGATATTGTATTGCACCTCATGGTTGTTTGTGAAAGGCTTAGGAATAAGATGGACATCAATCTGAGCAATTTAGAGGATAAATCAAAGAAAAACAAGGCTCACCATTTGTCTGTGATGTTGTTTCCACTATGTAGGAAGTGGTGAAATCTGGGGACACTAATCATAAGAGATGAGGAAACTCTCAGACATGATTGAAACTGTAGGTCACCTTGGGGCTGGGATCTCATTGAATATCACAATGAAGTAAGAAAAGCCTGAGCCATATTTGGATAGGAGACCTCTGAGGGAGCTCATGAGCAAAGGTTGCAGAATCGGGCTTTCTGTGTTTCAACACTTACCCTCCCCACAGACGGGTTGCCAGGATTCTTTCATTAATGTTTATACAGTGCTTTGAGGACTTTAAGGTGAACATTTTCCAAAGTGGCTGCTGGTTTTGGATATTGGGTTTTAGAAGCCCTGCAGGAGATACCCAAAAATAGAGGTTCCCAAAACAAGTGGCCACTTTTGAGAATTTGGCTGCAATTGCTGTCTGCTGTTCTGTTCAGTGTCTAAAGCTCTTTGGGAGGAAAAGTGCTACATATAAAATACGATCTGAAAGTGTGGTTTTACTCTGAAAAGTGACTGTGTAAAAATGGCTGTTCCCTATGTATATTCTGAGTTCTACCTGCTGACTTTTGTGACTAACAGCCAGCCAGGTGGTTTTGCTTCTTTTTACTCCTGTTAGCCCTGAAATGTGAACAGGGGTCAGAGAGAGGGAGCTGGATTCCACTCATCAATAGAATCGATTATCAAGTTTCATTCAGTTGCACCTGGGCAAGCCTACTGAAGATAAAGAAGTTGGCTTAGTTGTCACTCAGGACAATAACTGGCCTGCAGAACCTGTATCAACAGGTGATGGTGCATGATCAAGAAAGAGCCCAGCTTGACTGCAAGCCCAGGCTGAGAAAAGAACTTTTTAACCTGTAAATGGAGACCATTTGATCTGGAGTCACTAAGACATTGACCAGGGAGCCCCAAGGTGCCGTTTATTTACAACCACTTTTCAGAGTAGAAATGCATTTTCAGCACGTTAATTACACAAGATTTAAAAAGAGCTCAGTTAAGGCTCCTAGCACCAGAGCCACATTAGTGGTAGGCATGGGAGGAGGTGCACTGCAAGAGTGAAGGCTGGAGATATTATACTAGCACTGGGCAGGAGCAGCCATAATGCCTCCTCGAACACCCTTACCAGTCACACTTCCTAGATCTTGAAAGAGGCTATGGCTAGCCCTTCCTTTAGTGCTATTGTCCCTTTGCACATGAGCACAGAGCTGTGCCTCATCCTACACACTCCTCTGAGCCTATCACTTGTACATAAGGAGTTGTGGGTCTGTGCACCCTCCCTGTCCCATTCCAGATCAACCGTACCTTATAATGGATTATTAAGGCATTAGAAGGGGGACTCACCAGTAGGACTTGCTGTTGTGTCATCACTGTAAGAAGTGACCATATCTAGGGACAACAACCATACATAATAATTAAACATATTTCATTAAACAGTTTGGGGTAATGAATTAATTCCTGTCAATTCTAATCCACACAGCAAGTGGCCTGGCTCTGAAAGATCCCAGTGCCCTATTGTGTCTGAAGGACCCACAGTCTGAGAAGTCCTCTGTCCAGAGAGCCATTGATCACTTGAGGGCTTTTTCCTTGTCCCCACAAATGGCTACATGCCCCCATGTCCATGAGATGTTGAGATCTGCAGAATATTTCTGCAGTTGCACCCTGATATCCTGTGGTTTCCCTGCAATAGTGGGAGAAATAATCAGTTTCTATCTTTAGTCTTCCTCACTTAGAAAAGAAAGAGGACTCAGCTACTGATGATGAATAATTCAAAGAGCTTCCCCTTCCCCACTGGCTGGGTTACAGGTGATTGGGGTCTGAGACAGTGGCTGGGGGAATGGAGATTGAAACAGTGTTCTTGGTGCGGAGGCTGTGCTACTGCCAGAGGGCTCTGCCTGCATTGTTTGTTGGATGTGTAATCATTGCAAGCCATATCCAAATATCACAAATTCTTGGATATTATTGCCAAGTGGTCCTTTAGTAATCCTCCTAGGACTTCCTAGCAGAAACAGTCACACCAGAAGAAATGAAGAATTTTTTCATCTGCTAATAGCTGCTTGGCTATTGGTAGCCTCTCACTGGAAAAAAAATAAGCCAACCATAGAGGAATGGTTCAAAAAAGTATGGGAGGATGTGGTTATGGAAACATTAACACACCAATTACATATCCAGCAAAATAGACAAGAGGGCAGATAGATATTTAAATATTTGGTTACTTTTTATTCAATACTCAAAAGCCCATTCACCTGCAAAAACAAAGAAACAAACAAAAAAACAACAAAAAACAGATCTTTCTTTCTTTCTTTCTTTCTTTCATCTACATGGCTAGGATTTGTAAACTTCTTAATGGTTCCCCCCCAAAAAATGTGTTGGATTTTTAGACCATGGGGCCTCACCTCATCTCTTCATATATCCCTGATGTCTCTTTGAAGGCTACCCTGCTTCCCTCCTTGCTCTCACTGTGACCCTACAATAGAATTGTAGGAGCAGCTCATATGAACAGGGCTGCAGACTCAAGCCAACAAGCTTGATTTCTCTGCTACCATGGCAGAACTCAGACTTAGGTGACACCAACTGACAACCCCCCTCAACAAACACACACTCTCAGCAGCAGAGAATCCATCTCATTTTAGGAAATGTAATACACATCAGTCAACATAGGTAGGTTGTTATGATTAAACAGCATGTATTTTTTGAAAATGTATGTGATAGAGAATTTAGGGATCATTTTAAAAATGAAGGTAACGAGGGGAAAATTGGAATTAGTTATAGCTAAACTACTGTGTCCCTCCTAGGGAACAGCAAATGGGGCCCTTAAAATAAGAGTTGTGGTCTATTGGCTGAGGCACTAGAATAGCAGTCAGAACACCTGGATTCTATTCCTGAGTTAATCACAAATGGACTATGCCTTAACCCCATTAAACCTCAGTTTACCTCTCTGTATAATAGGGACAATTACTTCCCTACCTTTGTAAATTGCTTTGAGAGCTAGGTTTATAAAGTGCCAGGTATTGTTGTTAAGTACTAGTGACTGGCACTTTAAATTAGTGGTTTTGTTACAAAATTTCTTAGCCTCCAGAGTATGCATTACAAAGAGGGATCTTTCCCTATGTGATCACACAGTCTCAGTCAAGGTCACATATCATTTAATTTGGCCAAGCAGGGATTAACAGATTCCCTAGATATGCAAAAATAACTTGTCCACAGTTCATACCAAATTATGAGTCAGCAGGAAAGCTACAGTGGAAAAGGGCCTATTATATTGAGCAATACAATAGTTGGGAAACAATATACAAACTGTACACCTTTTTCTGATTCTCTCCATGCCTGTTTCTTCCATTCGCTTTCTTTTTGTGTTCTTTCTCTTTTTGCCTGTCTTTCATGTGTCTCTCCCCCCATCTCTCTCTCTTTGTGTGTGTGTGTGTGTGTGTCTTTATGCCCTTTATATATTTACACAAACACTTTTTCTCTCTGGATCTCTGTCTTTCCCTATGAATTGTGTGTGTGTGTGTGTGTGTGTGTGTGTATACACAAGTGCATTTTATATCACTGTCCATTTCTGATTTGGTGGTAGGCTGACACCTATTGAATAGCCAAACATCTGCCTGGGTGAGTGTCTCTATCTGTCTCTCCCTCTGCGTGTCCATCTCTCTACCCCTCTCTGTTTATAAAGCATAAGAGTTACCTGGTATTTCTCTTGGGAAAGCCAGCACCAAAGCTAACAAGGTCGAGGTGAACAGGAACTTCTTCAGCATGGTTAGCAACTTGTGGGAAGTAAAAGCAACAGCAACGGATGAGAGCCAAAGACTGCAGCCAGTATGCAGTTGAGGAGATGTTCTGTCTCTACTTAAAACCTCTGGCCTCGGCAGGTAGCATCATTCCTGTTGGTCAGGGCCCCTCCCCTCCCAATATCAGGAAAGAACCTTAGAGGGAAGTTGAGGGTGGAGGGTCAGCGGGGTATGATAATTGCAGCTTGATGGCAGTAGCATGGGGGAGGGTAACAAAGGATGAGTCAAGGGAGTTCAAGGGAGCCATGCTGTTAAGCACCTTACTCAGTTTGCCTGTGGCAGGAGTGGCTCCCGAAACCACATTCCCACATTTTATGTGCACAGCAGGCAGTGGAAATTCCTGTTTTTCTCCTCAGTCACTGGTTTGCAAATGCAAAGTGGATCCAAGTTAAGTTGGGGGGAGGGTCACTCACCTACATCTCCTGCATTATTATCCCCTTAAGAATTTGCATTCCACCTCTGGGAAAAGGAATGGGGGCACTTTCTGAAATGGAGGATTCTTTAGCTCACACAGGAAAAAACAGAACTGAAGCCCATTAAGGACAGGAATTGGGATACCCCGGGCTGTAGGCTCTTCTGACACTAAGGCCATAATTTTCAGAAGTGACCATTCATCTTCGATACTTCAATTTTTGGGCACCCCAAAATGACATGCCTCAAGTGAGATGCCACTTCTGAAAATTTTGGCCAAACAATTTTAGGCCTAGAACCTGCACTCATTGAATTCAATAGTAAAACTCCTGTTGATTCCACTGGGAACAGGTCCTTAAAGTGAAATTCTACTCTTTAAAATTGGCCCCATCTTACTCAGCAGACCTACTCCCTTTGCATATTCAGGGCTTGTCTACACTACAGTGCTGCAGTTGCGCTGCTGTAGCACTTAGTGAAGATGCTGCTATGCTGATAGGAGAGCTTCTCCTTCTCGTACTACCACTGGCAGTAGCTAGGTCCACGGGAGACGCCCCCTCCATCGACATAGTGCTATCTGTACTGGGAGCTAGGTCAGTATAACTGCATCTCTCAATGTTATACCCACATAAGCTTGTAGTGTAGACCAGGGCTTACACTCAGAGCAGCTGACTTTAGTGAAAAGAATAAGATTTTTCAGTTAATTGTTCCTGTTCGCTCTGCAGAGCCATCACAACTCAAAGAAGGGAGCTGGGCCCAGATCCCCAAAAGTCTTTAGGTGCCTCAATCCCATTGATTTCCATGGGAATTAGGAGTCTATATACTTTTGAGGATCTGAGCCCTGGAGCCTATTCCTTCCTGTGCATCAGCTACCCATTGTAGTTTGCTAAGTTCCTGTGCAAAGTCATAGGCTGTGTCTACAGCGGGGAATTTTACTATGGTTACCATTCTTGGTAATATTGTTTTTAACTTTGACAAAACCTGTATTTCTTGTATGCCTGTTCTCGGGCTAAACCATGCATCCCATATCTGGTGGGTAACCAATGTGTAGACACTTGCAGGACAGTTTGTATCTGTTTTGCAGGAAGCAGAGTGGGAGCACAGAACTTGTTAATCACAGATACAAAAGTCCCACAGTCCTCCTTCAAACTTTGAAAAAGTTCTGTTTGTTTGGGGTCGTCAGGCCAAAACTAGGAGGGAAGGGGACATAAGTCAATACTTATTGTGTCCAAACCACTTACAAAATATTGGACTGGTTTAAACATGAAGGAGGGTGTGGAACTATTTAGGGTGCCAGAAAGGGGGTATAAATAGGAATGAATGGGTTGAATGTGAAAGAAGGGGAACATGTAAGTCCATTTCCTAATAGTGTGGATCTTTTACACTGTGATCTAATCTCCCAAGGAGAGTGGTGAACACTTGAATGATTTTGATCTGGTCAGGTAAGAATGTTGAAGAACAGGCTGTAATGAATAAAAGTTGCCCATGTGTATTATAAAGATTCTATGCTGCAGTGAATAATTTTGAAGAAACAAAAGCTTAATTAACTTAAGATTTATAGTTATAATGATCCACTTTACAGGTGTGCTCATTTCATTATTAGAATTTATTTTATTTAAACTGAGAGAGTTACAAAAAAGGCATGTAGAGACACTGACACGAAGAACATCGAGTAGGACCATTTTCATTTAAGTTCACAATATAGAACAACATATGATACTGCTATGAAATGATCTGTCCAGTCCAAGCCCAATTCCATGTTTGAAACTGACCAAAGGTGGATCCCAGCAGTCCTGGATTTACCTAGTTTCAGAAGAGGACAGTAACCAATTCCAGATCTTGGTGACTGTAACCAAGGAGTAACAACCAGTAGCTGCAGGGGAGGGCGACAAAGAAAGAGACACAGCGAGGGGGGGGGGGTCTCATAAAATATTTCCATTTTCACTTTGCTTTCACTCAGCTGTGTGTTTTGTTATGGCACCCTGGATGTTCTCTGATCACATGTCCAGTGCACTCTTGCATATACTTGAAGTTTTGTCATCATATTTGGTTTCAGTGCTCTATGCATGTATAGGGGGTGAGATTTTTACTTCTTGCCCTTAGTTATAGTGGACTGAGAAAAATAGTTTTTTCTGCCTAGAACAATACAAAGATTCGTTCATCATTGCATTATTATCACTCCAGTCTCACTTCCTCTTGGGGAATCTTCTTAAGTAGTGAATTAGTGGTCTGATCCACCAGCCCTTACTAATGTGAGTAGCCCTATTGAAGTCAATGCAGTTACTCATATAGTTAAGAATTGCAGGATTGGGTTCTATGGTTGCAATCATCTTTAGATCCATCTTAAGTATAAACTCAAAGGGTGGCAAATCAGGGTTTCAATACAGATAGGAAGCCACCATCTCCCTGCTCAGATGACACTTAGACACAGGAAGTGGTTTTGAATCAGTTGTTTACTCCATGAAATGATTGTTGATAATAACACTTTGCATCTCTCTAGTGTCTTTCTTCAGAGGATGCAAGAACATTACAAACATTTATTAAGTTTCCCAACACCCTTTATGATGTCACTGTAATATAGTCGTTCTGCAGATGGGCTGAACTGAGACATGGTGCAGTATTGCCAACCCCAAACGTTCAAAAATTATGAGTCAGACTCACTACAAACCATGAAATTGGCTTTAAAATCATGGGATTATGTAAAAATAATAGATGTGGTGTACTTTTTATCTGCCTTTGGCTTTTTGAGTCTGTAGGGTGCACTGGAGTCACACTTTGATGCTTTCTTCACAGCCACTAGAAACTTAATCTACAGGGCTAGAAACTTACTTTTTCTTTAAGAATGAAGGCTGAAATCATCACATATCCACTTAACTCCAGGAGTTGGGACTTTAAGGAAAGTAAGAATTAACATGAGACTCATGACAAAACCATGAGAGTTGGCAACACTGATACCCAGCAATTCAGAGGCAAAGCTGGGAATAGGAAAATAAGTTGGATTTGATTGCGTTTTGCTCTGTGGTGTATATGGTGTCCAGGGAAGATCCTTTCTGTATTCCTGGGCAGGTGTTTGTGGCAACTGAAAACAAGCCTGCCTCCACATAATTTACACAGGTTTTACAATGGGCCCAGAGTATACATGTACAGGACTCTAGGGCCCAGATTTCTGGTCCAGTTCAGTTGTGCTCAGCATAGGGGCAGGACGGCTGGGGGTGAGGAGCAGGAGTTTCAGCAGCAAAGCTGCCTTAGTGCCATTTGTTCATTCCTCTGACCCTGGCACCAGCCTCAGCATAAATAAAACTTGATCTACTGGGAAAATTAGTTGTGTTAGAAAAAGTTTTAATTGACACATTGTAATTAATAAGCTAACGTGCTAAGTGGTGATTAAAACTGTGCTAATTAAAACATGTTAGATGCTAACACATATTAAGCAAACACTTTTGTCTTAAACAGTTTAAACAGTGCCATAGTGAGGAAGCAAGCCTGCACCAGGCCTGGTCTACACCTAAAAATTGGAACAACCTAGCTACGGTCACTCTGGGCTGTGAAAAATTTCACTCAAACTATCGGCCAAGCCAGTCATCTGGGAGGATCTTTTTTTATTCAAACCAATTTGCCCAACCCTTCTGAAAACCTGTAGATGGATGAACCACAAACAACTAACAAAGAGCTCCAGCAGGAATTGATACTCCTGGAGGGTAACAGATACCATTCTCACAGAGCATAACATCACAGCTGCAGAGGCCTGAGAGAAAAGGAGCCATCTGAAGAGCAGACAGTTGAGATGGGGAATTAATGGTTACTTTGTGGGCACTTTACATCAGCAGAAAATAAACCCAACATAAGGGGCCTCCCCCACACGTGGATTGCCACTCCCTCATTCCAGTCCTAGACAGTCCCCACCCATCCCCCTGCAAGGGAGAGTGCAGGGGCAGGCCACAGGAGGGGCGTTTTACAGTCTGGCTAATAATCTGTAATGTATTTATCCTCACAACACCACCCCTGCAAGGTGGGGAAGTGCTATGTTTTTTTACAGATGGGGAACTCAGGCCCAGACCCTCAAAGGCATTTAGACTTCCATTTCACTGGCCGTTAGGAGCCTAAATACCTTTGGGTGGGTCTGGGCCTCAGTCACTTGCCCAAAGTCACACAGCAAGTTTGTGGCAACCTGGGTCTTCCAAGTCCCAAGCTAACACCCTAACCACTGGGCCATGCTTCCTGTCTTTAGCCTTAGGCCTGCTCTAACCAGTGCCAGGAGGCAACCCAAACCCCCCAGCAGCCCCAGGACATGAGGGAAGCAAGCTGCCCCTTCAGCTGTCTTGCCAGGCTCAGCATCAGCACAGAGATGAATTGAAAGGAGTGGGGGGGGTTTAGGTGAGGAGTGCCTATGTGCCAGGCCCAGTGCCAATGTGAACATTGCAAATAACCCTACTGCGCGGTAGCCCAGGATAGGAAGATCCTAGTGGTCTCAGCAGAATTAAGAAGACAGTATAATACATGACAATTGAACTGGGGAGGGGGGAATAGGAGCACAGGAGTAGGGTGGATCTGTAGACAAGAAGGGAAAATGGGGAGTGGAGAAAAAACTGAATCAACCTTCATTGCCTCTTTCCACTAATTTATTCAGAATCAGTATCACTGGAATTCTCTGTAACAACAATACAGAAGAGTTAAACCCCTGGGATTTATCTTATAATAATATATGGAGATATACCTATCTCATAGAACTGGAAGGGACCTGAAGGGTCATTGAGTCCAGCCCCCTGCCTTCATTAGGCAGGACCACCTACTGATTTTTGCTCTGTATCCCTAAGTGGCCCCCTCAAGGATTGAGCTCACAACTGTGGGTTTAGTAGTCCAATGCTCAAACCACTGAGCTATCCCTCTTCCCAGCTACAGTTATACCTATAAATAATAGGAAACAGCTGAGATATCATGCAGGAGACATGCACAGCTGAGACATTTGTTATACCTAACCACCTAATATCCTGCTTCCCATGTAATCCATGGGAGTCTTGTGTTCAATGTGTGTGTTCACGTGTGCAGGCATACACCTTTGCCCTCCACTGGATGGAATCAGAACAATACAACTGTATGTCATTGGCCTTATTCTGCAGATGACACAAAACTTGGGGCAGTGGTAGATAATGAAAAGGACAGGTCACTGAGACGGAGTGATCTAGATCACTTGGTAAGCTGGGCTGAAGCAAACAATATGTTTAACATGGCTAAATGTAAACATACACACCTAGAAACAAAGAATGTAGACGATATCATCCCCCATGAGCATTCCTGGAGGCTGGACTAGAGACTACTTTATGCATGTCAGACCCCTGTCTTTGCATGAATGTCCTGAGCCCTGATTTTCCCCACCCCTTTCTATTTCCAGTTCTTACTGTCCCTTGAGGATTGCCATTTCTACTGGAGGTTATGGTGGTTCAGTGATTTGGATCAATATTCATTAGGGATAAATCGACCCAAAGGGAGAATTGGAACCTAGATCTTCAGAATTGTTGTGTGAATCTACTGCTATTAAATCTCATGCTGGGCAGCTGGAAATATGCCTGTCAGATCAGCATCACCACAAGTAACATCACTGTTATACCCACTATGCTCAAGTGAAAAGGTGAATAAACTCACCTGCAGGGTGACACCTAATTGATGGGTGTGATGGCATTGGGCTACCTTCTGTTGGAGCAGCCAGAAGCACAGCGAGCAGAGCGAGAGGATCAGCACCTTCTTTGGCATGGTTGGTAGGGAAAGGTGTCAGGAGAGGAAGAGAAGCAAGGACTGCAGTGTCTGAATGAGTGAAGCTTGAACCATAGTTAAATAAACTCCCATACAGCTCAGATGCTCAGCAGAGGGAGAAGTATTGTGGCACTTTGAAGTTTTGCATAAGGGGACACACCTGACACTAGGGAGTAACTGCCGTGCCTGGTGCCTGATCCATGATGTTACTGATGGTCAAAGTTACCCTGAGGCTGTTCTGTCTCAACTGCCTCCTGAATCCTTTCTGAGACTGAGGCCCAGTCTACTAAACATTTAGGTCATCATTGATATAGTGCTGAGGGGAGTGAAAAATCCACACACCTGAGCACCATAGTTATGCTGACCTAAATCCTAGCATAGATGCAGCTAGGTCAATGGACGAGTGCTTCCATTGATACAGCTACTGTCGCTCAAGGAGGTGGTGTTTCTACAGTGACCATGTCTACACATACAGCGCTGCAGTGGCACTGCTATACCGATACGGATGCACCACTACAGCACGTGTGGTGTAACTTATGTTGCTCAGGGGGGTGGAATATTCACACCCCTGAGCGACATAAGTTTTGCCGACATAAGTGGAGGTGTTGACATAGCCAGTGATGGGAAAAAGTCCTCTTGTTGCGGTAGGCTGAGGCTATGTCTACACTACCACGTATGTTGATATAACTTATGTCACTCAAGGGTATGATTATTCCACCCCCTTGAACGACATAAGTTACACCGACATAAGCACCGGTGTGAAGTTATTCTAGATTTACCTTAGTGTAAATGAGTACAGAATTTGGCCCAAAGTTCTCTTACTCATGCAGCCCAGATCTTAAACACTAGGCCTGGTGATGAGAAGTTATGGGGATGAGGGGCAGTGGTGCCAATTCAGATATTTCTTGAGGGGTGGGGCAAATTATAGTCCTTGCCCCCAGCAGGGACCCCATTCCGATTCCCCCCACCAAAAAAAAAATTGAATGGCATTGTAACCCTGTGCCATTGGTGAGGGGCATTTGTTTCAGTCAGTGTGGGACCTTGGAGCCATGAATTAAAAAGTGAGCAAACCAGAGTTTCCAGCTGTAATGAGAAACTGACAAGCTGACCTCATCCTGCTTGACTGGTTCTGTTACATAGCTGTTAATGGCCCCAGGGAGAAGACACTGGGAGAAAGGAGAGGCAATTTTGTTCCTCTTGCAGTGAAAAGGGATGGGAATGGAGAATTGTGCCAGCACTACAGGGTAGATTCTCACTAAACTAGTGTATGTCTGCCCAGCATGGCTATGGCTGGGCTACCTGAGATAGCTTGAATCCAGCTAGTGCAGGTACAAATAGCAGTGAAGACAGTGCAGTGAAGGCTTCAGAATGGGCTAGTATGAGTATGTACCCAGGGTGTAGCATGCTTATACTACCTGTGCTGAAGCCTGCACTGCACTGTCTTCACTAGGGTGACCAGATGTCCTGATTTTATAGGGACAGTCCCGATATTTGGGGCTTTTTCTTATATAGGTGCCAATTACCCCCCACCCCCGTCCCGATTTTTCACACTTGCTATCTGGTCACCCTAGTCTTCACAGCTCTTGATACCTGCACTAGCTGGATTCAGGCAGGCTCAGGTAGGCTATCTCATGCACAGCTTTTGCTGTGTAGTTATGTCCTAATCACTCTCCTGAACTTACACTCCAGCTGCCCTCTCTGCCTGCTGAATGCCTCGCTTCAATCCTCCCATTGCCCTTGCTGGTGCCCTGCGGTCACCCTCTTTGTATTGCTCTGTCTCCCTGCTAATGGCTCCATATTATCCCATGTTGCCATGTCCCCCTGCTGACTGGCGGTGTTACACTCCAGTTGCCCTCTCCCATTTGCTGACTGCCTGGTGTTGTGTGCTTCTCTCACTGTGTCACATTGTCTCATTGGGTAAATCCCATTTTTCATGGGCTACATCCTCTTTCTTAAAGCGAGCAGGAATGCTATAAGGCTGAAATAAAAGGAGGGTAAATAACAGAATCCATGAGCCTTGTGATATACTTCCTTCTCCACAAACCCAGAAAGATCAGGCAGATTGAGGTTGCTTCTCTTAGCCCCACAAACTATTACTTCTATTTATATAGACTTGGTAATTGTAACTTATGGATGGATTCCTCACCCCATCCTATTCTTATCGTCTGTCTGTCTGCAGGTCTGGAGAGAAAAGCACCCCATTGCCCCATTTCTCCCCCAATTACAAGTACTTGCCCTGCAAATCATAAGGTTGGTCATGTTTCTGGGGTAGAAAGAAGTGCCATCTGTAAGAATGAAAGAACTAAAATGAACTTTTGTTAGCTGCTGGTGCCACTCTGTGGGCCTTACCTGCATCACATTTCATGCAGCTTCACAAATCTTGTTCACCTCCTGTGTTGCTGTTTGAATGTCTTATCCCCCAATAACCACGAATTAAAACAGGCAAGGCGATGGTGAGAGGAGTTTAGAAAGGGATCTTACTGACAGCAAATAGCTTCAATGCTTGAGTCCCGGTGCACATGTGGTGCCCAGCACAAGGCTTTTCCTTGTGTTATCCTTTGGACATTTTTCCAGTATTATTTACTAAGGCAAATGGATTTGCTGAAGAGTGAAATGGTGGCAAAGGAGAGAAAGTTCAAAGGAGAGATTGTGGAGCTAGATATCTGGGGGTTAGATTAGATGACCCCTGCAGTCCCTTCTAATACTATGATCTTCTGAGTTTGGAGCTGAAATTTACCAGTTATTCAGGGTTTGTCTGACCTACAGCAAAGGCTCACCAGAGCAGTGACGGAGGTTGCCTCTTGTTCCCTAACAATCGTGCAGTACATTTATAAGGGACACCGAGTTTTTAATATTCATAGAGACGCAATTTTGTTAAGATCGCATTAAAATTAATGCATTTTCCCCACAGATACAAACAGATGCTGTCCATGACCATGACTTGAAAATGAAAAATGAAAGAACAAAAGTAAAGCCTTCCTGAGAGAGCCGTGTGTGTGTGTATGTGTGTGTGTGACAGAGACAGAATTGCTGCCTCTCTCTGCAGACAGTAGAGTTCTTAGGGATTTAAAGGCACTTTACATAGAAAACAAAGATATAGCAATCACGTAGCCAAATGAACCACAGTTGTAAATACATCTCAATTAATTTCAATCAGTATTATTGGAAAGTTGCCATTACCAAACCTTGTAGAAGAAGAGAAAAAGAAATAGACAATTTAAACTGAAATTGGACTAATTTGAATTTAGTATTTTGAAAAGGGTAAAGAACTTGAATGCCAGGTATTATTGAAAGATTCATGGAGAATTCTTCTTCAGCTGTGTGAATGTTTCAAAACGTACAATCTGAGTGCTGGGTATTAGGCCATGATTTCTTATGGTATCATTTAATTTCTTAGTGTCTGTGCTTTGTTATTTGAAATTATGATTTACCATTTAAGCTCCACTTGACAAACACTGGGCCTGATCCTGCACCATTAAAGCCAATAATCGTTTACCAATGGGAACAGGATCCAGGCTGTGAAGCAGCTTGTCCATTGCTATGATAAAATAAGAATTGGGAATCCAGAACAAATTCCCCAGTTGAATATATCATGGAGATGTGTTTTATTAGGCTGATTGGTGTAAGACCTATGGGTAGGAGTTCAATAAAAAAGGACATTAAAATGTTTCAGGACCATGTTTAATTTTTAAAAATAGATTCATAGATCTGTAGATTCATAGAATTTAAGGCCAGAAGGGGTCCTTAGATGATCAAGTCTGACTTCCTGTATAACACAGGCCATTAAATTTCACCTAGTGACCAGTTTTCATTGAAGTATATAAATAAAAACCATTTGAAAGGCAGGAAATGTGGACTCAAAGTTCCAGAAACATCTTTAGCGCTGACTTTGGATCAACTCCAATGGTGATATTGGTATAACGTGTATTACATACGAACACATATATGCCTAAAGCTAAGGCCTGGTCTAGTTCTCATTGAAGTCAATGACATAATTTGCATGGTCTCCAGTGCTGATGGATCAAGCCTATAAGTAGGACAGGGCTGGGGCCATATGTTAGAGGGGACAGACAGATGACTTCAGCCCTGCAGGAAGCCCAGACCAGAAGTAGGGCAGTGGGTGGGATGCCAGAGAACTGTGTGACCCTGCAGTTGCAGAGGGTTTTGAGAGCTCAGGATGTGGAAGGAAGGCAGGACAAGTTCCCAGCACTAGAAGTTAATGGGCTGGAGAGACTGTCTTATGAAAGAAGGATAAAAAGCAATTTTAGGTTGGCCATCTGGAAAAGCTTCCTGATGGTGAGATGTATTAGGCTGTGGAATGGACTCCCAAGGCAAGTGGATCAAAAAAATTGTTCACCAATCATTAATAGGGTTGACTAGCATCACATGTACATCACTTGTGTCCCAACTATGGGCTTTATTTATTGTTAGATTGTAATATGCAGTACTGTTGCTAGTGTGTAAGATCATGAAGTGAAAGAATTAAAAAAAACATTATGTAGGCAAGGAGAGGATGTGATCTGCTGCTGCAATAGAGAGCCACACTATCTGCATTTTAATGTCATCATTTTTTATTTACAGTGATCGTTATATTAGCAAGGGATAGCTCTTAGTTCAGAGAATGGCAGAATGTTCACCTGCTTGGAGAATTCTCAGAGGTCACAGTTTAATTATTGCACATCACCTCTCAGTAGATCCCTCCAATTCATCACAGCTTGGATGATAGTCATATTTTGAAAAGTGACTGTATAAATGGCATTGTGGGGCTCCATGCATATAATCTTTCTGGGACTCCAGATCAAATTAATAAAAATAAAAATGTTGTTTTTTCTAGCTGCTGACTCTGTAAACTCAGCCTGAGCTCCAAGAATCAAGCAGGGTTCTTTTTTTCCCGTACATCAACACCAATAGTAAAAGCACTCCAGGCCAAATTCTGCCCTCAGTAACACTTGTGCAGTCCCATTCCCATCAATGGCTTTGCACAGGTGTAACCAGACTTATTCTGTGGATGATGCAGAAGAAGGCACAGACTCCAGCTTCTTCTCTCTGAACTGTGATGGCTCTTCAGGATGAACACACAAAAAACATATTTTAGTCACTAAAGTCAGTCACTCTGAGTTTGATACATGCACACCGCAGAGCTACTGAATGAAAAGTGACCATTTTTACAGTCACTTTTCAGAATATAATGCACCCTAAATACTTTATTAAGAGAATAATCACAAATATTAGAAATTTAACAAACTCAACAGCACTCTTGCTAATGCTCCACACACTCATTTCTCAAGGGTGATGTTGTGCTTCTCATTTTGAGGCTTGAATTTTCCTTCAATGCAGCTGATGATGTGAAGGGAGTGGGTGGGACGTTTCATCCATCTCAATCTATTTCATATGCTAAAAGGAGAGAAAGGGTATGATGCATGGGTAAAAATTGAATTGAATTCTTTGGTCTGGAGCCAGCATGCCTTCACCATCCGAAACAGAGATAGATTGGATAGAGACCTACAATATGGAACCCCGCCACTTAACATCTTTCTTATTGGGATTTTATAAGTTATGGATGTTATGGGGACCACCCAGATGCTACAAGGGCCTTATAAAAATGGGCTACCAATCCACAACAACCTGCAGGATGGAAAAAGGTACAGAGCCGATGCAGTCAGTGATCTAGACCTTGTGTCCTGGTGTCAAGAAATCCCAGGCTGAGCAGACACATAACTATTGACCTCAGAGAAGGAGAGCATCTGGGATGTGGTAGCCTGCATTGCCTTATGAATGATTAATACAGAGAGACCAAAACTGGAACCATGTATCCAGATCCCATCCTGAATGTCAATGGTTCAGATATAATGAAACCTTAATCCAAACAGACCTGAGTTTTGCAAAACACATCTCAGAGTGACAAGGTTTGGCAAAACAAAACCCCACCATTGGTTGTTCTCACCTCCAGCAATTAAATCCCTGGCTTCATAAGCCAGGAGGAGATGGGAACACCTCAGTGACAATTCGTCCTGGATTCTTTAGCCTTCAAGGCCACCTCTGATTAAGACAGAAGAGAGGAGTCAAATGGTGCATGCAGAAATGGCAGGACTGTGAGGAGAAGAGGAATGACAACAGAATAGACAGAGCAGAATCCACTTACAGGGGTCAGATCCACTTCCACTGCTTTCCTCGGGGAGGCTGGATTGACCTACAATGAACAAAAATCAGAGGCTTAATCCTGGAAACTCTACATAGTTAGAATAATTAAGTGCTTTGAGATCTACTGATGAAAAGTGCTACATCAGAGCTAGGCATTATTATTATTATTTTAGTAAGAACTAAACCTGCAGTGGTGTAACCCTCTGGTCAGTGAGTGTTATATGTCTCTTTCTCAGCCCGACCCACAGAGAATGTGAGTCTGCTTGCGCTCTGAGCTAGAGAGCCTGTCTTTTTAGTTCAATCTGTAATGACTCGTGTTTAGCTGTGGAGGCCCCTGGTTCAATCCCTGGTGTTGGCCCAGATGACACTCATTACAGTGGGGAGTCCCTTTAATCCATGGATATAAGGATAGATCATATACAGCTGAGGAGAGCATTTATATGGCACTGGACCCAGCCTGTCCTTTCCTGAGGGCCAAATCAGGGAGCTGCTTAGGTTGTGGGTGAGTAGGAGGCTAAAATTCAGTGCATTGTGGAGGATTCAGGTGCAAGGAGCGGACTAGGGGCTTCTTTCACCTTGTCAGTCTCTCTTGGCAGATAAGTAGAGAAATGTAAAAGCAGTAACAAAGTAACAGAAAGAAACAGAATTAACTTACCCATAGGTTGCCCACTGGGCTCCCAGCCTAGCTCTCCACTGACTTGTCCACTAGGATCACCACTTGCTTCTCCGCTAAGCTCCCCACTTGCTTGCCCAGATTCAAAGGCACCAGATTCCTCTTGGAGAAACAAAAGAGAATAATATATAAATATGTATCACAGTTAGGTAACAACTCTCCCTCAGTAATGTTATCCTTATGCTTTGGGCTCTAGTCCCATGGGATCAGGGAATGAAATGTACACAGTGTATGATGCTCTCATTTGCTTCCATTTTTTTGCCTCCCTTCCAACCCCAGCCCATCCTTGGGATTCAGAGGGGGTGATAGTTTTTCTCACTAGGATGTGGAGAAACCCTTTGGGAAACTGAAAGGCAAGGATATTAGGGAGCCATGAGAGTAAGTATTAGTGATATCCAGCAGGGTCCAAGCTCCTGTGTGATAAATGGGGATCGTCCCGAACCTGCACCTCAGCTGCTACAGGGCCTGCAGTGCTTTATTATAATTAGGCTGATTGCTTAGGAGATAATTCAAATGGACCAGAATATAGTAAAGGATGGATACACTCGCCAGATTTGTCCCCACTTAGCTCCTCTGTAAAAATAAACGAGAAATTTATCAGAATAGACAAGAACTTGTCCAGCTCAGAAACGTTCCCACATATTCAGGGCTCATTTCCTGTCCTGATCACATGGATCTGAGTGTGTGTACAGGTCAAACACAAGGAGAAGGTTACTGAGGTTAACCAGAATGTGCAGGAAACAGAACAGACCTAGACATGTTTGGAGACTTGCCAAAGAGGAGGTTTAAATGCCAGTAATTTAAACCAGCAGCTCATTCCAAAAGAAATCAAAACAAAAATGGTCATACACCAAAATCTTGATCTGGAAACAGCCCATATTTAGGGGAACAGGGACTATTTGTGCCTTTTTCTCTGATTCTTGTACAGCAATGAGCACATTGTCAGAGGGGTAACAGATAATAACAATATTGAAATAACTGGATTTACTGGGTAAGAAGCACAGAAGAGAGGATTGTGAGAGCCTTAAGATGGAGAAAGAAAGAGAATGGATCAAATCCATCCCTGTGTGACTCCAGGGACGTTCATAATATGTTCAGGTTACCTTGTGCTGGTATGAGAAGAGGCATAAGCAAAATAAGCAGCGCTGGGAGGATCAAGATTTTCGGCATAGTTGATATCTTGTGTGAAGCTTGAGTGTCAGGTGAAGAAGAAAAATGAAGGTTTCAGTGTCCAGCTGAAAGGAGCTAGGGGTATATGTAAAGCAAATCCCCAGTCCTGCCCTCTCCACAATCTACCTGAGAACAAGAGGTTCAGGTTACACACATGTAGGATAATAAAAATAAAGAATTAGAGTTAGCTTAAGTTTAGTTAAGGAAATATATATGTGTTGTAAAGAAAGGCCTTGAAAATAATGAGTTATAAGGTCAAAAGGAATGAAGTAGGGAAGATGTCCAGACATGCAAATATCATAGAAGTGTAGGACTGGAAGGGACCTCAATAGGTCATCTAGTCCAGTCCCCTGCAATCAAGACAGGAGTAATATGCATTTCCCACATCTAACTTCTGTGATCTGGTTCCAGGCACATTATCAGGAACACTGTTCGGTTTCTTTCCCAATAAGCAGACTTTGTTACAGTTTATCCCAGGAATTGCCTTCCCAGGAAATGTTGAAGATTGCTAGGGATCATGAATATTGAGTTTTCTGCTAATGGACAGAATTCATTCTCACAGCCAGGACAAGTTGTGAAATGTCACAAACTCCCATCTCTGCAGAATTAACCCTGCCCTATATTAGACAACTTTATCCCGTCCCCTGATAACCTGTGTGTAAAGCAGCCTGTAGGAACAATGCACCCAATTCCCAAAAGAAAGGGTTTAAATTTTTCCATATTAAGAGATTTCAGATACTTGTCTAACATTTTACTAGTTACCTTTCTCAAGTCACTAAAATGTCTGTTTTAGGCTGTGCCTGCTGAACAAGGTCACTCCATCCTGCTTGCATTCTTTTAATTATCTTGTTCAACCCTCACAGAGCTAATACTATGTGGATGATATGTCAAGGGAGGCAGCACTTATCAGGAAAGGCTAAGAGAGTAGGTAAAAGGGCAGAGAGAAACCCTGAGACAGAACCATCAGGAATCAGAGCCACTGAACTGAGACCAAGGAAAAAGCCAGGACAATCTAAGCAATCAGAGGATTCCAGACAAAAGGAGACGGGTGAGAAGCAAAAGAGAGAGAGAAGTTCCTAGAATGCTGTAACACCAGCTTTGACCAGCCTATTTAATTTAATAACTATTTATTTTGATTTCTAATATACAAAGTTTTTTTAGAGAATCTCTCTCCTCTT
This sequence comes from Terrapene triunguis, assembly GCF_002925995.2. Classification (NCBI taxonomy): domain Eukaryota; kingdom Metazoa; phylum Chordata; order Testudines; family Emydidae; genus Terrapene; species Terrapene triunguis. The sequence continues at coordinate 446,694 of NW_020665091.1, forward strand.
TGGAGACAATTCCACAGTCTCAACAGATTTGACTCAATACTTTGAATCTCTAAAGCACCTTCCATCCAAAATTCTGCAGATTTTACAAATTCATGAATTAATCTTAACACCCAGGTGAGCATTATTATTTGCATTTTACAGATGGGAAAACTGAGACAAACAACAGAGGTGAAGTGACTTGCCACATTCAACTAGGAAGCCTATGGCAAAGCCAAGAACAGAGCCCAAGTTTCCTGATCCCAAGGTCTGTGATTTAACCATATGGCCATTTCCCCTTCTCAAATGTTTCTCAAATAGGCAACCTATTTTTTCTTCGCTAAGTTTTTTCCTATTTTCTTCTATTTATACCCTCATTGATCACTTACACAGTTCCTCCCCTCCTTGGCATTTCAACCCTTATTATTCAATCTTCTTCAGAAAGGTGACTTCCAAGTCTTCTCTAAAGTTTTATAATTAAGAAAGCCTGGACAGCCTAGCTTTAACACTTCAGAAAAAGGGATTGCCATATATCTCATCAGAGAGGAAAATGTCCTGAGTCAGAGGCTTTATATATTTGTGTGTATGTGTGCGGGCGTGCATGTATGGGTGAGAGAGAGAGATTTTGTTTGCCAACTGCTGAAGGGCCAGAGATTCCATTATCCTGATGTGGAGCCTAAGAAGCCATGGTCCGCGAAGCAAGCTGTACCTGAGAATCACCAGACTGATGAATTAAAGACTTGATCAGCTGATCTGTCCACAACATCCAAAATGAAACCAGAGCTGAGCAGGGAACCGAAAGAACCCGCTAAACACCTGCCCATCTGTCATCCATTGATTTTTGTCTGCCAGCAACCATCAACACCCAGATATTTCTGGACAGAACCTAAGAAACACTAAGTAGAAACCAAACACTGACAACTGAAAGCCACAAACTCAGCTAACAGTCCCACACATGCAGTAATATCTTCCCTCTGCTGAGAATGAGGGAGAGATTAAACTTCTCAGCTGAAGATGTCTAAAACATTGTAATGGGCTGTGTGCCAAAGCCACATGCCAGCAGACAGGATATGGGAGCTCTGTATGCCAGGTTCGCAGTAACCAACCAAGATGACACCTTAAATCTTTTTAATTCACAATTCCTTATTTTAGTCAAAAGATTATCCCCCCTTCAGTTTTAGTGAGCTACACACACACACACACACACACACACCTCTCTGCACCACTGTTCATAGTTACCTTTCGGAAGATTGACCTCTCCACTGAAGATCCTTCTGCAGCAACCTGACACCTGGTTATCTGCTTACATGTCTGCCTGGCTTATAGTCAGCGATGATTTCTAATTGGTTTGAAAATTGTTTCTTATCTCCATATTTGCATATATGCAATTTACTCTGGAGCTGCCCATTTCTGAACTGGTGAGTTTATGTGGCTGGTATTGCAGGAGCTAGCAATGAGATTTCCCAGTACATAGTTCTCCTACTGATTGTTACTTCTGGTTTCTGCTGTTTTATTGGACAAATGACATAAAACCCCATATAGTTTTAGAATCGATAGATTCATGGCCTTCTCTTGCTTCTAATGAAGGGACTAATTAATTTAGATTGGAGATTTAATTTGTTAGTGTAAGGTTATTTGAGATCCGTAGGTTAAAGACAGGTATTACTAAAGAGACAGCCTCAAATTGAAATCTAGTCAATTTATTATATATATTGTCATTAGTCATTTCAGGTTCTTCAGCTGTCTGCGAGGCCTCCTGCCAATTCTTATGCTTGTACAACTACATTTCCCTAATTTAAAAAAAAAATGTTTCTCTCCTCTGTTGCTGTGTGAGGTTATACCAGGGACGATTTTGGCCCAGTGCATGTAGCTGCAGTGTGCAAAATGAAGTAGTGAGCATGCTATGCTCAGTACAAAAAATTAATATCTTTGCCTTATCAGTACTATTTTTTTTAAGTTTCACTACTATTTCCGTTAAGGGCAGCTGCCAACATGACAAGCTCGAGCTGTTTTTTAATAAAACTCTTATTGTTTACAATAGGCTCATCAGAAATCAATACAATGCATTGAAAACAATAACATAAATGCAAATAGAGATAAATGCCCAAATAAGGGGCCCAATCCTGCATGTGCTTCTCATGCCGAACTTGCACTCTAGGACTAGGGCCCATAAATTTTAGCCTACACAGAGGAGGTGGAAGCCCCACAGTTCAGAACTGGTAGAACATAGGACATCTTTTATTGGACCAACTTCTGTTGGTAAGAGAGACAAGCTTTCTTGTAATTTAATTAGGAATGTAATTTAAGAACAAACACTATCATAATAATAAGTAAAATTAAATACATCAGAGTCTGAGCCGGATGGAGCTCAGTTCAGGCTGAGGACAGTGATTTCACTGAAGCTGCAAAGGTTGGACGATTAACACAAAGTAAAGCGTTGCAGTAAGTTAGAAGGACCAGGATGAGAGACTTACCTGGACAAGCAGTAAGGAACAATTCAGGTTGAACTACGGGTAGCCTAAACAATGAGATGAACCTGAATAAGTCCCCACCCCATCCTAACCCCTCCCATCAGAGCCACCTAACCCTTTCCAAAGTTTGGAGAGGGGTTAGAAATTCAGAACCAGATCAGAAGTTGGCAGCTGGCTTTCATCTATAATTGTGGCAACTGGAATAGCTATTGCGGAATAGCTTATTCCACAATAGCTATTGTGACAAAATCAGGCTGGATAGCTGTAAGAGAGTGGTGGAAGGTGGTATAGCCTTGGAATGATAAAGGCCCTTTTCTGTATAAATTGAGGAGGGTCAACTAGGGACATGTGAGTCCAGTTAGGGGCTGCCTGAGACGTTTAAAAATCCCTCCTCTGGTGAGGGAGGAGGAGGAGAGAGAAGCTGCTGCAGAGCTAGTGGCAGCAGAGAGAGAGAGAGAGGTTTCTCCAGGCTGGGTGAGAGGCTGATCTCTCCCTACAGGGGAAACAACCAAACTGACTGCCTGTTTAGGGGAAGGACTGGCACCGCAGGGCCAATAACAGGACAACACCTCACAGACAGGGGGCATGAAAAAGTATCCCCCTTTTATTTTGTGTTAGTGAATTTCTTTCTTTCGTTTAGTGAAGGAGCACTCCTTGAACCTGCCCGGAGGCTAGGGTGACCAGACAGCAAATGTGAAAAACCGGGACGGGAGTGGGGGGTAATAGGAGCCTATATAAGAAAAAGATCCAAAAATCGGGACTGTCCCTATAAAATCGGGACATCTAGTCACCCTACCGGAGGCCTACCTTGAAAATAGTGCTAAATAAACACAGAATGGGAAGACAAACACTGTCCAGAGTGAGGCTGATTTACCCCAAACCCCACCACTGCCAGAAGGGGAAGCACTAAGCCATGTGAGAGGGAGGAGGTGCCTTTCCGCACTATGTCAATACAGTTCTCTGTGTAGACAAGCTCTAACTCCAGGTTTGAATTTTGCATCTTAGGCCCATATCTATGTACAAAGCCGATCATTTGATAATTGCTGACATTATGGAAATAAGCAATAAATTCAAATGGTTCAGTTTTCAAAGAAACTGCATGGATGAGACGCAACTGCAGTGTGATTGTGACGTTCCCCTGGTGTTATCTGGATAGGCCAGTGATGTGCTAGGTCACTCCAATCCTCGACTCTGGGAGCCAGCCTTAACCTGCTCTGCTGTGAGAACCCCCAATCCTGGGCTGTTCACGCACAGCCTCTAGCATGTAAGCTACGTGAGTGAGCATTTTTGGCCAGCCGCTGCTTGGATTGTGCAACCGAATGACACTAGCCAATATCTCCGGTCCCAGATGCAACCCTAGGAACCTCTGTCTTGCAGTGTTCAGTTATGCCCTCTGGACGCTGCAAGCTTATATAAGTTCATCAATTTAACAAAGAAATTGATATGCACCAGGCTTGTTATCCCAAGGGGAGGATGTGACAAAGTGGGAATGTTCTTAATGTTTTCTCTGAGTGCTGTGTGGGTACCTCAGTTTCCCTTATGCATTTCTCGAGTGTCTAGGGGTGTGTGATTGTTGCAGAGCCCTAGGGGGGCAGTGTGATCCTGTCTGCACAGAGAATGGCTGACACCCTATCCCCTGGCAACTGATGGCCTGGACCCCTCCTCTGCGAAGGTGCCAATTGAAGGTGTTAGAGAACAAAGAGATCAGGTGACCTCCTGGCCCAGGAAAGAGACAAAGGTGAGAGAGTTTTCAGTTTGGAGCTGGCTGGGAAGATGGAGGGGAGCCCAGACAGGGCTCTGGACTCCCTGCGCCCTTCCTCCCTCCCCCACCCCGCAAGATGGACCTAACTGAGGGGGTCCTGTTGTCTAGACCTGCAAGACCTGTCTTGGACTGTGTTCCTGTCGTCTAAATAAGCCTTCTGTTTTACTGGCTGGCTGAGAGTCATGGTGAATCACAGGAAGCCGGGGGTGCAGTGCCTTGTCTCGCCCAACTCTGTGTCAGAGTCTCTGACATGCTTCAAACCAAATGCACTGCTTCAGGTAGAATAAACAAACAAATTTATTAACTACAAAAGATAGATTTTAAGTGATTATAAGTCAGAGCACAAAAAGTCAGATTTGGTCAAATTAAATAAAAGCAAAACACATTCTAAGCTGATCTTAACACTTTCAGTGCCCTTACAAACTTAGATGCTTCTCACCACAGGCTGGCTGGTTGCCCTTCATCAAGGCTCTCCCCTTTGATCAGCACCTCAGTCGCTTGGTGGTGGTTTCTGTAGATGGAGGTAGAAGAGAGAGAGCATGGCAAACATCTCTCCTTTTCATCATGTTCTTTCTTCCCTCTTGGCTTTGCACCCCATCCCTTCAGAGTCAGGTGAGCATTACCTCATCGTAGTCCCAAACTGACCAAGGGAAGGGGGGTGACTCACTCGAGAGTCCAACAAATCCTTGGTTGCTGCCTAGGCCAGTGTACTTTGTTCCTGTGAGTCTGGGCTGGGTTTGTCCCATACATGCCCTGATGAGGTGTGAACTGCCCCTCCGCTCCTGGAGAGTTTTGCCTGGGCTTGTTTTAAGCCATGAGGACACATTTTCAGCCTCATAACTATATACATGAAATTACAACCTATAATATTACTATAACAACAATGCTCAATGCATCATGAGACTTCTGAAGACACTAAACATGACAAATGTTGCATTGGATACCACACAATCATATTATAAGGATGAACCTGGGGGTGCAGGGTGTTCCCCCGAGGTAGAGTGTCACAGTGATCAAACTGAAAGCCTATCTTTTATCAAAATCATTTAAAAGAAAGAGCAATTTATGAGCACTTTCAACCAGCATTTGATGATCTTTCATTGAAGAGAGACTTGCTGAGTTGAGTTATCTGGAAAAGATTGAGACAAAAGGTATTAATTACTGACTTTTCTTTTGAATGCATAACCGGACTAGAGTGAGTGCCCTCTCTTGGGGAGTAGGAGAGGAGGTGTGTCATTTTGGGCTTTGTTATAAATTTAAGCACGGCCAAGAATTGGTGATCGGGAATATGAAGGGGGAGCCATTGTCACAACATGCCCTCTTTAGGCCTCTTGCTTGTACCGGGTTCCTCCACCTTTCCCCATTCCCATGATACCCACACCACAACTGCCACAGGAGCTGCTGTTTTGTCTTCACTCTAACAATTTCCTGGGAGAACAATCATGAGAGAGAATAAACACATTCTGCAGGTCTGTGGGAAATTATTCAGCTCCCGTCAATAGTAGGGCTGCTTTCTACGCTCCGTTCTTTGTAAAAGCCCAGCGTTCCAATGTCAGTCCCATCCCCAGCATGATGTGCCCTCTGTCCTGACAGACACCAATCCCCACAGGACTTTTTTCTTATCTCCACAACTCGCTAAATGTCCCCATATGCCTGATATTGACAGCTGCAGTACTTTTCTGAAATTGCACCCTGCAATCCACCGGGGCCCTGCTGTCATTACTATGAAGATTTTTTATTTGAAGCTCCCAGCCGAGTCTATTGTTCTTTTGGGCGCACTAGGTCCAAGACTAACACACCTTGTGCTGCCTGGGGGCAGCACACAGGGTCTCCCTTAGTCCTGGCCTTGACTCAGCAGTTGTGGAAGCAACTACTGGCTACACTAACAGTATGATGGTTAAGGTATATGGTGTATTTGTGGGGTTATCTCCCATCCAACTTGAAAAATCTAAAATTAAGTTACCACTTCTAAAAAGTGGCCTCAAATAAAAGGAGCAGAATCCTGGTAGTTAGCCTGATTGGTAATTCCACCAAAACATGGATTGTGTCAGAACTTGCTTAGTAAAGTATAAAATGGCCCATTATACACAAAACCAGCAGGGGAAGCTAGATATTATCTGAGTGCAGCTGTGAAGTGGCTGGACAAATGACAGGGATGTAGCTGAAGGGGGTCCTTCCACATCCTGGTCTGATGTCTGAGCATATTTTCATGAAAACAAATTCTTGGAAAGAAGTGACTTACTCTGTGTCAATTGGTCTGCAGCACTTACCATCACGTGTTTACACAGCGCAGAGCTAAGAGGATCACAGTAACTAGCAGAATCAGTGTAATAATCCCAAGGACTGCAATAATGTACAACCAGCCTGAGCATTGAGAGGTGGGACCTGCCCATAAGAAAAGGAAGAGGTGGTTTGCAGTGGAATGAAGCAGCTGACATTTAGCACTGTGTTGCCTGTTTTGCCTCCCAGAGAAATATCTTTTCCATCACTGGAGGAAACTCATACCCATAGTCTGACCAGCTCTAATTTCTAGCCTTTGTGACTGAGGAGAAATGACTGAAAATGTGAACATCAAAGGCTGAAAACCCAGACAGCAAATAAAAAGAACCCCAAATGTACTATCTTTAAGGTCTCCAAATTGTTAAGCCAATCTCTAGATTTTGGAGGCCTGACCCATAATGTTGAATGCTTGTGGTTCTACTTTATAGAAGTGGTAAATAAAAAATGAGCCTTATGAAGATATGGAAAGCAGGTAGGGCTTGAGACTGAATCTCCAACACAATGGGAGAGAAGCAAAGGGGAGGACAAGGAAATGGTTTGATACAAAGAAGACAAAGAGCTATTATTGCCATTCCTTAGTGCTTATGCATAGCTCTGCCAATGCCCCTCAGTCCTGCCCTGCAGCCCCCTGCTATTCCTGTGCTGGCTCCCCACACAGCTCTGCCAATTACCCTCAGTCCTGCCCTGCAACCCCCCCCCCCCGCTTTCCCAGCCCTGGGCCCCCCACACAGCTCTGCCAATGCCCCTCAGTCCTGCCCTCCAGCTCCCCTGCTATTCCAGTGCTGTAGTCTCCCTTGAGGAAAAACCTGCCATTCATGCCAACCTATGCTATTCTGGGGGGAATAGCAAGATTTACAAGAGGACCGCCAAACTCCTCTTAAATTTTGAAGTAATAGGGATTTTAACACAAGCTTTCAGAGGTAAAAGGCAGTTTCTCTAATCTATTCTTCCGGATAGACCAGGGGTCGGCAACCTTTCAGAAGTGGGGTGCCGAGTCTTCATTTACTCACTCTAATTTAAGGTTTTGCGTGCCAGTAATACATTTTAACGTTTTTAGAAGGTCTCTTTCTATAAGTCTATAATATATAACTAAACTATTGTTGTATGTAAAGTAAATAAGGTTTTAAAAATGTTTAAGAAACCTAATTTAAAATTAAATTAGAATGCAGAGCCCCCTGGACCGGTGGCCAGGACCCGGGCATTGTGAGTGCCATTGAAAATCAGCTTGCGTGCCGCCTTCGGCACGCGTGCCATAGGTTGCCTACCCCTGGGATAGACCATCTATTGTATTTACATTTATGATGTAGGGGAAAAAAAGTTTAATTCATTAATCCCCACCTCCATCATCTCTGCTCCCACTCATAATGTTTGTTTTAACACCCATTCATTTCTTCTTCCCATCCCCATTCCTCTACACTTACCTTGTTTTCTCTAAGTGAAATTCCCTGTCCGTTACTGGAGCTAGGCTGCTGCCCCCCTGTGGTTTTTTAAAGGGATTTAAATGAAGAGAGGGAAGTGGTTGCGATCCTTTATGAGGCATTTCAGCCTGGAGGGTATTAGAACAAAACGTTGAAAACCTGAAACAGCTAGGTGTTTACAATGGAAAAGGCAATAAACACTTAGCAGGGCTAAGAAGGACACAGCCCTAGTAATATGTCAACACACCAGAGTCACAAACAAGACTTGTTAGGCCAGAGGCTAATCCCAGTTACACTGGTGTAAAATTAGGAGGAACTTCACTGAAGTCAACCAAGTTTTTCTATATTTACACCGTTGTAATTGAAATCAGATTCTGACCCACTCTGTCTTCAGGCTGTCCACCCCGCTTTTACCAAGAAACACATACTGAGACATTTGGGCTGTCTTTTATTTGTGGTAAGAAATGCAGATTAACCTAACAATGGAAAAACATCGGGTGTGCTCGTTTAGCATTTTTCTGTGGTTAGCATTGCCTCTAAAAATATCTTAAAGGCTCCTGTTGTTTTCCGTTCATTCATGAAGTGTTTACTGGTGTTATTTAGAACATGCTTTATATTATCAGTAATGCTGAAAATTAAAAGGCACAAACAGAGTATTTACAGGGTGAATAAATGGCTCAGATTCATCCCTGGTACACTTCCTTTGGCTTCAGTGGAGTAACACAAGGGATTAATTTGCTCTCTGGCTTAACCCTCTAGTTACTCTATAATAACTTTTCTTTCAGTGTCTCAATCTCATCTTTATTACTCTTATTCTTCCTCTTCCTCGGTTTTCATTTAACATAGATAAGTAAGATTTAAAATGAACATCTTCACTACAATCATATTCACTTTTAAAAACTGTGTTTACTTTCAGAGCTGGTTTCAAAAATGGAAAAAATCATAATATATTTTAAGATAATTTCCCCTCAAAATAACTTTTTTTTTAAATTTATTAGAATTTACTAAAAATGTAATCAACATTTTATTACCCTTTTTTGTTTATTATTTATCATTTCCACAATAGGAAATTTTCTAAAATGTTTCTAAATTTTGAAAGTTTTTAAAATCTCACCTTGTGAGTATGGTGACCAAGACATTTTAAAAGCATTTAGAAAATCCCCAATAAATGAAGGACTTTGATAAAAGTATCAATTATATTTAAAAATCTATAACCCCCAATGAAATAGAATTTATTTGTAAAATTCTTTACATTTTTAAATTGTTAGAATAGCTATGCTTACTTTCTATTTTCCCCTAAATAACAAAAACAATCTACAACTGTAAGGGTGGGAGTTTTAAATATGTTCATTGTTGTCCTAACTGCTCCCACTGAAGTCATTGGTAAAACTCCCATTGAGTTCAGTGCAAATAGAGTTAGGCCAGTGCTGAGCACTCTTGAAAATTCCAGTCAAAAATTTTTTTCTTAGAGTTTTTTATTTACTGTTTGGTCATAGTATGAAGTTTCTTTAGCCTTTGTCTAATTTGCACTTTCTGAAAATATGTATGTTATTGTATGTTGTTATATTTATGATAAACTACATACAACTTTTTCAACAGTAATCCTATATATGTGAATATATGTAAATATATCTATGTACAGATACACAAAGAGAATGTGGTGATAGTTGTGATGGATGTAGCTACAAAACTGGTGAGTTTTCTGTATTCTACCATTACATTTCTATACTCCAATCCTGCAAATACACACATGCTTAACTTTATTATTGGGAACCTTACTATCAGACAGTTGACTCCCATTTAAACCAAATGAGAGTTAGGCTTCTAAGCAGGTTAGGCATCTATCTGCATCTTTAGCTATCTAAATATCTTTGAAAATATGGCCTAAATCACTTAGCCCTAGTCTACACTACGGGGTTGGGTCGAATTTAGCCGTGTTAGGTCGATTTAAAAATGACCGCATCCACACAACCAACCCTGTTCCGTCGACCTAAAGGACTCTTAAAATTGACTTCTGTACTCGTCCCTGACGAGGGGAATAGCACTAAAAGCGACCTTGCTGAGTTGAATTTGAGGTAGTGCAGATGCAAATTGATGGTATTGGCCTCCAGGCGCTATCCCAGAGTGCTCCATTGTGACTGCTCTGGACAGCACTTTAAACTCCGATGCACTAGCCAGGTACACAGGAAAAGCACCCGGAGCTTTTTAATTTCATTTCCTGTTTGGTCAATGTGGCGAACTCAGCATCACTCAGCAGCACAGGTGACCTTGCAGTCCCCCCAGAGTCGTAGACCGTAGAATGTTTCTACGGTCCCCCATCATCTCCGTCCATGAGGTTATCGCAGATTAGAAGGCGAAAAAAATGCACTCGCAATGACATGTTTTCTGAGCTCATGCAGTCCTCCTGCACTGATAGGGTACAGCTTAATGCATGGAAGCATTCAGTGGCAGAGGCCAGGAAAGAATTAAGTGAATGCGAAGAGCGGAGGCAGGACTTGATGCTGAGGCTAATGGGGGGAGCAAATGGACATGATGAAGCGCCTGTTGGAGCTGCAGGAAAGCCAACGAGAGCACAGACCCCTGCTGTATCCACTGTATAACTCCTCCTCTCCTCCCCATGTTTCATAGCCTCCTAACCCAGACGCCCAAGAATGCGGGGGGAGGCTCCGAGCACCCAGCCACTCTACTCCAGAGGATGGCCCAAGCAACAGAAAGCTGTCATTCAAACAGTTAGATTTTTAGTGTGGCTACAATAAGCAATGTGGCCTTGTCCTTCCCTCCTCCCCCACCCTACCCAGGCTATCTTGTTCGTTATCTCGGGTTTTTTTTAATTAATAAAGAAAGAATGCATGGTTTCAAAACAATAGTTACTTTATTTCGAAGGGGGGAGGGTGGTTGGCTTACAGGGAATTAAAATCAACAAAGGGGGTGGGTTTGCATTAAGGAGATACACACACAAATGTCACACCAAAGCCTGGTCAGTCATGAAACTGGTTTTCAAAGCCTCTCTGATGTGCAGCGTGCCTTGCTGTGCTCTTCTAATCGCCCTGGTGTCTGGCTGCTCAAAATCAGACACCTGGCTATTTGCCTCAACCTCCCACCCCGCCATAAATGTCTCCCCCTTACTCTCACAGATATTATGGAGCACACAGCAAGCAGCAATAACAATGGGAATGTTGGTTGCGCTGAGGTCTGATCAACAGCACCAGTGAGCTTTTAAACGTCCAAACGCGCATTCTACCACCATTCTGCACTTGCTCAGCCTATAGTTGAACTGCTCCTTACTACTGTCCAGGCTTCATGAGCCATAGGAGCAAGGGGTAGGCTGGGATAGGTGCGACCGCACGGTGCTGCCAGCTGGGAGAGCAGCCTGAGGTAGAAGCCTCCAGCTCACATGATATTCCAGGCAGGTCTGAATCTCCATGAGCAGCAGTACCACGTCTACCAGCAGCACCCAGGAGGACCAGAACGGATCCCCTGAGCTCATCGCTGGGGAGCAGGAGAGCAGAGTTGCAGGAGACCAGAGTTGCAGGGGAAGTGGTGAAGCCACACACCATGTCCTGCAGGTTTCTAGGAGCCGGGCAGGGAAGACATTCCCAGAAGCCCAGCCAAGCTACATGTCTGACGAGGACGGTTAGCCGTCCTACTGCACCGTCTGCTGAGAAGGCAAGGAGCTGCTGCTGTGTAGCAATGCCAGCTGCTGCAGGTGGTTCTGTGTCGAATGCTTGGAGGTTCTGGTAGGGCAAGGTACCTTGGCCAAGGCAAAAGAGCAAGAGCCCTGGAGCTGTTACATGTGTCAACCACAGAAATGCTACGGGGTGTTACAGCGCCGACCGGACTGGAATGTATGGCTGCAAGACTTCTTCATCAGCGACAAAGGACAGGAATATGATGCACCTAAAATCTAAAAAGGCCCACACATTTCCCAGAGTCAGTACCCTTGATAACAGAACGTCAATGATTGCATTGGCTACTTGGATCACAGCAGCCCCCACAGTAGACTTGCCCACAACAGCAGCAGTGACGGTGAGCTGAGCGAGCTCCATGCTTGCCGTGGTATGGCGTCTGCACGGGTAACCCAGGAAAAAAGGCGTGAAACGATTGTCTGCTGTTGCTTTCACGGAGGGAGCAGCGACTGACGACATGTACCCAAAACCACCCGCGACAATGTTTTTGCCCCATCAGGCATTGGGAGCTTAACCCAGCTCTGTAAGTCGATGATAGCCGTGGTAGTGAGGATGCACTCCACCGACTTAATGTGCTTAGTGGGGACATACGCAATAGACTGTATAAAATCGATTTCTAAAATTCAACTTCTATAAAATGAATCTAATTTCGCACTGTAGACATACCCTTAGATGCTTTTGAAACTTTTACCTTCAGTCTAATGGTTCTTCGTATGATCTTTCTTTTTTTTTTTTTTTTTTTTTTTCCTTTTGTCTTCTAGTCTTCCAGCTACATTTATGTTATTACCGATTCCATAAAATAAAGTGAGGGTGAAGGTAATGAAATGAAGGTAACTATTTACATAAATACTGTGTTGTACATGACACACTTATGGATAAATAGAGTTGGATATAAATCAGGAAAAGACAACAAGGTTTTGAGCAGAGCTGGCCAGAAAATGAGTGTTTTTCTCCCTGATGGAAAAGCTATATGAAAACATTTTTTTTTTACTTAACCTTAATTTGATTTAAATTTATTTTTTTTAATTTTCCTCAAAACCCCCAAAACCTGAAAACTGAAAATTTGGGCTGAAAAGTGCCAACCTGCCCCCACCCACCAAAAAAATTATCAAAAAAACTAGACACTTCCTTCAAAATATTTCAATTTGTCAAAAATACAAAAGAGAATTTTTGACTAGCCCTAGTTTTGATGTAAGTTTCTCTCAATAAAGACCCGATCCTACAAGTTCTGATTGGAGTCAGTGGGAGCTTGAGGTGCTCAGAACCTCACAGGATTGGGCACCAAAACAACTAATAGCTATCACTATATGTAAGCCATTGAGAAACACAATATGGCCACTGTGTTTCCTTGCAGGAGCACAGAAGTCCCTGTGTCTGATTCATTGCTTTTACAATTACTTTCAGATACTGCAACTGGCAAATAAAAAGTGTTCAATATCCCTTCCCCAAGGAATTTTGAATGCCAATCTAATATATAATCCTGGTTAAAAAAAATAGTTAAAACTATTTTCCTCCCTTTGTGTAGAAGACATTTACCACAGAAAACAATCAAAATCTTTCCAAGAAATCTGAAGGATTAAGTTTTATTCATAGTTTAAGGCCAGTAGGAACTGTGGTGATCATCTAGACTTTCTGACCCAGTATGCCAGTTTTACCTAGCTAAAATGCTCATCTGGATCATTAACCAACAGAAATGGGATCTGAGCAGATCATAGACCCACAGAAATGTAGGGCTGGAAGGGACCTTGAGAAATCTTCAAGTCCACCCACCTGTGCTGAGGCAGGACCAAAGTAAACCTAGAATATCCCTGACAGCTGTTTGTCCAACCTGTTCTTAAAAACTCCAATGATGGAGATTCCACAACCTTTCTTGGAAGCCTATTCCAGAGCTTAACTACCCTCATAGTTACAAGGTTTTCCTAATATCTCCCTTACTGCAGATTAAACCCATTACTACTTGTCCGACCTTCAGTGGACATGGAGAATAACTGATCACCATCCTCTTTATAACAGCCCTTAACATATGTGAAGACTGTTTTCAAGTCCTCCCTCAGTCTTCTTGTCTCAAGACTAAACATGTCTAGTTTAGTTTGAACCTTTCTTCATGGTTCAGGTTTTCTAAACCTTTTATCATTTTTGTTGCTCTCCTCTGGACTCTCTCTCCAATTTGTCCACATCTTTCTTAAAGTGTGGTGCCCAGAATTGGACACAGTACTGCAGCTATGAAATGACTCCTAGATTACATGCAATATGATTATTTTAATGGAGTGCAGACATGATAAAACACAAAAAACTTTCATATTTCCCGAGATACTGTAATACCTGAAGGGATAGCCTCTGATGTGCTGTCAGATTTCCAGTGCACTTTCACCTCAGCATAGGTGCTCCTCTCTCCTGTAAGGAGACACAAAATGCTGTCAACAGTAGACCTTTGGATTATCAAGGCCCAGTCCTGCAGAGTTCTGAACTCCCGCAGTTCCCATTTACTCCAACACCTTGCAAAGTCAAACCTTTTGTGAGAAAATAAAAAAACAAGAATAAGTTTCATTCTTCCCTGAAAGGACACATCTGCCTCGTCCCTAATAGGCCAGAACAACATCACTACCAGTACTAGAGGATATTATCAGGATATTATAATCCATGCTGTTCCACTATGCAATTTTTCAGACAAATGGAAAGAATTACTGATTTATTTAATAAAATCCAGAAATTGTCTGAATTTCCAGAGGAAAAAAAAATTAACCTGGAGTTAAACTGAGAATAAATATCTGTAGTTTATTAGGAGAAACATTACAGGAATGTAGTAACTATCCCATAGAAAGCATTATGAACCCAGAAAATTCAGAGTTAAGGTTAAACTTAAAATAAATCTAAACATGATAATGTATGGAAAGGCATAGATAAGGCACTCAAGCAATCATAACTTTGTCCTTTAGTGATGCTATGAGAGAAAACAAATAAAAGCTAATCTATATTTAAAAACCAGTTTACTCTAATCTCAGACTACATACACTAAAATGGTTTAGTTATAATTGTCTGGCTATTGCACAGTGTCATATGTAGTTACTCCCAGTGCAACCCTGATTTTATAAAAGTACCTGGAGACACCCAAACCTTTTTTAAAATCAAGGGTTCCTAAAGTCAGGAGAGGTCAAACAATCTGCAAAGAATAATTAGTGCAGTATTTTGTGTGTGTGTATGGGTATGTATAATACGGAGCGTTATTATTACGGTTGGGTGTGCAAATACATATAAAACGTACTAAGTTGAGGCATCAAATAAAGTGAAGGAGGTCATGCTGGGATATAAAACATAAATTTTGTCTGGAAATGATACACTAAGAATGTATCCAAAAATCCTGCAGAGATACTTCTATTCCAGTTTGAGAGTGACATTTTTGTTTTGTTTAGATTGAGAAGGAACTGACTTAAATTGAATCAACATAAGCCACTAGTAAATTGAAATAAGAGTATTTATACAGAGTTTTTCATTGGTTTAGTGAAATTGGTCTAAAAACATACCTTCACTTACACCAGTGCAAGTTTGTGGGTAGATTTAGATGTGAGGCACACCCTGTGTCTTTTTGGTGTATTTAGACAATATTATCTCATTGTTTCCTTGCTATCCCTCATCTGTCTGTATCCATCCATTGTTTCTTGTCTTATACTTAGGTTGTAAACTCTTTGGGGCAGGGACTGTCTTTTTCTCCTGTGTTTGTACAGCACCTAGCACAATGGGGCCCTGGTCCATGGTTGGGGCTCCTAGGCACTACAGTAATACAAATAATAAAAATTTATTATTAACTATTATTATTATTATGTGCTATATAAACTTAGTTAATTCAATTCAATGATTCAGTTACACATGGCAGATTTCTCATGAGTCTTTTGTAAGTTGTCTTGAATAGTCAAAGTGCAAGAGTTCAGATTTCTTTGGACTGTATAAGGTTTATTGATCAAAATAGAATTTAAATGAGAAATTATATTAAAAAATCAAAGATGGCTATAATATAGTGTTACAAAGTTTGAAAGAATGAATTTAACATAGACTGTTGAAATTTATCAAGAAGTAAAGATCAAATCACCACAAACCAAGATATAATCACATAGTGGTAAACTTATTACAAAGCATAATCGTATTGTTAGTAAATTATCCTAAGTATATATACTCTTGGTAAGTGATTTTGGTAGCAACACGACATTATGGACCTTTGATATAGATCTTTTAAATTGACAGTCAAGTTAAACACAGGTTCAGTTAAAAACTAATAAATATATACATACACCAGTCAAGGATTGTTCATGCTAGTACAATCAACAGTAATTCTAAAATTACAATTTGGAAATTTAGACTATTAATTAGAGAAAAATGACAATTTAATTCAAAATTGCCTAGGTCATATGAGTCATAGCCAGAATCTTCATCCTAAATATACTAATATCACACTCTCATATCACACATTTAACCTACTCTATGCAGGTAATAGTTTAAAATTATTTCTAATTTCTCTTGATATACCCAGTGGTTGGTGCTGCAGAGTTGTTAATGCTGCTAGTGCTACTGTTCTGGGAGCTCTGGTGTTAGCTGCATGAGCAGAGAGTGCAGCTTGCTGATTCAGCTGACCTTGATGTTATTCATCAAAAGAGACCACAGGCTTGGTTCGGTGGCGAAGGTGCTTGGCCAGTTTATTGTCAGCAAAGCATGGTTGTAGTGCCCCATATGAGCTACGGGTACACTAACACATGTATGCCTGTGACAAGTTATCGATTCAATCAGCACACCAGGATGCTGTCCCCTACAGCAGCACAAAGATACTCCTCCTATGACTACTCCTTTTATACATTTATACAAACAGATTACGTATTACACTCCAGATGTTGTTAGTTACCACCCTTATCCTTGTACCTGCTAGTTTGAACAAAACATCCTCATCTATTATCCTGTCATCCCCTCTATCTTTACAAGGGCTCAGTGTGTTCCTGTACCATCTCTTAGGAATGCGTTTACATAAGTACTTCAGAGATCTGTATGGTTTTGTACCATCTTCTCTCATTGGGAATGTGCTTACTTACCGAGTGTGTTACTGTTCTGCGAAGGCCAGGCCTATTCTGAGTCACAGCCTTTGGTTCACACTGTTAGTTATGCCTATGGTCCAGCAAGGCCTACATTTCCCATTTAGATACAAAAGTGTAAGGATATCCTGCAATCCTAATGTTTATTCTCAATTTTCTTATATTACTCTAAGTAAACGTTAAGCAATAGTAACTCTGTTGCTTTAAAAATCACATAAGATCTCTGTATTTTGTTTAAGAAACTTGTCTGTTTCTGGTGACTTATTGTGTCTAGGCTCTGATTGCTCCAGGGCAGGCATGGACACTTTCAATATAAAGGCAACTGAAAGAATGTAAACACAGTTCCTATTGGAATAAAATGTAATGCTATGCAGGACTTGTGTAACAAGCTATCCAATCTCAGTATTCTTTGTTCACTTAAACTCAGATCTTCAAAGGTATTTAGGATCTACCTCCTCTTGAATCAATGGGAGTTAGGTGCCTTATTGACTTAGTCTTTTCTAGACATTCAAGATAAAACATTGCTAGCAAAATACAAACACAGTAGTATATTTTAAGTCATCAACAGACTTTATAACTCAAGTACATACTTTTCAAATATTTCAGTTAATACAGTCCACTGGGACAGAATGGAAATATATGCATAGCAGATGCCTTTTGTTAATTGATAATGACCACTGCTGTAGAAGAAGGATTTCAGTTTCTTTTATCAAGTCTTTGAAGGCATTTCTAATGGAATATTTTCATATTTGCAAAACTGGCCTGACCATTCAAGATGCAGCATTCATCTCTGATGAGAAATTGTGATTGTCCAACCAGAGTCTCCTTTGACTTGAACATCATTATTCCACACTCCAAAGAAACAAAGGAATGTGACTTTCTTGTAGTTTTATGTTTTATAATTGTTTACCATAAACACAGGGATGCGGTTTTGACAGAGCTGGGAATAACTAAAGCATCATCTTTATCTGTTACCCAGGGTGGTGGTGCGGCAAGAAGCCGAGGTTTTCCTCTAGCCCCTCCCCCTTTTTCTGGTCCTTTCAGGGGGTTCATTCCGTCACTCTTCCCACATTTTTTTACATATGTGGGATTCTCAGGTACACCAGGGGCTCAGGCAATCATCTTCTATGAGGCCTGAAAGGTATTTCCCCACCAAAGGAGAACTGGTGCACCATTTTGTAGGATTTTTCACTTTACTTTTTGCATTCAGGAGGTCTGGTTTGGAGATTCCTTGATGAGAGAGCTAAATTGTCACAACTTTGGATGGGTTTCCAGTGTGGATTGCAGGTTAGCAATGGTCAGTCTGAGGCTAATATATCCCCAGTTGGTGCACTACTTAGGAACTGGAGCTAGGCATTGGCACAGCATGTAGGAGAAATAAATTTCCATGTCTGGCCTGACTTGAGGCTCCCCTCATCTCAGTTCTCCACCCTTCTGTGTGGAGAGAAGAAGGCTGACATTCAGGCGTCCAGGCTAGCTGAATGTAAGTGATAGGCAGATGATTGATCTCCCCACAGCTTCTGGTGTGATACATCCCAATCATTGTGGGCAGCTCTCAAACCACAGGTAGCTGGCAGGTAGCTGAGCAGTGCTGTTAACTTCAGTTAAGTTTTAAGTTAACAAAGTTGTAGCCTCAACATTTAACCACACTCTTGTGTGTGTGTCTCACTGTCTCCATGTTCATATCTATGGGCATCTGTTGCTCTTGGGCTCATTTTCAGAGCATGAGAGCCCATGCATCTTTTACATGCAAACATGTTATGGACTTTCCCCAGATATTATTTTCAGAACTTAGTAGTTGAGGCCAGGATGAGCACCTGCCAAAAGCATCCGGTTTTTCTGTATGTGTTTTTTGTAAAAAGCCCCTTGAGAGATTCCCTTACCCCTCCCCCCCCCATCAGTCTGTCTTTGGCCAACTATCATGATAAAGGCTCTGTCGGCTACTTGTCCCCTTACAGCCATGGCCAATCTCCACTCTCTGAACTTTATAGTCTTTCCATATTCCTTGCTGACTTTAAGTCATTGGTATAGTTTATAGGGACTGAGTATAATAATTTTTTCTTAATTGGGGACACTACCAGCATGAGTGATGTGGAGAAAGTAGATAAGGAAAAGTTATTTACTTATTCCCATAATATAAGAACTAGGGGCCACCAAATGAAATTAATAGGCAGCAGGTTTCAAACAAATAAAAGGAAGTTCTTCTTCACACAGCGCACAGTCAACTTGTGGAACTCCTTTCCTGAGGAGGTTGTGAAGGCTAGGACTATAACAGGGTTTAAAAGAGAACTGGGTAAATTCATGGAGGTTAAGTCCATTAATGGCTATTAGCCAGGATGGGTAAGGAATGGTGTCCCTAGACTCTGTTTGTCAGAGGGTGGAGCTGGATGGCAGGAGAGAGATCACTTGATCATTACCTGTTAGGTTCACTCCCTCTGGGGCACCTGGCATTGGCCACTGTCGGTAGACAGGATACTGGGCTAGATGAACCTTTGGTCTGACCCAGTACAGCTGTTATGTTCTTATGACAGGTTTCAGAGTAGCAGCCGTGTTAGTCTGTATCCGCAAAAAGAACAGGAGTACTTGTCTATCTTACAACAGAAAAACTTCAAAAACAGACTCCAACGACAGACTGCTGAGCTGGAATTGATATGCAAACTAGATACAATCAACTCAGGATTGAATAAGGACTGGGAATGGCTGAGCCATTACAAACATTGAATCTATCTCCCCTTGTAAGTATTCTCACACTTCTTATCAAACTGTCTGTACTGAGCTATCTTGATTATCACTTCAAAAGTTTTTTTCTCTTACTTAATTGGCCTCTCAGAGTTGGTAAGACAACTCCAACCTGTTCATGCTCTCTGTATGTGTGTATATATATCTCCTCAATATATGTTTCCCTCTATATGCATCCGAAGAAGTGGGCTGTAGCCCTCGAAAGCTTATGCTCTAATAAATTTGTTAGTCTCTAAGGTGCCACAAGTACTCCTGTTCTTTTTATGTTCTTATGAGACAGCTAATGAAATGGCAGAGCGTAGTCCCTCTATAACTCTTTACCTTTACTCTTTACCTTTAACATCTCTGACTTTTCTCTTCTGTAATTCAGTTAAAATCATGAATGGTGCTACATTTTTGAGCTGGTCTGCTCTGTGTTACATTTTCAACAATGTAACAGATCTGCGTGACTACTCAAGCAATTAGCAGCCTTGTGGGCAAACAGCCAGTCCTTATGACATGCACCAATAGCATCTGTCTTAGAACTTTCACTTGGCTTTTCAACTTCTCAGTTATATGTCAGGATTCACCTATTTTAATATATTTATTCTCTACTGATTTGTCCATTTTATTACCCATTCTTCTTATTTCATCCAAAGAGACATTTGGCTGTTTAATCACATGAAGCCGGTCTATGTCTTTTTATATCAGCGATCTATTTAAAACATACATAGCATAAAACAGTAACTTCCTCATTTGACCTTTGTCGAGCAGGTATGTTAATAAATGTATTTATTTTTAACTTAAAATGTATTGTAGTGCAACTGTCACCAGCTTTTGCTGAAAGAAAAACAGTTTGTATTAACTACCACAGAAATCCTATACGATTTCTCAGACCTGTGCAGAAAGTTATGCCTAAACAACAACATTAGTAAATTAACAGGAGTTAATAAGTTTAGGTATCAGTACTGTTGTCCCTTTTTGAGTGGCTAGTTAAAGTTTGGGACTGTGGGACTGTTCCAATTGGAAGTATAAATTGATGGAGTGAGGTATTTTAGAGGGGAGGGATAGCTCAGTGGTTTGAGCATTGGCCTGCTAAACCCAGGGTTGTGAGTTCAGTCCTTGAGGGGGCTACTTAGGGATTTGGGACAAAAATCAGTATTTGGTCCTGCTAGTGAAGGTAGGGGGCAGCTGGCCTTGATGACCTTTCAGGATCCTGTCCAGCTCTATGAGATAGGTATCTCTCTCTCTATATATATATATTTATTTTCTTTGGTATAATCTTCTTTATTTACAAGGAATGTACAAAGTCCTGCTTCTCCAAATGCAGGAGGAACCAAAAACAAAAGGAGCAGTTTCTTAGCTTACATCCCCAAGCCTCTCTAGCCAAAATCAGACCCAAAAGGTCTCCCTTTATCTCAGTGGTTTTCAAAATGGGGTATGCATACCCTGAGCTGGGGTCAGGGGACATATGAGAAAAATCCTGTAATGGTGGACAACATATCATGTTATTCCTTACAGCCCTCCCCCCTCCCCCACAGACCCCTGTTTTCAAAGATATATTGTGACCCTATCTCAGGTGGGAGTATGTAGTAACTACATTATTTGGAAAGGGGTATGCAGCCTAAAAAGTTTGAAAACCACTGCTTTAGGTTCTTCCATAGTCACACTATGCTTATAGGCTCCTGCTTGGCTCTCTTGCCTCTGCCTCTGTTTTTGTCTGTTCAGTTTCTGTGTGAACTCTCGTCCCACACACAAACACACACCCCTGCTACCAAAACAATACTCATCCATAAGCTACTGGGAGGATTCACATACACTTTTGTCTTAGCTGGGGTCTTATGCTTGCAGTTATGTAAATTGAAGGGTGAGTTCATACCCATCAACCTCAATGGGGTTTAACCCAATCCATAACAAGATTTCACCCAGCTCATAACAATATTAATCAAATCCATATGTTATTGCAAATATCTGTATTTTGTACTGTTATCCTCACCCAGAAAACAAGGAGTCAGAATAAAAAGGGTCAATTTTCATGCCGGCAAAAATATTAACATTGTTGTGCCACCAGGTTGTGGAGCAGAGTTCCAATTTAGCAAAGCACCTACGCCCATGTTTAAAGTTAAGAAACAGGTGATGAGAATAAATTAGAGGGATGGGGAAAATTTCATATGATCACATAGATTAGGAACTTCTTTTCACTCTGTCTCATAATACAAAAACTAGAGTCCATTCAATGCAAATTCAAAATAAAGATAAAAAGGAAATACTTGTTCATACAATGCACTAGTAGCCTGTAGAATTCATTGCCACAAGAGAGTTTAGCAAAATTCAAAAAGGGATTAGACATTTATATGGATGGCAGAACATCCACAGTTATAGCAATAAATAATAAAAAAAAACAGTTTTGGACGGAATATGAACTCTCATGCTTCAGAGCATAAGCCAAACTCTAACTATTGGGATTTAGGTGGGAATTTTGCCTGGAGGTTGGTTATTCCACAACTGGTTTCATGCACTTTCATCTAAAATATCTGGCGCTGGCAACAGGCAGAGTCAGGACACTGAATTAGATGGACTATTGATCTGATCCAGAATGGCAATTCCTGAGTTCAGTTCATTCAAATTAAAGAGAATCTTAAAAGCAATTAAACTGTAAAAATTAATATTACCATTATAATATGACAATGTTGGGTTATTCATTAAAGAATACTCTATCAGACATGACAGGACACAGAGGCATTTCAAATAAAAACAGAATTTCACGTATTCAGATATCACAACACTAGGTTCTATTAATTCACTCATTGTGTGCACATGTAGGCTTTGATCCTACCATTGCATCTGCCCAGCTGATCCTGGCATCCCCACTGAGTTTAGTGGGGCTACATGGAGACACAAAAGTCCTTCCGTGCTGATCCAATTTCAGTATCAGTACCAAACCACACACAATGGATTAAAGAACAAAAACATTTTGTACAGTCAACTTGTTCAGTCTCTGTGTCCTAGTGGGGGTTTGTAGAAGTTGTTTTCATAGAGAAAACACTGTTCTGACGGCACATTCAGAAAGACATATTTTACTTTGATAAATAGTATTATTTCGACATATCTTGCACACAAATTGTCCAATAACCAGCAGAAACTATTTTGTGATATGAATGTAAAGAACATGCATGGTTACTTGATGCTTTTGTTGATATAATACAGATGTGAGGCATTGTTGTAAGCAATTAATATTGTATTCTGAAAACACTTTTAGTTAAGATTAGTTAATTTTTGTCTAAAGCACTATATATGTGATGACAATTATGACAACTTATTAAAAACACGAGCTATTTCCTAGTTATACCTTCTAATTTATATCTGATGCACTTTACATAAAAAAACCCGTTTTTCAATAAATAGCTTTATATTGAGGTCTTATCAATAGATCATATGCAAATCATACAATTAAACATTTTTAGAATGATCACAAACATGTCCATTGATTTTGGACTGCTATTTTTCTCTTTTCAACATGTCAGCTCTATAACTGTTAGTTGAAAAAGGAAAGATTAAAATTAATAAATTTGGCAAAAGATGGTTATTTATAAGTATATTTTGTATTTTTAAAAGTACTGTGATTACTATTCTTAGGAAAGTTTTATCAGCATCAGCCACTCTCTGCCAAAGAATGAATGTTTACTTTAATTTAAAAGGAGAATTAAATGTAGACAGACCTGAAAATATTTTATGGTGACTACAGAAATTCACTGCTTTAAAATGTAAAAGAACTAAAAGTAAAGGGCTTCCAGTTAGGGCTGTCTTTACAATGAAGGTAACCACAGATTTCTAATAGTTCCTTTTAGTGACTTTTTGTTAACTTTTAACCATTTGCAAGCATAGCATGTTTCAGATACACTATTGGAATAATGTGTTGGGAATCAGAAGACCATAGTTTACTTTTGCTAGAATTCACAATTCAGAGTGTCCTCATATTAATAAAGGTAGATAAGTTAGATATCATTCTAGTCCTAGTGCTCTAAAAGTGATTTTGTTCAGAATTTAACACATCTTCCTACCAAATTTTTATTTAAAATATTTATTTAACTATTTATTATTTGAAAGTTTTAAGACTGTCATTTAAAATGCAATGCAATAAAATAAAATTAAAATTAAAATTTCTTTTTTTACCTGGATCCAAAGTTCGTGAAGTAAAACACACTCTTTCTTCTGGTGGTATCTGTATATCTGCATAAGTGACTTCACTCGCCATTTTGACAAAGTGTCTTGAGATTTGAAAGTAAACTGGTTACATAGAAGATGCACGTTCTGCATTACATCCTTTCCACTCCTTACCACGCCCATCTTACTGCTTTGGGTCAAGAGAAGGACTAGAGGCATTTAAAAAGGAAGGAAACAAGCTACTGTATTTCTTTCAAATGCAATTTCACAGTTTTTAGCCCTCTTAAAAATTATTCTTCAGTCTCCCAATGATAATGTATTTTATCAATGTTTTGTCTCTGTATACTGTACATACACAATACAACAATAATTTTTACTATCTTGTTTACAACTTGTGGCCCATATCCTGCTTAACTTACCTTATTTATTAGGGCCTGATTCTGAAAGTTCTAAGTACTATCATCTCCTACTGAAGCCAATGGGAATTTAGTAGAGCTGGTGTCAGCTAACCGGGTTGAGGATGGTTAGTGGTCGGAGCGGGAATCAGGAACCAAGGTCTAGGGTCAGAGCTGTAGTCAGTAGTTAGAAGCCAGAGCCAAGGGTCAGGCTGGAGGGCAGGAACTGGAGCAAGCAGGGTAGCAGGCAAGGCTGGGTGCAAGGTAGTAGCAACAGGAACCAGGTAACACAGGAGCAGGCACAGTGGTGGGTATGAGCACTGAGCAGCCAGCCAGCTGGCCTGCAGCCAATCAGGTAGCCTGCTGCTGCAGGCCAGATGTACTGATGAGGCTGCCTGTACACTAGTTCTGCTGCAGGCCCTGGTTCCTGACAGCTGGTCAGAAAAGCTTTGATGCATCAGAAAATGCAATTCTGTCAAAATAGAAATGCTTCATGAAATTGTGTTGACTTCACTGAGAATTTTTGTAGGAAAAAGATTGTGAAAAAACGTTCTGAGAACATCAAATAGTCCCATTTCTCTTCCATTCTCTCTTCTCTGCCATCTGGGATTGGCAATGGAGATAAGACGATGGGTAAAATGATCTACCCTAATAGTTCATTCTTCAGTGTCTAGGGGTCAAACTGTGAGGTATTTCCTAAGTTAAAATTCCCATTGATTCCAATATGAGTTTTGTCTGAGAAAGGACTGCACGATTTAGCCTTATGCAAAGTACTCTGGTTTACTAATCACAGCCAGGGGTTCCACTGCCTGCTGTATGACTTGTATTCGTTTCTTGTTCAAGAAGTATTTAAAGGCTGGAATTATGTGGGGATGACCTATTGGCCTAGTTTAGCATCAGCTAATGTCCACTAGTTTGGAAGGATAGGAGTCAGAAACTTCTTTGCTCATAGCACTGAAATGCTTTTCCTTCTAAGATTCAACAGAGCATTTTCCTGGTATCCTTCAAACAGCAACAAGAATAAAAAAAATCCCTGTCATGCTGTCTGGAATGGCTAATGACTGTGAGTGCCAACCACAGGGCAGATTGTCAAAAAAGCAGGGCAGAGACCCCAAACTGGTGGTATGTTTTGTGATTAGATTTCACCAACCTGGTAACAAAGTGAACTCCTGAAGTATTAACAGTCTTACCATACAGTCACAGACTGTCCCCTTGGCATTCCAGTCTTTCTCGCCATCCAGGCAAGCTGGATTTAGTTGTAAATGGTCACTTATACCAAAAATCATAAACTATTAAGATTGCTCCCAGACCCAAGACACCAGTCACTTACTCCAGATCACTTTGCACCTCAGATCTCACACGAAAGACAAAACTTGTAACCAATCCTATAGTCAACTAACTAAGGATTTATTAACTAGGAAAAAGAAATGAGAGTCATTTACACGATAAAGCAGGCAACATATATACAAAGATGAGTTAGTCTATGGTTCCAAAAGGTGACAGAGTTATAGTAACCTATCAGCTCTGACTGTCTTTTGGATTGACCCTGGGGATCTTCGCTTTTGTTTCTAGCTCCAGCCCTGTGAAAATCCAAACAGCAAAGAGAGGAAGAATTTTCATGGCAGCTATCTTTATTTCCTTCTTCCAGAACTCCAGCTTCCTTGCACATAGCACCTTTATGGGTGTGAGGGCCCTTAGTCCAGTCTTTGAATCATGATGCTTCACAATCACCCATTTTTGATAGTCCATCTTGATGGGTGAGGGAACCACTCCTCCTACCTAGTTTACAAGTTCAGAGCAGCCATTTTTACAGTGTTAAAGCAAAACTTACTGTGACGTTCTGTACCTCGTGGGAACACCCAGCACCCCATGTTCATCTTTATAAAATGATGGTGTGGTATCCAATACAAAGTTTGTCATGTCGGGTGTCTTCAGAAGGCTCATGATGTACTGAGCATTGTTGTTATAGTCATAGGCGCCAACTTTCCCTGGTGCCTCTGGGTGCTCGCACCCCCCCACCTCCAGCCCCGCCCCCACCCTTTCCCCGCCCCACCCCCATTCCAACCCCTTCCCCAAAGTCCCCGCCCCAACTCTGCCCCCTCCCTGCCCCATTGGACCCCTTTCCCAAATCCCCGCCCCGGCCCCTCCTCTTCCCCGAGCGCGCCGCGTTCCCCCTCCTCCCCCCTCCCTCCCAGCCACGCAAAACAGCTGTTTCGCGGCGCAAGCACAGGGAGCTAGAGGGAAAAAGCAGGCATGCGGCATGCTCAGGGGAGGAGGCGGAGGCAAGCTGGGCGAGTGGGTGGGGAGCTGCCGGTGGGTGCTGAGCACCCACCAAGTTTTTCCCCATGGGTGCTCCAGCTCCGGAGCACCCACAGAGTCAGCGCCTATGGTTATAGTGATGTTATAGTAATTGTTGTTACAGTAATGTTATAGTAATGTTATAGGTTGTAATTTCATGCATATAGTTATGAGGCTGCAAATGTGTCCTCATGACTTAAAACAGGCCCAGGCAAAACTCTCCAAGAGCAGAGGGGCAGTTCACACCTCATCAGGGCATGTATGGGACAAACCCAGCCCAGACTCACAGGAACAAAGGACACTGGCCTAGGCAGCAACAAAGGATTTGTTGGACTCTAGAGTGAGTCACCTCCCTTCCTTTGGTCAGCTTGGGACTAAAATGAGGTAATGCTCAGCTGACTCTGAAGGGGGGGGCAAAACCAAGAGGGAAGTAAGAACATGATAAAAGGGAGAGACGTTTACCATGCTCTTCCTCTCTCTTCCACCTCCACCTCCAGACACCACCAAGCGACTGAGGTGCTGATCAAAGGGGAGAGCCTGGCTGAAGGGCAACAGCCAGCCTGTGGTGAGAAGCTTCTAAGTTTGTAAGGGCACTGAAAGTGTTAAGATCAGCTTAGAATGCATTTTGCTTTTATTTAATTTGACCAAATCTGACTTGTTGTGCTTTGACTTATAATCACTTAAAATCTATCTTTATAGTTAATACATTTGTTTGTTTATTCTACCTGAAGCAGTGCATTTGGTTTGAAGCATGTCAGAGACTCCCCTTGGGATAACAAGCCTGGTACATATCAATTTCTTTGTTAAATTGACAAACTCATATAAGCTTGCAGTGTCCAGCGGGCATAACTGAACACTGCAAGACAGAGGTTCCTAGGATTGTGTCTGGGACTGGAGATATTGGCTAGTGTCATTCGGTTGCACAATTC
The DNA here is from genome assembly GCF_002925995.2 of Terrapene triunguis. Classification (NCBI taxonomy): domain Eukaryota; kingdom Metazoa; phylum Chordata; order Testudines; family Emydidae; genus Terrapene; species Terrapene triunguis. The sequence continues at coordinate 473,863 of NW_020665091.1, forward strand.
AAGGAGCAGCTTACATGCTAGAGGCTGTGTGTGAACAGCCCAGGAGTGGGGGGTCTCACACCAGAGCAGGGTAAGGCTGGCTCCCAGAGTCAAGGATTGGAGTGACCTAGCAGATCACCGGTCCGGATAACACCAGGGGAACATCACACTTACATATTACTGTCATGAACATACAGCTACGGGTAGCATAAAATCCCTCCTTCACCTGTAAAGGGTTAAGAAGCTCAAATAACCAGTTGGCACCTGACCAAAAAGACCAATAAGGGGAGAAGATACTTTCAAATCTGTGGGGGAAAGTTTTTGCTTTGTGCTCTATCTGTTGTTCTCTCTGAGACAAAGAGAGAGATCAAGCAAGTAATCCAGCTCCCCTACTGAAATGATACATCTAATATTACAGAATAGTAAGTAATAGCAAGGAAATGTGTTAGATTATTTTTTGTTTTAGCTTGTGAATTTTCCCTATGCTAAGAGGGAGGTTTATTCCTGTTTTTTTTTTTTTTTGTAACTTTAAAGTTTCGCCTGGAGGGGAATCCTCTGTGTTTTAAATCTTATTACCCTGTAAAATTACCTTCCATCCTGATTTTAGAGAGGTTCTTCTTTTACTTTTTTTCTTTATAATAAAGTTGTGTTTTTAAGAATCTGATTGGGGTTTTAGTGTCCTAAAAACCCAAGGGTCTGGTCTGTGCTCACCTTGGTTACCTATTTGGTTGGTATATTATTCTCAAGCCTCCCCAGGAAAGGGAGTGAAGGGGCTTGAGGGCATATTTTGGTGAAACAGGAACTCCAAGTCGTCCTTTTCCTGAATCTTTGTCTAACTCACTTCGTGGTGGCAGCAATACCATCCCAGGGCAAGGAATTTGTGCCTTGGAAAAGTTTTTAACCTAAGCTGGTGGAATATAAGCTTAGGGGGTCTTTCATGCGGGTCCCCACATCTGTATCCCAGAGTTCAGAGTAGGGAGGGAACCCTGTCAATTACCTTCTAGCATGGGATACAGATATTACAAGTAACGTTAATGCATGCAGCAACTTACAAGCATTTTATAGACTATAAACATATCCTTACCAGCGCAACACCTATCTGGAACAATATTAACATACAGGTGAGCTGGTCTGGTTTCCAGGTATGAATTTGTCAGTGCTCAGCTGATGCCTACAGCCTCGGCACAAGCTGGCTCCTCGTCTACCAGCATTACAGTCCCAACAGCACCTCAAGACTTTCTTGCCTTTGCACTGGCCATTACTGGCTTGTGTAGTAATAGTTGTGACTAGGGCCCCAATCCTGAGAATTACTCTATATGGGTGGACAGCTGCACCAGTTGGGCTGTGCAGGGAAAAGGGCCCCAATGGCTCAGAGCAAGTTTGTTTCCCTTGGCTTTTGGTCACTCAGTAACCTAAGGCCATTAATACAATAGGGATAAACTGAGAACATGAACGAGATAAATTATGGGGAACAGTAATCTCTTTACACAGTAGTACAGAGTTGGTGCTAGATGGTTTACCAAACATTGGAGATGTGGGAAGAGGGAGTTCAGGGTCAAAAAAGAGCAACCAGAAGACCTTAGGAGAGAAAGATATGAGCCTATTAGACCAGTATGATGGAGCAATTAAACCACTTCTTCTCAGCTGTTGCCATGTTAGTTGAAATACTCTGGCTTTAGGTGGGAGAAGTGCATTTCAATCCCTAATGAATCTGAATCTCCTGTGAACTGAGAATATTGCAACATCAGTGACAGAGTGAATAGCATCACCTGTTTATTTTCAGATGAGAGATGAAGACCCAGTTATCATTGACTTTTTGTTCTGTGTTCATACAGCACCTACAACAGTGGGGTCCTGGTTCATGACTAGAGATCCCAGGTGCTCCGATAATACAAATAATAAATACTAATACACATTGTCTCTGAACAGATCCATCCAGTTCATTGCAGTTTGATACACTATAAAGGGAAATAACACTATTGGAAATATAATAGAATCCAGCCATCAGCTATTGCTGACATTTTACAAACCATTCTGGGATGAGAGAGAACTTATGCTCGTTTCTATAAGGTTAATTTTCCATCACTGAATCTGAAGTCTTGGAGAAAGGTCATTTCCTTCCACCTGGATTTACTTGTGCTTCACATTCTAAAAGGAAAGGCAAGGATGGACTAGGGGAAAGAGAAGAGAGTCCAACTCAGTTATTAAGAATAGCGATGGACCTGTATTGTTGAACCAAAGCCCTGCATTCAAATAACTCCAAAGCTTCAGGGCCTATAAAGACAGTGGAGTTACCCCAGTGTATAAGCGGTTCCACCCAAAGCCTGTTGAAATCAGTGGCAGTCTTTTCATTGTCACCGTGCATTCTAAAACTATGCTGCAGTGGTTTACTATTGTAAATAGGAGAGTCTCACATTACCTAGCGAATAATCAACACCTCCTGCAACACATAAGTTTTTCTGAGAGGTCTCCCACCCAATTACTAAATGTAACCCTGCTTAGCTTACAATGTCTGAAAATATCAGGTGGTATGTTTACAAAAGCAAGGCACTTCTGAATTCAGTAGGAATTTTGGATGTGCACAGAACACAGGACTGGTTCCTGCATGGCTACAGAACTGCAATAAAGTGGAACAATTTTCAGTTTGTGTGATTGGAGGATATCTGGATCCATATTGTAAGCCTGTCCCACATAATGAGGAAAAGTTAAGGTGCCTTTGCTATTCTTCTGTTGCATTCTTAGTTTCTGTGGAGAACTTGTCAATGCAATATTACTGTCATCTTCTTTTTATGTTTTTATGGGAAACTAAAAACAAAACAAAAAACAAAACAAACAAAAATGGTAATGGTTGTTGAAAATAGCAATTAAGGTCCTAGTTAGCATTGGGAAGATGCCAGCATTTGTAGCTCAATTTTATCCTACTTTTTCTACAGAAAATTACAGTGGATCAGTATTTGACTTGGGAGAAATGAAGTAACAGAGAGTGGCCCAAATTGAACTTGAGCACTCCTGAAATTCAAATCTGGAAGGCTGGTGCTAGATTCCCTTTCTGAATAGTAGATAAATCTGGAAAGGAAAAGCCAATTTATGCTTCCATGGCTCAGAAATGGAAATTGAGTCATAGCCTCCTGCATGTCTGGTATCTAAAGCTGTCCAGGTCTTCTACTAGAGCCTTCCCTTCCTTACTTATAATTTTAACTTCTCCCAGTGGGGTCCACATACCTCTGACCCTTGCTAGGCTTCAGATAGAGGCACATTGTCCATTCATTCCATGCAATTCCTTCTTTGGGGGCTGCCAGCCAAGGCCACTACCATCCCTAATCCAATCTGGGGAAGCCTTTTACTTCTTGTGCATGTTCCCCATTCACAACACTACCCTCTTCTAGCAGCCAGCTCCCCATTCACAGCAAGCTCCATGCATCGGGTCTCGCCAGCCCTGGCAGCTTCCCCACTCCCTCCCCCTTCCTTTCCAGTTGATAGCAGCCAAAGGAATGCTGGGAGATGTAGTTCCTTTCCTGCTCCAGGGCCAGTTTTCCAGGCAGGGAGTTGGCCAAGGAACTACAGTTCCTGAGGTACCTTGGGGGCTCAGCTCCCAGGCTGGATCTCTGCGGGCAGAGGGTGAGAGAGCTGGTCTGGAGCATTGTTGCTTGTCTCCGGTTGTGGCGGTGGGGGATACAATGTATCAGGGGCCTGGTACAGTGTATCATATCCTGGGGATTGGGGTGGCTGTCAGTCTGCCCGCCCCAGGGACTGGCCGAGCCTGTGGGGAGTGGGGGTAGGTGTTTTCTGGGACTGGACTAGGCTGGGCGCCACGGTAACCAGGGTGCTGCTGCTCCACGCTCTCGGGGCTTCTCGTGGCACTGTGAGGAAGCAGGAGCCCCTCATCCCCAGCCCCACCCCAGAGCCTGCACCCCCCAGCTCTCACACCCCTACATCCCAACCCTTTGCCCCATCCCAGAGCCTGCCCCTGCAGCCGGAGCCCTCACCCCCCTGCATTCCATCCCTCTGCCCTAGCCCTGAGCCCCCTCCCACACTCCAAAACCCTCAGCCCCACCCCCACCACATGAATTTTGTTATGTGCAACAATATGGAGGTGATGTGTCACACATGTGTCTGGTGAGAGAACATGTGAAAGAGAGGGATAAGGGGTGAAGAGAAGATGCAAGAGAGAGGGAAAAGGTGCTTTTTGCATGTCATTCCAACTCAGTGCAAGAAAGCAGGGGCTGTGAATTACCAAGAGCTAAAGGGAAATGTTTGGAAGGGGGAAAAAAGGGAGATAGATGCAGATTTAATTCACTAGCTGGTTCCCTTCTTTGTTCTCCACAGGCTTCCTCAGTGTGTGTCCCATTAACTCCAGGGCTTTGTTCACCGTGTGCTTGCCCTTTTTGCCCCAGGTTAGGTTCACTTGTTTCCCAACTATATTCTTCCCTAGCTTCCCCAGTCTGATCCAATTTAACTTGCCCACTTTGATCCCCACCAGCTTCACTTTTGTCTGCTTCAGTCCCCATTAGCTTCACCTCTTTGATCCTTACTAGCTTCCCTATTTTGTTCCCCTTCTGCTTTTCCACTTGCTTTCTCTATTTGTTTCCCCATGTTTTTCCATACTTTGTTCCCCAATAGTTTCCTCACTAGCTTCTATACTTAGATCCCTGCTAGCTTTCCCACTAGCTTCCACACCCTGTGCCCCACCTCCTTCCATCTTCCAGTCCCCACCTACTTCCCCACTCTGAGCCCCACCAGTTTGCTCTCTTTCTTCTCCATTAACTTCTCTACTGTGTTCTCATCTTGCTTCCGTGCTTAATTCCCCACCAGCTTCCCCTATTAGTTCCCCAGATTCAGGGACATTGGTTTCTGCTGGAGAAAGAAAAGAATAGAAAATATGAGAAAAATAATTTAACTTCCCAATAATGCAATTTCCATGATCAGCACTACCACTGAGATCCCATGCCAGTTTTGTGGGATCAATTTATCTGGAGTGATGAAGATGGGAATGAAGGAAATATTTGTATAAAATCCTATTCACTTTGCACATCAGTCTCTAAGATGCTACTTGCTAAAGATGCTTCAGTCTTACTCAGAGCTTTCTCCCTCCATCCCTCTGTTGAGTATTGGAGGCCAAAACTGAAAGGGTGAAATCCAACAATCAAACAATATCAGAAGCAGCTGCTGCAGCAGTGGCCCCGGACCCCAGCTGTGGCACACACTTCTGATGGCCTGCTGGGGATATTAGCTAGTGGTTTCTCCATGAAGTAGTAAGCACAAGCATGTTCTGGTGTGATTCACAAACTCCCCTTTTGCGGTGTGAGGGAGACCCTGGCGGGCGCACCTCCATATAGAGTGAGTCAGGTTGCAGCCCCTCTTCCAGCTCCTCCTGAACCTCTCACTGAAGCTCCAGTTTCACATTTCTCCACACTTTATTCATGCACATCCCATTCTTGGCCCCACAAAGCCATGGGACCTCCTTATCAACCTCCTCCTGCAACTGTTCAAGATGGCCATCCATCACTTCAAGAGGAGGAAGCTGGACAGAGATGCTCTGCGACTGTGGGGGCCTATTTCTGGTCTCTTGTCCAATCAGACCTCCAAGAAGTGTTTCTCTGGGTGTTGTTAATTGACTCCTAAAACGCCTTTGGGGAGTGGTGGGCACTGCCAGGGTTCTCTGCTTGATGTCCCCTTCTGGTTCACTAACTTTCAACCTTTGACCCTCACTCTTGTTCCTGTTTTCATTTGTTGTCCCAAGTAGTCAGTTGTGGCCTGGGTCCAGTGGATCCTTCCCCTTAGTTGAGGGGGCAGGCCTTTAGTGCTGGGTGCACCTAGACCTGCCTATTTCAGTACCTGCTGACAGTATACACACTTCTGCTTCTTAGACTACAACTCTCAGCATGCAATACTGGGTCTAGTAACACTACACCCTCCCAGCCCATTTTCTCTTCAGATCAATCCTGGAAAATTATGATGTTGCTATGATCCTGTGTTTACATTGCTGTCTGTTGCAATAGAAATGTTCCACTCCACTGCAGGAGGAGAAGATGGGCCATGAGAATTGTTAACAAACAAAAATAGCTTTATAACTAACCAGAAAGAAGGGGAAAATTATAGTAAAAATAAAATACTGTAATAAATATATGATCCCCTAGATTGTCATGGTTGTCACCATGCTGCACTCCCTGCTCACTTGGAAATTCAAAGCAGCAGCAAGGCTAGAATGCACATCTTCCTGCTCCAACAATCCAGGCACCAATTGCAGAGCTGAAGTAGAATCACCATTAGCAGTACATGGCTTCTGACAAATAGGTGAGCAGTTCTGAATCCATCCAGTATAGTGCCATGCACAACTAGGCTGCTAAGTGCAAATTCTGAATAATAGTAATAGTAATAAATATCACTTTAATAAAGAACAACAAAAGCTGTTGTAAAACCCACAGTTTCTGTCTGCAAACTTGACTGATCTTCACCAGTGACTGGGTCTACTGTGCAAGGTTTCTGAGGAAACAGGAATGAGAGAATGAAAATCTTCAGCTAGAGCAAGAACGAGATCATATTAAAAAAACAAATTGGACCATGTTCACAATGGGGTTGAATCACCTTGTAATGGAGCAGCCACAAACTGAGCCAGCAAGACTGAGAGGACCAGGGTCTTCTTCAGCATATCCAGCATGTTGTATGAAGTCCGAGTGTCAGGAGGGGAAAAGAGGGAAGGTCCAGCTGAGAGGAGCTGTGGCTGTTGTAAGCATGAAAGGCAGTCAATTTTTTGAATTTACCAACGTGCCAATTAGATTTTAAAGCTGAAATCTAACAAACTAGGCTTGCCCATATATAATAGAATTCAGTGGGATAACCCCTTTGTATTGAGTGCAGGAAATGTTAGCTTACTAATTGAATGCTCGGGTTTTTTCAGGTCAACTTTTAACCCGAACAGTATTTCTCAGATGAGGACACTTGCTTATTTTTAACCAGCCAACAATTTGTTAATTCACCTAGAACCACATTAATATATAATCAACAGTTCACCTCTCAAATGTAAACACAACCAGTTGAGGGTCATCAGTTATGTCAAAGAACAATGCAAATTACCAAGATTCTTTTTTACCAGCAATTCTCAATTCTTTAGTACCTAACACATTTATTGCACTTCCCAGGGTACACTTGTCTTTTAGGCACTTTGAAGAGTGTGGTTATTTCTCTTTGACTAGATTAGTCCAAAAGGGACAAGTTTAGAATATTAAAAGCAATTGCTTACAACAATTCCTTTCAATCTCTTACTTGGCCAATTTGCTTGGATTTATAAAAGAGTTAAAATTTAAAATATGGTTATTTGAACTCTCACTAGAGAGTGTAGACTCAGGAAGATAAACTACAGCTATTTCTATTAAAGAATAGAAGGGGAAATACAATCTTTGAGATGAAATCTCATCACTTCTTATCCTCTGAACCCTGGGATGGGGAGAGTCCTTCCACATGGCTGGTCTGAGTGTCGGTCATATTTGGGATTCTACAGCTTTTTGTGTTGAGTTCAGTCAACTCTGCTGAGCACATGGAGAGCATAGTTTATGTATGCTAGTTTCAGGGCTAGTGGACACACATATGTGAAGTGGGTCCTCAACTGTCAGCTCTCTTAGTTACTCTGCTGCTTCCATTGGTATCCAGTAAATAGCCTTGGCATATAACAAACTTCCTTAAACTTTTTCTTCTCAGAAGCTTTTTAAGTTTGATTCATTTCAAGGATTGTATTTAATTATTTAGCCCTACTATCAATTGGGATTCCTCTTTTAACCAATTTTTCTTGATATCCCTAAGTTATATCCAATCACAGTATATATCTTTCAACATTTCTCCTTTCTTGTGCTGGACAATTCCTATTGCTTAGAGTGCAACAATTATTTACAATGAAAACCGACAAAATCCGTATCGTCTAAATTTGGAGGACATACTCCATACATTCTTTGATTATACTAAGCATTTCACATTACTTAGGACTTACAACAGAACAAGACACTTTTCCACATATAGAAGGGATATCGATCTAGCTCAGAAGGCAAACAAATGTGCAGATTTTAATTTGGGGTAATATACAGATTATTCATGGTATATTTGATTTACAAGGAAACAATGTACACTTTATAATTTGGGATGAAAACAGGTGGCTTGGATTTCTTGGGGTAAGTCTGCCCAATTTGATCTTCAAATGTACAGTAACATTTCTTGTTTTTTTAAACTTGCAGCTTCCCTACCCATCTCTTCTTGATCCACTCAACATGCAATGAACCACTTTGCAAAGGAAAGCAGGGTGTAACTCTTTTTTGGTAACTTTTTTGCTAGATTGGGAGGGAGAAAGATGTATATATATGCAAATACTGAGAGATTCTTGCCTAGGTGATTAACAATACTCTCCATTTAGCCATTTTAATTACTATAATTGGGGAAGGGAATTCCTGACCTTGGCTGATGTGAGTCCTTAGACAAAATGTCTCACATCATGTGAACCATTTTCTTGTTGTCTTCATAGATGGATCTTATCTTGGGATAAACAGAGGCGGGATAGCTTTTCTAATTTTTGAGGGCCAGAAAGAATCATTAGTTATTAATCTTTCAAGGCATATCAGTCCCATATATCCTTTACACTGTATTTAAACTAGAAAAGGGTGAACTTTTAAAAAATAAATAAACTTATCAAAACATACATTTTTCAAGGCACCAAAACAATTTGTAATTTCAGTGAATAATTTTGGCCAAAAAAAAAAAAATGAAAAAATATTTTTGAAAAGTCAAAATGATTCATTTGGAAATGAAACATTTCAACTTTTGATCTGGAAACAGTGTTTCATTTAGAAATGTTGCTAAATTTATTTAAACAAACAAAAAAGGTAAAAAACAGCCAAAAATTTAATGAAATGAAAATCTAATTTTTTTTAATCAAATGAAATGTTTCATTTGATCTGAAACATTTTTTCTCAGATATTTAGGTTCGACCTTTGAATGGAACAATCAATTATTCGTTCAGCTCTTAATTCAAAATTAATTTGCAGCCCTGCCTCTGAAACCTTTCTGAAAAAGAGATTAGTTGGCATCTACATTACAAATGCTTTGCTGATATATCAGCAGAGCCCCCTAGTGTAGACATAGCATATACTGACAGAAGGAGTTTTTCTGTTGGAACAGGAGTACTACCTCCCCAAATGACATTATGCTGCCAGAAGCATTCTTCTGTTGGCATAGCTGCATCTACACTGGGGATTTTACTGCCATAACTATGTCAGCTAGTGGGTGTGGTTTTTACACACTCCTGACAAACATAACTATGCTGGTAAAATTGTGTAGTGTCTACCTGGCCTCAGTACTGAGAGAGAACCATGATGAAAGGGAGCAGTGGGAAGTTACAGGTTAGCCACAGTGGAATGGAGGTCCCAGAAAGGGAATAGTGCACAGCAATGAATACAAGACGCTGCAAAGTGTGCTGGATGTTTGACCCAATTTCTCAGAATTCATTATCAGCGTGGGTAGCTAAAAAGCTGACAGGTAAAGGCTAATGGGTTATTAGGAAATTGCTGTACATGTTGTAGCTCTTTGGATTTAATTTAATGCTTGGCTAGTATGATTTTACTTAACCTCACCTGAGGCAATGGATTAGCAATCTAAGGATCCTGCAAGGTGTACTGAGAGCATGCATCTCCTAATACTTCAGTGGGAGATGAGAGTGCTCAGCATCTCACAGAATTGGGCCCTGTGTTTGGAAAACCTACAATAGACTTCCTGGAACAGAAAGCTCAATGACTAACATGGAAGACATAGTCCCCTGCTCTTCAGAGGTGTATGAAACGGGCACCATGGTGTTTTCCAAACAGGTGTTAAAAATGAGTTCCTGTGTATTTCACTCTGTACCAGGCAGTCTACTGGGATGCTGTCACAGTCACTGTCTCAGGAAATGGTCTTTGCTGCAATCCACCCAGGAACTGTCTCACTGTTGGATGCAGGAAATTGCTGCATATGGTGAATGTCTGTACTGTGCTTGCTGGTAATACGCAGGATTCCCTCTGCCAGGGCAGGTGTAATCATTCCCACAGAATCTGCTCTCTGCAGAATTAACCAAGTATAGATTTTAAGCCTCTGGTTTTATAGTTCTCTCCTATACATACCATAATCTATCCCTTAAAGAACACAAAGTGGCAGAATTAGAGAATTTACACCCAAGGGCTGACTTCCCATTTCCAGAACATGAGACTATCTGATTGAAAACCCCTCTGTAATCCCAATGGACAGTGACATTATTTTGTATCCATGTGTTCAGGTAGATTCCCATTCTGCACAACTGCATCAAGAAACAAGTTTATATTAGGCAACTGGGTCCAAATTCTGATCTCAGTCACAGTGACCAAAATCTGGAGTAACTTCATTAATGCCAATGGAGTTGCTCCAGATTCACACGACTGTAACTGAGAACAAAACTATAAAGTTAGATAAGCTCTGGAATAGGCTTCAAAGGGAGGTTGTGGAATCCCCATCATTGGAGGTTTTTAAGAACCCATTAGACAAAGAGCTGTCAGGGACGGTCTAAGTATAGTGCCAGACGGGATGATCTTTCTAGGCCCCTTCCAGCCCTACATTTCTAGGATTCTCTGAACTGTGGAGTTTAACTGGTGAGCCCCACAGCGAACTGACCCTGCAGCCTTCACCCAGCTCTAGTCCAATGTGAATTATTAACAAAATGAGCTGGTCCCTGATACGGAGACATCACAAGACCAGTGAGACAGCAGGACATACCCTATCAGAGATACCCAATGACAGTCGTTCCCTTTTAGTGCAGTGGGGGAAGCTAGGAAATCCAATGGTTCCTCTCGGATAAAGTCTTGCAGTACACAAACAGGGACTTGGCTTAGAAAAGCAGAGATGCCTTCCCTCGCCCACTATTGCAGGCACCTATTCTAAGTCTGTAAGTAAACAGACGCGGTTCACAGATAGCCTTCTGACTCAGAAATAGACTAGACAGGAGGGAGAATAACTCACCAGAACACAGCCCATTCCACTTACAACCCAGAATTCATCAGCAACACTGAATTCCCAGAAAAACAAAGATGAGAATATGATTAAGAACCAGACCCCAGATCACTAACTACAGGGATTAGATCTAGCTTTGTTGGTGTCATGGACTCACAGATCGTGCCCACTTGTGGCCCTGTGCGGTCCGTGGGGGGGGGGCACCCCTTTCAGTGAGACAGCCCTTCTCGGGGGTCCACTCTCTCTCGGGGTTACGCTCCTCCACCTCCTGGAGCCACACCTCTCTGAGCCTTAACACGTCTGTCTCTCGTCGTGGGCCCCCTCAGGGAGTCCACTTGCTCTGGACCCCCTGGGGCCTCCCTCCCCCTGAAGGGGACGATGCAACCCTGTTCTCTAGAACACTCAGCAACTCATAGGATTGGGCAATACAAATACAAAGGCCTTGGGTGGCTAAAGTTAAGCACTAAAATCTGCAGTTAGATGCCTAAATACTCATTATAGCCACCTGCAGCTGTGCTGATTAAATCTCTATCAGCATTGTGGTGTTTAAAATAGATATTTGAAAAACAATGGGACTGATGTTTATAGGCATATTTGTCCTTTGGTTGACATCAGACAACTTTATGCCAGGTGACTGGATTTTCCAAACCTGGATACCTAAACTTTGACTCCTAACAACCACATGTAGGTGCATAAATAGGGTGGGATTAGTGGTAAAGTCACCTTTTTGCTGCCCTATGTTGCAGTGGAGCAGGACAAAGTAGCCATAAAGCTGCCCGAAGCGGCAGCTAGGATTTCCCCAGCATGTGCAAATCCCTAACACACAGAGAACTAGCATATATAGTGTACAGCCAGTGTAGCTGGCTGTATGTCACCAACTCCTAGCTTCCCACCCAAGTATATGGGGTGTGAGCTGGAAACAGAAGATGGCACACAGAGTGTGCGTTGCGCTACAGCAATCTCCAGTGCAGCAATGGCTGTTTCAAGACAGCATAATTTAGAACAACCCAGAGTCTAGAGCTCAGGTGTATTTGAGGATCTGGGCTGGTACTTGGCTGTTACTATAGTAATGACCCCTGAGCAAGCAGTATAATGTACATGCTTATCACTGAGCTTGTCCAGAGGCTGCACGGCCATCAGAATGACTAGATGTCCTGATGTGTAATAAAAACGCTTTGAGTAATAAAAATCAACCCAGGCTACTTTACAGGGCCTCATCCTTCTCTCACTTACAGCATCTGAGCAGTAGGACAACGGCTAATACTGCCCAGTATAATAGTTGCCTCTCTCTTCTTCCAATTTTGGGTAGCGGGAGCGAGTAGTATAAGGGCCCTACTGTCAATCAAACATTAATCCCACACCTTGACCCAATAAGCCCTGCCCACCGGTCATTGGAAGTCCCACCCCATGGGGGTATTACTTCCGGGGTCAAGGCGGACACATGACCGGAAGCAAGGTGTGTCGTGTGACCCCTCTAAGAACTCCTCTCACTGTCCTCTACCAATCAGGATGGGTTTTGCCCTTGATAGGAATGCCCCGAGAGAAGATTTGACCAATCAGGGGGAGTTCCGAGGTTTGCGTGACCCCTCTAAGAACTCCTACCACCATCCTCTACCAATCAGGAGGGGTTTCAGCCGCTGGGGACCACCCTGAGAGGAGATTTGACCAATTGGGGGGAATTCTGGGATGGGGTGACCAGTCCGGAAGTGGTTCATGTGACCCTTCTAAGAACTCCTCCCAACACTCTCTACCAATCGTGATGGGTTTCGGCTGCAGAGGATTGCCCCGAAAGGAGATTTGACCAAAACAGGGCAGGTTCTGGGATGGGGTGAACCACCCAGAAGAGGGTCGTGTGACCCCTCTAAGGACTCCTCCCAATGCCCTCTGCCAATCAGAATGCAGCACCATCACCCCATAAGTCCCAGCACTGGGCAGAGGAGGCCATCTCTTACCAAGAAGACGTGTTTTAGAAATTGTGGAAAGGCTGAGAGGAAACATGGACTCCTTTGCCACCCCCGTGAGAAGTTTGGACTTTGTTTTAACCCCGAGGACCTTTGGACTTGTGTGGAGAAAATGTTACAGCAGCAACAGTTCCGAAGAGGATGAGGGAGCAGCCGAGGGGATTCCTTTGGCCCACCCATTGATGGATATGCCAGAAGCCAAACCTGAAGCCCAACCACTCATGAGACACCCTGATGAGCATGGTGGCCTCTCGTCGTCCACCACCCTGGAGGAGGAAGGGGATCATGGCTTGGGGGAGTCACCGGTGGACAAGGTGAATGGAAAAGACATCGCTCAGGTAAATGAATGATTAAGAAGCGACAGTCGATGATGGGGTGTAATGGGGTTAGGAACCTGGGGTTGTGTAAATCTAAAAACAAGCAATGGGAAGTTACACTTGTTTCTTGTCTGAAAATCTCTTGACAGCTCGACGATGCCTTTCTAGAGGACCCGGAGGCCCTGGTCAGCATTGCATCAAGCAGCGAAGATGAACTCCGAGGATGATGGCTATGAGTAGTTTAGGAGGAGGTTTGGCATGGAACTCACTGAGCCAGTGCCACGTTGTGAGCGTAAAAAATTATGCGGACTATTGTACGTGTTGCTGTTTGTGCTGTTCTTAATCACTGTCTTAGGGAAAAGCTTTTTGAAGATTCTGAGGGCTGTGTCATAGATGCACCAGCCCACCGGCACCATGACCATGTGACTTGGACTTCAATTGATATAAACTGCAAGCTCCAGGGCCTGTGTGCTGAGCTGTGTTTGGAAAGTTTATTGAACACTATTATTGCCATAGGTTATGCTATGCAATTTCTGTGCCTAACCCAAGAACATTTAACACAAGGCGTGACCTTGATAAATGCTGTGCAATTCTGTGGAGACCCTGATCATGTTTTAAAGAAAATGCTCAAACCGGAAGATGCCTGCTTACAGCGTTATGTTGACCGTCTGGTCCGCACAAAAAGTGACAGAACCCTGCTTAAGAAAAAGACTTTTTGTAAGAAATCTAATAGGATTAAGTTAGAGAATGGTGAGGGGACAGCCTTAGAAAGCCTGAATCCTCAGAAAAGTATATTTTTTTATGATTTTGAATACACGCAGGAGACTGGGTTGCACACTCCCAATTACATTTTTGCTATGTCCCTAAAGCCGGAAAAGTCCTGGGAATTTAAGGGCGATGAGTGTCTTTCTATGGTTGTTAAGACCTTTATTGGCAAAGAGTTCCAGGACTACACATTCCTAGCGCACAATTCCAAAGGTTACAAGGTGTACTTCATCGTTAGACAGTTACTGAAGGAAAGATGTGCCTAGAATTGATCACTCAGGATAGTAAACTAATGTATGTGGAAGTTAAGGTCCTGGGCATTCGTTTTATAGACTCTTTAAACTTCTTGCCCATGAAGCTTAGCAAGCTCCCACAGGCGATGGGGTTTGAAGGGTTCAAAGGGTATTTTCCACATTTTTTTAACACTTGAGAAAATCAAAATTACATGGGGCCTATGCCCGGCGTGGAGCACTGTGGTGTAGAAAGCATGATGCCCAGGGAAAAAGCAGAGTTTCTCGACTGGTATCGGGACCATAGGTATGAGATGTTTGACTTGCAGAAAGAGCTCGCGTATTACTGTGAGCAGATGTCAAAGTTTTGAGACAGGCTTGTATCCTATACAGAAAAGAGATTATGAAAATGACGGAGAAGGGAGATATAGTAGAGAGAGGACCTGATAAATTCACTGAGATAAAACTGTGTATAGACAAACGATATCCGCCTATATTACAAACCTAACCCCAGGGAAGAAATTCACTATTATGATTTTACCAGCCTGTACCCTTTCGTAAGCAAAACCCAAGAATACCCTATCGGACACCCCAATATACTTTATGACAAATTTGGACCCCTTGCAAATTATTTTGGAATTGCAAAAGTTAAAATGTACCCCCCATGAGGCTTCTTTTCCCCATTGTTACCTGTCAGAGTGGGTAACAAGCTTATGTTCCCTCTATGACAAACCTGTGCTGAAACCAAGCAGCGGGAGACGTGCATCCATACTGACAAGGAGAGGGCCATCCTGGGGACTTGGTGCACGGTGGAATTGAATGCGGCCATAGCGAAGGGGTACACAGTGGCTAAAATATATGAAATCTGGCATTTTAATGAAAAATCTGATGAACTGTTTTCAGAGTACATAAAATTACACCTCCACCAGAAACAAGAGGCTTCAGGGTATCCCAGCTGGTGCACAGACAAAGAAAAACAAAATCAGTACATTAACGATTTCTACCAGAAAGAAGGCATGCATTTACACCAACACGAGATCAGGTTTAACCCCGCTAAACACCAAATTGCTAAACTGTTTTTAAATTCTCTGTGGGGTAAATTCGGCCAAAGAACAAACCTACCCAATAGCAGCATCGTGAGAGACCCTGACGAACTCTTTCACTACCTGTTTCCCCCCCCACTACGAGGTTTCATCCTGTGAGTTTATCGACAATGAAACAGCGTGCGTGTCTTGGAAGCATGCAAAAGACTAGTACTCAGTCTCTGGAAATACCAATGTTTTCATAGCCTGTTTCACCACTGGTTACACCCGCTTAGAACTATACAACCTGCTAGACAGGTTGCAAGAGCGGTGCCTGTACCACAACACTGACTCGGTGAGATCTGTGAAAAGGGAGGGTGACTTGAATCCCCTCTGGGGGATTATTTAGGGGACCTCACGAGCAAGATCCTGCCAGATCAACACATCACCCAGTTTGTGTTGGCAGGCCCGAAAACATACGGGTATAAGCTGTAGAGAGGAAAGGCCTGTATGAAAGTCAAAGGTATTACCCTAAACGTAGCAAACTGTGAAAAGATCAACTTTGACAGTCTGAAAGATCTAGTCCTGGACTATTGCACGGGCCTGTGAGAAAACACCTCAAAAAAGATAGAGATGCAGCAGCCCTCTATCGTAAGAAACAAAAATCAACGGCAAATAGAGACAAAATAATAATAAAACACAGAAAGTCGTTTACAACAAGAGGGTCCTAGGAGAAGGGTTTAAAACCCTGCCCCATGGCTTTTAAAATGGATACAAGGTGGAAACACCCCTTTTCTGCAATTCGTGCGGGGCCTAGCAACTGTGGGAAAAGTTACTTTATAAAAAATGTGTTGGATAATGCCAAACAAACATTGTCTGTTATGCCTGAGAATATTGGATAACATGGCTATCAAAATCTTTGCAAGATACGCATGTCTGGGCTTGTTGAAACATGTTTTGAGCAAGGCTAGGCATGCCCAAGAATTTAAATTTAGTTTTTACAAAATTCATCACCATCCGGTTGTTTTGCACTAAGTCGTTAGAATACAATTTTTAAATCCGGTCAAAAGATAAATCCTTGCTACAATGATGTAAGAAAAACACGCAGTGATAGCCGCAGGCGACAGAGCGGGGGTCTTGTAATTGTCTATTGTGAAACACAATGTCTGTGGCATTTTTGTTTAAAAATTTCATAATGCTTTTAGGAAACAACACGCTGTTTGGGGGGTGCCCGTATGAGTCAAAAAACTCTCCACGGTTACGCTCTGCCAGATACAAGGCGAGCCAGTGTTCACCAAGTTGGTTGTGTGGATGCGTGTTGACCACCAAAGCTAGGGGTCTCTGAGATAGCTTGCTGCCAGGGAGCCAATCACAAGGGAACACATCTAAGAAATTCTATTTTGTGTAATGGGCCATTGATAAGACATGTGAGAGCTGCATGGTGTCCATGTTCACATATAGTCAAACAGAACGTTTCTCCTCTGATTTATCTCTATGATGTTGTCAAAAACCCCATACACGATCATATTGACGGTGACGGTTAAAGCCTTCCCAAAACGTATTTCTGTTCTCAGGTTCCCGGTTTTAATCAGGGAATAGTGATCGGCGCATTCCTGGTCGGGAGACGGGTCAAAGGCAAACAAAGTGTAACCCTGTACAAACTCCTCACAGTCGATTAACAGAGAACGATCTTTCGTGTGTTTACCAGCTGTCTGTACCACATTCATGTATTCTCTCATGCAGCGTCCTGCCTCGAAGTCTGGTTGCAGAGGCTTGGTTGGTATCTGTTCACCATCTACATACAAGGCCAAAAAATTAATATCATAATGTTGAAAATGAAAGGGATTTTTTGTGTAACTTCTGCTAAAGGAATCATTATCCACAAACCCCAGGACAATCATTTTGGGTAACTGTCCCATAAACAGGTTCTCTTGGTTACTGACCCTGCTGCTCGCGGGGATGCTAAACACTTTCATTCTCACACGGTCCATGGGATATTTAGCATTAGCGGTAAGCAGGGCCTCTGCGTGCCCCAGATGAACACTCGGGGCCACCCGTACTTTCTTCACAAAAAGGGATGCTGACACAATGCCATTAAACAGAAGGCGTCTTTACTGCGTGTCAGTTTAATTTTCACATCCACTCCGTTCAATAAAAGTTTTTCTTGAAAAAACAGGTCGCTGTGTAGATGACCCAGCAGCTCTACCGTCCTGCTCTGGGCAGTCAGCTTTGCACTCCTCACAAACCCTAGATTTCCGCCATCCAACTCTGTTTCTTCGTCTTGTCTGGCAGTGTCTTTGTAAAACAGGCCAGTGGGAAATTGCGTGGCAAAGGTGTCGTCGCTGTAATTGAGCACCGATTCTATAAAGGCCCTGTAAGGGTAACAGTTGTTGCTTTGGCTTACAAGGCGGTCTCCCAGCGTGACATTCAACTGACTGAAAACAGAGGCCACGGGGTAATTCACCAGGCCCACTTCGGCGTCCATGGCGAGTTCAGTTCCGTCTCCTTTTACAATCTTGCAACATAGATACAGCAGCGTGTTGTTTAAATCCATATAGTGGATGCCATTCCCTGCTATAAAAACATCAATGGGGGCAGACTCTGTAACAGCCGATAGAGGCAGCACCTCGATGTAGATGCTTTTCTCAATGCTGGTCTGGGTAGGGGCTATTTGAAACAAGTCTAGTTCGGATTTGGTGCACTCTTCAGACCCGCGGTGAACAAAAGCCATGTTGATTAAAATATCTCTCTTTTACCAGGCAGAGAGCGTCTTCTCTTTCGCCCAGGCTTCCTCTTGGACTTTCGCTTATGGCTGGCCCTGCGCATCAAAGCCCTTCTTTTAAAGGGTATTGGGGGACCAGTGCGTTGCAGGTATGATACATTTCTCTTTCTCTTCCTCCTTTTAATGTACATCAGCCCCGATCCTTCCTGTGAAGCTGTATTCGAGTCGGTTTGTGTAAAGTGTAAGCATCCTGGTCTGAAAGCCAAGCTGTTACCTGCCTTCTAGTTAAAGTTTTACTATGCTTTTTGGCCACTTGAAAAAGAGGATTCATCGCGCCAAAGCTCCCAACTTCCCCGGGGGTGTAATATATTTTCTTTAACAGAGTCATCTGTGGAGACATGACTGTTCCCGGTACCGTCTTTTACTAACACAAGTATGGAGGGGGACACATTCATATGGACACATTTAAATAAGTTTTATTCATTGCCTGGTTTAACACAACCTTTTACAGCCGCCTGTAAAAATGGATGCCATGACCCCTACAATGAGGGAGTCTGATGTGGTTCATTCTTCTATTTTGTCCTTTTCTGGATTTTCCTCTTGAGATCTGTGTCTCAAACAGGAGCAAAAACAGCTGATGCATGATATATTTACGCCCACAGGGCTACCGATGTGTAAGTTCTCAAAGGCCTCTAGAAAGACATCGTCGAGCTGTTGAGAGATTTTCAGACAAAAAACAGTGTAAGCACCCCACTGCTTGTTTTTAGATTTATGCAATGCCAGGTCAATTCCTAACCCCATTACACCCCCATGATCAACCATCACTTCTTAATCATTCATTTACCTGAGCGACGTCTTTCCCATTCACCTTGTCCGCTGGTGACTCCCCCAAGCCATGATCCTCTTCCAACTTTAGGGGGGTGGACAATGAGAGGCCGTCACACTCATTGGTTTGGGTTTCGGGGTCGGGTTCCAAGGTATCTATCAACGGTGGAGTCAAAGGGCCCTCCTTGGAACTGTCACTGCTGTAGCACTTTCTCCATACAAGTCCAAAGGTCCTCGGGGCTAAACCAAAATCTGAAGTTCTCACGGGGGTGGTAGAGGAGTCCATGTTTCCTCTCAGCCTTTCCACAATTTCTAAAACATGTCTTCTTGGTAAGAGATTGCCTCCTCTGCCGGTACTGGGACTTATGGGGTGATGGTTCTGCACTCTGATTGGCAGAGGGCGTTGGGAGGAGTCCTTAGAGGGGTCACATGACCCTCTTCTGGGCGGTTCACCCCATCCAAGAACCTGGCCTATTTTGGCCAAATCTCCTCTTGGGGTGGTCCTCTGCAGCCACAACCCATCGCAATTGGTAAAGAGTGGTGGGAGGAGTTCTTAGAGGGGTCACACGAAACACTTCTGGATGGGTCACCCCACCCCAGAATCTCCCCCAGTTGGTCAATTCTCTTGGGGTGGTCCCCAGCGGCTGAAACCCCTCCTGATTGGTAGAGGGCGGTGGCAGGAGTTCTTAGAGGGGTCACATGAACCATTTCCAGACAGGTCACCCCACCCAGGAAGTCCCCCCAGTTGGTCAAATCTCCTCTCGGGGTGGTCCCCAGTGGCTGAAACCCCTCCTGATTGGTAGAGGGCAGTGGGAGGAGTTCTTAGAGGGATCACATGAACCATTTCCAGACAGGTCACCCCGCCCAGGAAGTCCCCCCAGTTGGTCAAATCTCCTCTCGGGGTGGTCCCCAGTGGCTGAAACCCCTCCTGATTGGTAGAGGGCAGTGGGAGGAGTTCTTAGAGGGGCCACATGACACATCTTGCTTCTGGTTATGTGTCCGCCTTGACCCCGGAAGTAATACCCCATGGGTGTGGGACTTCTGGTGACCGGTGGGCAAGGGGTGGGATTAATGTTTGATTGACAGTAGGGCCCTTATAGTACTGGAGCGCCTTCTTCTGTTTGTCGCCGTTCCGCTTCATTCCCCAATCACTTGGCCAGAACAGATGTCACTTATGATCTCAGTTGCCACCAGCTGGACAGTGGGACTTGAGTCTTTCTGTAGGACCTGGAGAGCTGAAATTACAGAGGACAATACGTTAGTGAACAGACTGTCAAATCACAGCTAAGTGTGATCACAGAACCTTGAACTATCTGAGCAGAATGATCACATGGAAAAATGTGAGACTGGGCTCAGTCCTTCTATTGGGATGGAAAATACATGAGAGATGAATATGCCTCACTTTTCATATAGTCACCTGTGCCTGAAATAGCTGGAGACTTATTACCTCTGAATACCACACTACAGCAGCTCTCTAATACAAACAAAGCTTTAGGTCCCTTCCATGCTCTCAACTAGGGGGAGACCCTGACTCTACCAGAAAGTCATCCACTCTGCTGTAAATGGAAGAAGGCCCATTGTTTCAATAGCTTCCACTTTTAAGTTTATTTTCCATCTCTATTCAGGAGACACTGCCTGAGCTCAAATAAACCTGGAATTTAACAGAGGCCAGGTCCAAGCTGGTTTATGCATGATACAGGACACCTACTGGAAGAAAAATTGCTGGTGGGAAATTTGAGGTAGCAGAAAGTGGCTACAACTTCTTCTCACCTGGGGAGTCCACAGAGAGCCAATAAAGCCCAAAGAGTGGATAGCACTGGCTGTGGAGGGGGCATTGCCAGGACAACCAGGAGATGTACTGACTCATATCACACCTTCTGCAGCTTCCTCCTTCAGGGAAAATTAAAGTGGACTTTCTACTGGGCAAGAGTGAATTTGTCCTTTGCTGTGTGGCTGATGCACTTTGCACCAGTGGTAACGGTTACTGCTGCTTGTCAGCTAAATTCCTTTAGAACTCACTAATGAACAGGACTTCAGCTGTATTTATTACTTACACATCAGCAGATGTTCCAGGTCCAGCCATTTCATACGCTGCCTGTCTGTGTGTTCCAGGATGATGCCTAAATACACAATGTAAAATAAATAACAACAACAATAATAAAACCTTCCCTTGTTGAGTGCAAAGTGATATTAGCAGCCCCTAGACACGTCTTTGGCATCTCCTACTGTGGGTCTAAGGGTGAGCTGTGGGCAAGAGGATGCTAGAGCAGTTTAGAGTCCACACTGAAGAGAATGAGAGAGACATTTTTTAAAAAGAATGTCTCCATAAAACCCATTTGCTTGAAACAGTCTGTGTTCCTCTTGCCACTGCTGTCAGTTATTGGAGACATACTAAGATAGTGTCTTGGTCTAGTGGTCTGTGCAAAGGACTGGGGCCAGGAATAAGTGAGTTCTAAGCAGGGATCTCACAAGGTGACTGATAGGTGAGACGTAGGCCACAATGCCTGCCTGTCTCACATGGGTGTGCTAGGGTGAAGAGGGCACAGGGCCAAAGAGGAGGAACCTAATGCTTCCTTGACAAGGTAGTGTGGCCAGGAACCTGAAACAGCAGGTGCTATGGGGAGGTGGGCTGTATGCCTCCCAATGATGAAGTAGCAGTGAGGAGCACTGAACAACACTGTGGGTAGGTCTGCACTTTGATCTAGGGGTATCACTCCCAGTTCAATGGGACATGCCCACACTGGGTCTGACAGCGATAGCATGCTAACATTAGAATGTAGCTAAGGCAGCACGAGCAGTGGGAGGAGCTAGCCACCTTGAGAATAGACTTTGGGGTTTGGATGGGATCATACTTGGGGTGGTTAAACCTCCTGCTGCTCCTGCCATCGCAACTTCTCTCTATTTTTAGCACGCAGGACTAGTGCGGGTACGTCTCATCAAGCTGGGAATTATACATCCAGCTCAAAGTGTAACCGTGCCCTACGTGACAATGTCCCTGCCTCTACTACTAAATGACTGCACCGTGCTTTCCCTGCAATGATCCCGAAGCACTTGATAGCAACTAATCCACCACATTGGGGAAGTAGGGATATTAACATCTCCATCTATGGATGGGAAGCTGAGGCACAGAGAGATTAATGGCAGCTCAGCGCTGCACAGTGGGATTGTTTCTGTCTCCCTCAATGGAAATACCAAAAGGGACACTGGGCATCATCTCTCACCAGCTAAGTTGGCTGCAACTGCCCGGATCTCTTCCCAGCTGCTATAGAAGTACGTGATGGTGATTTGGTACAATTTCTCCAGCAGCTCTGCATTCTCTTTGGCCTAGAGGGAATCAGGGACACATGAGCTCTCTCTGGCTAGAAGTGCCCTTTGACTGCCAGCACATGCTTTTACGAACCACAGGTAAATAAGATAGAGAACAGGTGGCTGGGTAGAAGTGGGAACAATGGGAATCTGTGGCAGATTTACATTTCCCATCACCCTCAGTCATATATCCCACTCTTACAGTTATTTACATTATCCATCACACATCCCCCCCACCCCCCACCTCTATACCACCACTCCAGTCAATAATCTCAGACAGTTCAACAGCTCACTCACAAGGTATCTGCAAATGTCCACCTGGAGCTGTTCAGGCTTCAGCTTGGCTGTGCCACCAAGGTGCTCATTAATTGCACTTTGGAGTCTCTTCAGTCCCAAAAGTGGGAAACAGAGTTGAAACGTAGCTCTGCATTCCTGAAAAAGAGTGTCACACCATTGAATTGTTCCCTACCGAGTGCTATGTTCATTCAAAGGGAACTCATCTGCGTGACTGCTCATCTGTTCCAGGATCAAAAAAAGGGATTCATCTGGATGTAATTGGCAGAAAACATGCAGGAATGACTAATAGAGGGGAGGGCTTCAACTGAAACCTGGAGATAGCATCAATGTCTTTTGGGAACAGATATACCGATGAAAGCTGCTACACCAGGCATAGGTGTGGTCTCTCTGTTCTGGGGAGGCAGGGCCCTGGGGTGCAGAGACAGACAGGAACAGAGATCTGTCGGGGTCAGACCCACGACCTCTCCTGGATTCTGGTGAGGCAGCCATGGACCAACCTGGCTGGAACTGACTCAGCAGGAGGGCAATGAACTGAGGGGAGAATTTGGGCCTCCACAGCAGGCAGGAATAGCAGAGCTCCCCTGGCATTGGGAGGAAGATTGCTTTTGCTTAGTAAATAAGTCACTGTCGGTCTTACCATTGAAACCTCAGGGTTTGGGTCTTGCAGGTGCAGCAGAAGTGTGACCCAGCTCTTTTTAACCTGGTCGGCGAAATAGGTCTTCCATTTTCTCTTTGTCAGCCGGGCCAGGATGCCAAATAGGACAAAGGCCATTGAGCGAAGAGCATCATCCTCCTACAGCCAAGAAAGCCCCGCAAGTTAGTAACTAAGAGACAATCACATCATGCACTTTGCACAGCCATCTCTTCTACGCTAAAGTAGAGTGATTCCAACTACAGCTAACGGTAATTAACCAATTTTTTGTTCAAATTTGCTGATTCATCAAAATATTTTAGAGACAGTTCAGTTTTGATGAAATTCCTCCGGAAGCCAGGTAGGGGTCCTTAGAAACTTGCCTGGTGTCTTTCCAGTGCACCCATCCAGCTCTGTAGCAGCCAATCTAGCAGGCTGATTGGGATCGTGGGCTTCCAGGCCCCCAGCTTCTGGGACCCTGGGAGTCCTGGCTCTCAAATTTGCAACTCCCTGGCACCTCTAGCTCCCAGAGTTTCCTGGGTTCCAGCACCGGGATAGTCTGAGAGCAGACTGCCCTGGGCCAATGCTTCCAATAGAGCTAGGTTGAGAATAGTAATTCTGTTTCACAAAGAGTTTTGAACTTTGGGGAGAGGGGTTCCCACAAATAGGAACAAAACCCAAATTTGAAATCTCTAAATTCTGTGCAAAACAGAATGATCATTCCAACCCTCTCACATAAAAATGGTATAGAACAGGCCCAACACTCTCTATTGTACTCTGTAACCCCCATTTCATGGTTATCTAGCTACCTAATCTAGTATTCAGACTTTCTTTGAGGTTCTCAGTGGCAATAAAGAAGAATAGAAGGGTGAGACTGTGGGAGCAGGGATGTCATCCCCATCCTCCTAATGTTCTCCTCCTCCGTAAAACACCTCTCTTCCCTGGGGCCTAAAATCTCTTCACTCCAACATGAGCAATGCCCAGGGAGTCCACATCACGCATTGTAAATGGAGTCTAATCAAGATCGGTTGAACTGGGGTTGGAGAGATCTGTTCACATACATCGTCAAAGTAAGTCCGGATCTGTTGGGTGAGGTCTTTGAAGGAGGAACCTATGTCCTTCTCTTTCAGCTCCTTCAGGACTTTGGCCAGTGCCTTCATGCTTTCGCCAATGACTTCCGAACTGAAAATGTCATGTAAGGCCCCGATCAGTATGTCCAGAAGAAACTTCTTGTACTTTTTCACCTATACAAACATATGACATTAAAGAACACTTATCACTGATCACACTTCTAATAAGTTTTCTTTAGCAGTTATGAAGCTGTGGGAATTTCATCAACCCCGTCTCCCCCCCAGAGACCTATAGCTATATTTCAGACCAGGTGCTAGCTACAATGAGCCCAACTTGGTGCCATAATACACCTGTGTAATCCTATTATTAGATTCCTAGTTACTTAGATTCCAAGGCCAAAAGGGACCATTGTGATTATCCGGTCTGACCTCCTGCATAACATAGAACTTCCCCGAAATAGTCTCTGTTTGAACTAGAGTGTATCTTTTAGAAAAACATCCAATCTTGATTTTAAAATTGCTAGTGACAGAGAATCCCCCACCACCTT
The DNA here is from genome assembly GCF_002925995.2 of Terrapene triunguis. NCBI lineage: Eukaryota > Metazoa > Chordata > Testudines > Emydidae > Terrapene > Terrapene triunguis. The sequence goes on from NW_020665091.1 coordinate 498,528, forward strand.
TGGTAAATTGTTCCAATGGTTAATTAAAATTACCATTAAAAATGTATGCCTTATTTCCAGTCTGAATTAGCCTAGCTTCATTTTTCCCCATTGAATCTTGTTATACCTTTGTTTTATCAAAATTTATTCCCCATGTGAGTAGTTATAGACTGTCCTCAAGTCACTCCTTAACCTTCTCTTTGTAAAGCTAAATAGATTGAGCTCCTTGAGTCTATCACTAAAGGTATATTTTCCAATCCTTTGATAATTCTTGCGACTCTTCTCTGAATCCTCTCTAATTTATCAGCATCCTTCTTGAATTGTGGATACCTGATCTGGACACAGTATTCCAGCAGTGCTCACATGAGTGCCATATTCAGAGGGAAAATAACTTCTTTACTCTTCAAGATTCCTCTGTTTATACCTCCAAGGATCATTTCAGCCCTTTTGGCCACAACTTCATATTGGGAGCTTATGTTCAACTGATTATCTGCCATGACTCAAGTTTTTTTCAGCATCATTGCTTCCTGGGATAGAGTCTCTCATCCTGTAAGTATGGCCTGCAATTTTTGTTCCCAGATGTATACATTTACATATGGTCATATTAAAGTGCACATGGTTGACTTATGCCCAGCTTACCGAAGGATCCAGCTTGCTCTATATTTACTGCAAAGAGGTTACTAGGGTATATGAGAGAGCAGAATTTGGCCTAGTGCATTTTGTGCAGCCTCTGTAAACTCTGAACAACTCTCTCTCTTGGTTTCTCTAGTTATGCTGCATTCTATTCAGTAATCTCTCTTACCTTCTCAGGTGCCCCATAGACTAAATTTCCCAGGCCTCTCACAGCCATCTGGCGGACAATGCTGTTCCTATCGTGTGACCTTTCTTCCAAGATGCTCAGGACAGACTTAAGGAACTTCTTCTCCCTGAGCATGGGATCACTCATTAGCTGAAATAAAATCAACATGTCCATTAGCCCCAATATGATCATTAAGATTGGGAATATAATTTGAGCAGACATGGAATACACTAAAAACAACAAGGAGTCCTCCTACAGCCACAGTCTTGTGGATACAGACTAATATGGCTGCCCCTCTGATACTTGGCACATAAGACACTGTAACTTTATTATTCCACACAAACGAGAAATGTCTTAAAACATGGAGCTTTCCTTTTGGGCACTATAATAGGGATCCACTGACCTCTTGAAAGCCTCTTAGTGGCTGGGTCTGGTACCACAGTCCTTTTCTCACCCCTGGCGCACCCTGCCAGCCGACCTCAGTGAGTCTTCTGTGTCTCAGGCCTCTGGCTGCGTCCCAAAGTCCAAATGAACCCCTTCTGGGGTAGTCAAGAACAATCCCATTGCCCTCACTAGGGTCTCCAGCCCCAACTCTGGGTTCTTGAAATTCTGCCCTTTGTTCAAGCTCTCCATAAGCATTGTCCCCTCTGTGGGGCTTATGCCACTGTAGATGGTAGGGGAACCAGGGCCTTTCCATAACTCTGGGTTCCAAACCATGGACCCTGGAAACAGTAGCTAGGCACTGCTTGATTTCAGTTCATTTTTGCTTCTTCCTACCGGCCACTTTTAGCTTCACCCTCACCTCCAGGTTAAAGTTCTTAGGGACCCTCTTCCTGCAAATCCAGCTTAAGCAAATGCTGCCAGAATCAAACTCTGGCTATCCCCTGAATTTCTGTGGCCAGAGAGCAGCACCCTTTCTTGCCCCTCCAGGTCCTGCAGCTCCTTTTAGCTGAGCCTGATGGGCTCTGATTGGCTGCTTTCATGAGTCCTCTCTAGTCAGACCCAGATTTGTGGCTGTTTTCCTGGGGCAGGGTGTAGTAGGACCACGGGGCCTCTTCTAAGGAGCCTCAAAGCCCAGGTACAGCCCATCACAGGCACAGATCGATTGTTTTTCTTAGAACCAGATGAGCCCCTAAGATAGTTGCTTAGCATAAGTGAGAAATATGATGCCGATGTTAGAGGAAGGCTGTGGAAAGGGCGGATGGTCCAGCTGTTATCACACCAGCCCAGGACTTAGGAGACCCAGGTTCAATTTCCTGCTCCCTCAAAGACCTTGGGCAAGTCACTTAGCCCTTCTGTGCATCAGCTCCCTGCCTGTAAAATAGGCATCATCGTGCTTCCCTACCTCTCAGGAGTGTCGTGGGGATACAGACATTAAAGAGTTTTGTGGTACTCAGATACTACAGTAATGAGAACCTAAGATAGATGTGAATGTATTTGTATGTTGCTTGTTTTATAGTATTAGGACACTAGGTTCATTCAGAAGATCTGCTGAGCTAAACCAAAATCAGGAGCTGTTGGTTAGTATCAGCACTAGGACTTGGCAGAAGAGGTCCAGGAATTCAAACTCTGTCTGTATCTCTCTCAGCCAGCACCAGTGGTTGTGTAGCTAGCATAGGCAATGACAGCAATAAAAATATCAGAGAGAGAATGACTCAGAAAGGTGTAATGAAATTCCTTGTAAGGTTTCCATATAAAGGAGGACCCATTCTACTATCTAAAATGACAATTACTCCTATGAACTGAACTGTACAACTCCCAAAAGAAAGGCAAACATGAGACAACAGTCTAATGGGGAAACTGCTCTTCAGAACCCTGTGTCTTACCTGGGCAAGGAAAGCTGTGCTGGTGACTCGGAGGTTTTCTGTTGGGGAATTCACCCAGGGGAGGAGGCTCTGTAAGATCTCAGGTGTTATTAGTCCAGATCTTAGCAGAACACTGGAAGACAAAATAAACTGCTTATGGGGTAGATTGCACACTTCAAAAACTCAGCTGCTCTGAGCATACAGCACTGATATCTATGAATGGGAGCTGTGTGTTTCCACCCAGGGCACCCCCCACAAAGCTATAAACTGGAGGTTCCCTCTCAGCCACTCTATTTGCTATTGATTCCCAAGTATAAAATCATGCCTCCTAGATCTCTTACCTCACCAGCAGACACACTCCCTCATGGTGAGTCTTGGGGTTTTCAAGCAGACTCTGTGTTCTCTGCTCCCTGAGCGCTCTCACCAGTCTCTCATTCCCAGCTTTGAAAAGCACAGCCTCTAATGCTTGAATAGAAAGCCTGGGGAAAGAGAGGCACAGAACTGCAGCAATCAGTAGGAAGATGCAGCCTGAACAGAGCGAGGAAGCCCCGGTTACTTGTCAGGTCTGCTGTTCATTGACAGTTCATCCATTGGCAATATCCTGGACACCAGTATCCCTGGAAGGACTTGATGCCGGGAGGTAAGTTTCAGTGTCATACATCTCATATGACTAGTTTTGCTAGGGACAAAATTTTGCAGTCATTTTTTCCTTTCTGCAAGGAGTCTGGGCACTAGCAGAGTACAGTGATATGGAAAAGATACATGATCAGGACCCAAACACTGGGGACATAGAGTGTGGTGATCACTAATGGACATTTATGATGTGACAGAGTGCTGAGGGTTTGCACTTGAATCAGCACTCTGGTCACTATTAGTACTAATTTGGTTCCTCACAGAAGGCCTAATTGGACAGAGGTGTACCTGATTACGAGGTCAGATTGGGGCTAGTGAGTCAAGGAACCAATCATTCCATTAACAGGGAAACTGTATAAAAGGACATGGGCAGGAGCTCTTTGAGGGGAACAGACAGAGAAAGAAACTTGGGTGACCAGATGTCCTGATATTTGGGGCTTTATCTTATACGGGTACGTGTTACCCCCCACCCCCGTCCTGATTTTTCACACTTGCTGTCTGGTCACGCTAGGAGAAACAGAAAGACAAAAAGCTAGGAGAGCCTGACAAAGTGAGGTCTCTGAGTGGAAACACCTTAGCCCCCACTTTTGGAGAAGAGTTTAGAAAGTTGAGATACAATATAAAGGTGCTATGTATTGGTAGGGGGATTAAATAGACTATATGTTGGTGCTTACAAGCAAGAAAGTCTCAATGCGGTCTGTGTTTGTGGAAGATGTGGGGGTGCAACACCCCTCTCTGTCACAGCTGGGGGCTCATCAGGGATTTCCCTGTTATCTATGCAAATGGAGAGCCTGTTGGAGAAGCCGGTGTAGAGGTTTTGGCAGTCCGGGTGATGGAGGGAACACTGAAATGGATGGTGAAGCAGCAAAGAGAAGTGTAGAACAGGAGTTCTCAACTTTTCTGTTTCTGAGCCTCCCCCCACCCTCAACATGCTACAAATACTCCATGGCCCAGTTCCAGGCCTCTGCCTTGCCAGGCATCAGAGTTTGGGGCTCCTGGCTCTGGTTTTTAACCTCATGGGGTGCAGAGGCTCGGGGCTTTAGTGCAGGTGCTGGGCCTCAGGGCTCCAGCGTGGCTGGGCTCAGAGCTTCAGCTTTCTGCCCTAAGCCCCAGCTAGTCTAATGCCAGCCCTGCTTAGCGGACTCCCTAAAACCAGCCTGGTTGAGAACTGCTGGTGTAGAAGACCCTACAGACCTTCCAACAATCCCACCATGCAGAAAAACAGTCTTTGCTTGCCTGGTAGGTTTAACAGCAAAAGAGCCTTCAGGAATTTATACAGGAGCAAGCCCAGGTCTGGCAACAACTCCTCCAAAGTTTGGCCAGTCCTGTGACAGGAAATGGAAACCAGGCACAGGAGATCAGACTCTGTAAAATGGGACCTGCGAACAACCCTGATGTGTTTTTGGTTACTCTTAAAGGAGCAGCAGTGAGACCTCATAGGGACGGAACAATGTGGGGCCTTCAACTGACACCCTATTTAACTGGGGAAGCACATATATGGGTCTTAGTGATTAGCAGGCAAGAGATTATGACATGATTAAGGCAGCCATGCTGGACTAGGTGGGGCCTGTTCACAGAAAAGTACTGCCAGAAATGGAGAGTTGAAAGATGGATTGAGGGATTATGCCTCTGTGCATTTGGACAGAAATTAAAAGATTGGGCCACTCATTGGTAAGGCCAGATACTCAAACTGTGGGGGAGATCATGGACTGCATGATTCTGGAAGTTTCTTCAGAGTCTCCTGAGCATACCCGAGCATGGGTTACGTGGCGCCAGCCAGTTAATCTGGACCCCACAGTTAAAGTTACAGAGGAATTTGCAGAGGCGGACATTCCCAGAGTGAGTCAGTGGTTTAAGGGACTAGATTTGAGAAGGACCAGAGTGCCTCCAGCTGGGAAGGACAGCAAGAAGAAGAGGGAGGCGCCTCAAGGAACTGTAGTGGGAGCTTGTCCTACAGTGTGCTACCGACATAGACGTGAAGGACATCTAAAAAGAGACTGTCCTAAAATGGACTGTGGGTTTGCACAGTTTTGTGGCTGGGATAAGACTCCCAGGCAGGGAAGAAAAAAGAAAGTACCTACCATATCGGTATGGGTAGGGAGGAGCCACCAAAGGGACTAATGGACACAGCTTCATCCTGTTTGTTAATCGGGCAGGAGTTAGTGAAACCCCACTGGATACTTCCCAGAGGTAGGATCAAAACTGAATATGTACATGGGGACAATAAATTCTGCCCAATGGCAGAGGTGACTCTGGAAATCAAGGGGAAGTTTAGGCAGAAACATGTAGGGGTAGTGGATGGATTGCCCCACTGCCTTCTACTGGGCATGGACTGGCATCCCTTTCTAACAGGGACACCAAGGCATGTATGGAGGCTCAGGAGGGTGGAAACAAAACCTGAAGGGCCAGGTAAAGAGGAAATATATGTAAAGGGGCTGGAGGAACCTAGACACGAAAGTACAAGCCACAGAGAAGGTGAGGATGCAGAAGTCCCCTGAGAGACAAGAGGGAGGAGAAAGAAAACAAAGGTCAAGAGTAAAGGTGACTTAAGATCATCCATTGGGGTCAAACAGTCATCAGAGCCCTTACCACCAGGATCTCAGGAGCGGGCATCCCGAGAACACTTTGGAGGGACTCAGCGCAGTCTGTGTTCATGGAAGAGGCTGGGGCACAGCATACCACCCCTCACATATAGGTACCTAAAATAGGCCTGCACATGGGCCAACAGCAGGAGCAGAACACTTGTGTCTGCAGCGCCAGCAATCACATAGTTAGGTACCCATCCATGTGAACAAATTCAAGTTTTGTGGACAAAGCTTAGGCACCCATGTTTGAAAACCTGACTCACTGTGGCCACTACATAAGACCAGCCTTACTGGGTCAGTCCAATGGTCCATCTAGTCTAGTACACTGTCTTCCAACAGTGGTCAATGCCAGCTTCTTCGGAAGGAATGAACAGAACAGGGCAATCATGAAGTGATCCAATCCCTGTTGTCCAGTCTCAGTTTCTGGCGGTCAAGCCTAGGGACACCCAGAGCTTGGGGTTGTATCCCTGACCATCTTGCCTAATAGCCATTGATGGACCTGTCCTCCATGAACTTATCTAATTCTTTTTTAACCCAGTTATACTTTTGGCCTTCACAACATCCCTTGGCAATGAGTTCCACAGGTTGACCGTGTGTTGTGTGAATTAGTACTTATGTTTATTTTATAGCCACTGCCCATCCGTGAACAGAGTTTAGATCCTGGTTTCCTAGGAAAATTCAGAGACATTATAAAACCCTGAAGTCTGTAATTTGAGCACCTTGTTGGCACAGAATAAAGAAACACAACAATAATAGAAACTAATAATGTTGTGAGATTGGTGGGAAATGTACATTAATGGGCTATCAGAGCTGAAGTCAACTGATGACTCAGGAATCTCTTAGTGTTAACTGGCGAGGGGCACAGAGTGGGTGCCGAGTGGTCTGGTATGTACATTCTAGTTCACTAAAAGATTGCCATATGAGTCTCAAATAAAAGCCCATGTCACCAATATCATTGTGAAACACATGTACAGATGCGGTGTAAAGAGTCATGTATATGCATTGAAAATTACATTCTTATGATCTGTGTCTAGGGACTAGTCACCAGGAAAGGTGAAAAAATGGTTTTCTTTCAGGCAAGAAATGTTTATCCATCTGTTTCTTTATCTGTAAATTAAGCATGTAGGGTTCACATTCAGTTCAGAAGGACTGTGAGAACTTCAAAGAAAGAAAAGTAACAGGAAGTAGACGGGGTGGGGACCCAATTTTGGGGTACACATCAAAGGTGTGCTCTAGTATATTTGGGGGACAAAGAAGACACCCTGGCATCTTTCACTTAGGAAGTAGATGGACAGTGATATGGACAGCGGGGTTGCTATCAGGCGTGGTTGAGAACTTTGGGTGAGAAACATCTTTAGACAGGAGGTTAAGCTGTTGGTTAAGTTTAGTCTCTAAGAGCATGTTATGATTTCATTTTACATGTAACCATTTTTTGCTCGCATTCTTACTCACTATCACTGGAATCTCTGTTCTTTGATTATCTCTGTTCTTGTTTGCACTATAAATATATCTAAGTGCTGTGTGTTTTGCCGTATAGTATAAGTAATAAAGTATAGAGTCTAAAGTATAAGTAATAAACTGGTGTGTACTGTTCCATTGGGAACAGCAGGCCTGGTAATTCTGTGGGTGTTCAGTGGATAAAGGTCTGGACACTATATGGAACGGTCAGAAGACTCGGGGGTTGGTGTGTGCCTATCGCTAACCTGTACAAAGAGACTGAGGTCTGAGGAGGCCTGGATGGCAGTGTTTGTTTTGCCAGAGCCTGGTCGTTTCAGGGAACTGACCCACAGCAGGCACAGACAAGACTTCCTCACTCTAAGGGCAGGTGATGGTAAGGTGCCTCGTAACCCTGGGAACTCCTGGGGAGTGTCACACAACTCTATTGGAATTCTCTTTGTTTCTCTCCCTTCCTTCTAATTACCGGCAAGGGTCGCCCTCAGTATGTTGTAGGTCTTCTCGGAATAGCATCCTGCTGCTTATCCTGGGCAAAGGCATCTCTTGTCCTAGGGTTCGGCTGACCTGCTGCAGGAGAACAGGAAACAACTCTGGGAGCAGCTCCTGCACAGCTTTGCTCGACTCCAGTGCTGACACCACCTCAGAGATGGCACATGTTGCCTGAAAGGAGAGAATGGTAAAAAATGAGAGCTCTTCCCAACACCATCACACCCTCTCTCCCCTTCTGAGATCTGCTGTATGAAATTCTCACTTCTGCCAGTAACTTGAATGACTGCGAGCAACTCGCTTAACTCATGGCTCAGTTTCGCACATCTGTACAAATGTGGATGACCTACCAAGGCATGTTGTGGGTCCTAAGGAATATTTGCAAAGCACTGTGAGAAACCTGGTTCAAAGACTTTCTAATTGCCAGATGTTATTAAGTAAATCAGCCACGTACTCTAAAACTGCCGTATTTGTTCCACAGACAGCAGAGCTGGACTCAGGGAAACAGTACATCAGAGGAGAAGTGCCCACACAGCAATATTATACCAGACTTCTAGCTTTCCATCAGCAGGATTGTCACAGGGCAGAGGAAAGCCTGAAAGACATGTCTGTCTTTACTTACTGAGAGAGGTTCAGCAGCTGCCAAATCCCTGTCGATTTCAGTCTCTGAGGTGATGCGGCCTTCTTGTCTTGTTGGAGTCTTTATCGTGTCTATCAGGATCTTTAGCACTTGAGTGGCAAGCAAGGGGTCTCCCCCCAGAGATCTCCACAGCTCAGTGATGTCACTGCAATTTAACAGAAGTTACATGTGACCCCTGGACACTTTTGTGGCTCAGACTGAATACGTCATATTTAAGTAAAGACCAAATTTTCTCCTTGCCAATGATGAGAAAGTTAGGAGTACTGTCCTCCTTTAATGCTCCTCGTGTTTAAATATTGAGTTTCCAGTTACAGAACTAGGTTAAGTGACCTAGTCTTACTGCAGCCTCACCATTAATACTAGACTTCAGAAGGACAGGACACAGAGCGCCAACCTCAGTTCCTGCTTTCCCATTTTCCAGTAAATATGGAATCATGAACATGTGGCTACAAAGATCTAGGGTTTGGAAGGCAAGTTGATGAAGGAAAAGCCATATTCCTACTAACTGGTGTGATATAGCATGGCCAGAGGACAGCAGGAGCGTGAATGATGGGAGATATGTAAGCCCCAGGATGATGAGAGCCTTAGTCCCTGTAGAGGGAAGAGAGGCTGCTATAGATTAATTAGAGCACCTGAAACCAATTAAGCCAATTAGAGCACCTAAAGCCAGTCACCTGATAAACCCCCCCTGCTTCAATCAGACAGTGGGAGGAGTTGAAGCAGAGTGGTTTGGTGTTGGAACAGAGAGCAGTTTGGAGAAGTTGAAGCAGAGTGATTTGGTGTTGGAACAGAGAGCAGTTTGAAGGAAGCAGTTTGGAGAAGTGCTGTGGCGGGCCAGAAGACCAAGACCCTAGGTAAAGGGAAACCCGGCTTGTGCAGAGCAGAGGGACTCTACAGACACAAGGGGTTGGGAGAAACTTGGCCCAAGCGGAGAGAGGGCAGGAAGCCCCACAAGCTGAAGGGCCGGAGAGGGAAGTAGCCCAGGGGAAGGAATCGCTAGTTCAAGTGGTTCATTGCTATCCCTAGAGCCCCTGGGCTGGGACCTGGAGTAGAGGGTGGGCCCAGGTCCCTCCCTCTCCACTCCCCTTTTCTGGGACACTAATGGGACAGTTGATACCCCAGTTCAGCGGTGAGAAATGGTGCCCTGCACCCTCACAAGAGGAGAAAGTGCGGGACGCAACATAATAGTGCCGGCAATTTGCCACACTGGACATACAACTATGAGACCAAATATTCGTGGCCATCCTATGTCCCCTTCACAAAGGGTGTCCCTATCCTCTGTTTGCCAGAAGCTGGGACTGGGCAACAGGGGACTGATCACTTGACAATTACCTGTTCTGTTCATTCCCTCTGGAGCATGTGGCACTGGCCACTGTCGGAAGACAGAATACTGGGCTAGATAGACCTTTGGTCTGATCCAGTATGGCCGTTCTTATGGTCTTAGATTCCAGCACTGATAACTGATAACTCAGTTAGGGATCTTTAAATGAAATGATGGATCTGCTTCCAGTCCAGTTTTAAGTACCCAGGACAGCAACTCTATTCTAGCAGCCACACCCTGACTGATACCAAGCAGAGGTCTGATGATAATATTGGCTCTATTCTTTGTAATCAGCCAGGGATTTGGACTTGAAGCTGTCATGCTACCAGGAAACCAACAGCCACTGCTAATTTCCAGAGTGAGGTCAATTCAGGTGTCTAGAGAGGTAGATGTTTCCAACAATACACTCCAGTTATATCAGTAAAGATAGGTCTTTAGGATATCAAAGCAGCTATTAATTAATGGAAACAGAATGACACTTAATTTCTCTCCGCACCCCACCTTAACATGCTCTTGGACCTTCCTGCAGAAAGACCCAGGCTATTAACCTTTAGGAATTATCCCAAACTGTTTGCTGCTTAAATAAAGCCCTACATCTCCCAGTAAAGCTGTGGGATCCATGTTTCACCAAGATGAATGCAATAGGTAGCGGTATATACCTGTCCATCGGCAGATGTTCGCAGAGGAGGCTGGAGATCACTGTCTCTAGGTCACGGTGAGCTAAAATGGACACCGCCTCCACCAGGAACTGCCTCAAGCTGCCCTCCTGGATAGTAGGCATGTGGCTATATATTATAACCAGGATATCTGGCACCTGGAAGGAACAAAACCAGAAAGAAATGTCCCTTTTTCTTTCTCTCCATTCATTCTACAGAATCAAAACCTTTATTTAGCCATTTAGCCAGTTGCTGCTTTTTTAGAAATTCTTCACTTCAAGAAACAAATGTTCAAATATGTCTGCATAAATTTAACCCACAAAAATTGCCCACACTTGGCTGTAAAAACTAACACTGACACACACATATACATACCAGGTAATTTAATGTGGTGGTGCCCAGCTATGCATTAAATAAACCAGTTCGCATGCACAAAAGAAGGCTTTGCTTGCCCACATTTTGCAGGTGTGATTTAAGCAGCCAAATCTGACCATTTGCCTCGAAGAATGCGGAGTTCATAAACAACCACAAGCACAAAATATGCAAGTGCTTTAAACACAGTGTGCAAATGCCTGGGACTATGAACAGGTGACGACCTCTCATATTCACTCCTAACCCTTCATATCTTCAAAACACTGTGCAAACAGGGCAGTTCTGCTGCGAGGGTTCCTTGTCCTGAGGTCTTTCACCAGCCTTGTTAGAAGATTTGTGGAGTGCTCCTTTCATCTAGCCCTAACGCACTGGGCTCCAAAATAAGGCATATAAATAGTGGATCCCAAAGACACTATCGTTTTCTCCCTCCCTCCCCCCTTCTATTCTTAAAGGGTACATCTACACAGCAAAAAAAAATCCCACAGCAGTGTAAAAGTGTAGCTGTTCCTGGTTGGGCTGGAGCCCAGGCTCTGAAACCTGGCAAGAGGGTGGGTCTCAGAGCCCAGGCGCCAGACTGACTGGGAATGACCACAGTGCTATTTTTATCCAGGTAGCCCTTAGCCATAGGCCTCCTAAGAACTGGATGATTCCAAGTGCCAGTCATTCTGTCTTGTATTTTCCCCAGAGTCTGTTTTTTCAAGCCTTTCTTGGCTGAATACTGTGGCAACAAGCTAAACAAATAAATAACCCACCATCTACCTTTTCCCTTGGATTATCTCTGTCTACTGCGATTGATTCTGCCATTGCCTATCTTAGGGTAGGAACAGAGATGGAATCGACTCTATGTCCGAGGGGGAGAAACAGCAAGATTTTTGTTCATTACACATAAGGGCAAAGATCTAAAAGCCTAGGGTTTAGGCAGAAAACCTCTCCAGTTTCCCGTTTTACCTTGTCCAGCATGGCATCTCCACACTCCTTCAGGATGATCTTCATCCACAGTCCAGCTGCCGTGGCACAGGTGGGGCTGGCAGACAACATACCACCCAATGTGGCCTTAATAAAGTCTGTGGCCTGTTCTGAGGGAAAGTACTCACTAACAACCTGGGAACAAATCAAAAACAGGAGAGACTGCAATGATGTCTGGCTTTTTAAAAATGGAGGCCTAATATCTCTATGAAAAGATATATGCATCAACAAATTGTTAATTAGCCTCATGTCTAGCGAGCCATTTGTGATTACAATTCTCTCTACAGTCTATATATGACATTTTTGTATTCTACACTAATGATATCAGGTTAGAGGCAAAGCCTCTGTTGCACAGTTAGCACAACATTGTACTGGATATGCAGGAGGTAAGTTTCCAGTTTGTATTCTCTTATATACACTGCATCTTTTTACAACTTATAAAATGAAGTAAAGAGAGGCATGCACACAAATCTAGGCAAAGGCAAACCCACAAAGTGACAGAATGAAGACTGGGTGGTTTCTCAGCTTGATGTTCCACTAACACAGTTTTTTCTCATGAATGGCTGGATAGGTACATGTGTGCACAGCTGCGTGCGTATTTTCATGTGCGTGCAACATTCTGTGGAATCTGGTTTTTACATGGCATTCATAGCACACATCTATGAAAAGCATCTTGCTGGTTACTAGCAATGAATGCCCCGCTCCCACAGCTCACTCCAAGTACGGAAAGGCATCATAAAAGCTTAAATGTAAAATGAATAGTGCCCCGTCACTAGAACATCCACACAAGCTTTTTGAGTCAGTTACCCTGGCCATTTTGGAAGATGCCTGAAACAGAGCCTCAGGGTCTGGAGCTGTTAGTGCTTCACGGAGACATCTCAGCTCCCCCGCCGCTGACCCCAGGTTCATGGACTGGCCTGGAGTGGAGAAAAGGAGAAAAAGTACTGTAACGATTCATGAAACTGAACCTCTATTGCATGGATATTCATACAGAAGGATCCATGTGCTATGCTGTTATCAGCATAGTGTAAAATCTTGGCCCCATCAAAGTCAATGGCAAAACTCCTGTTGACTGTAATGGAGTCGGGATTACACCCTAAATGTCTGAAAGTTAATAGTAGTGGTATGTTATTGTGAATGATACAGGATTGAACAAGCACTGTATTCAGCTTGGAGCAGCTTTCTGGGTATTTCAGTAGCCTCTCTGTTCTCAGTATTTAAATCTAATCTCATAATCAAGTACAACTCATGCAGGTAGATCTGAGGTTCCAATGTAGAGATGAATCCCTCCACCAAACTCTCATTGTAAAAGAGATGGGGCTGGACAAAACCTTCGTCAGGAAACCTAGGCTCATCAGTCACTTCTAAACAATGCTGGGATTTCTATCTTGTACATTCAAAGATTGGAGTCCCTTCTTCTGTTTCTGAATCACCAACACTGTTTTTAGGACTGATTAATAATAATTGGAAATAGGGTGACCAGATGTCCCGATTTTATAGGGACAGTCCCAATTTTGGGGTCTTTTTCTTATATAGACTCCTATTACCCCCCACCCCCTGTTCCGATGTTTCACATTTGCTGTCTGGTCACCCTAATTGGAAATGGCCTTAAACGATAATCAAGCTCTATCCCTTTACATCTAACCATTAGGTGAAAAGAATATCCTACTCTTTCACAAAGGGGAAAATGGCCTACATTTACTCCAATAGCTTTGAATGCTCATGACAGAGGGCTGCTGGAAGAACTTTTTGTTTAAAGAATTATTCCAGGAAACCCCTCCAATACAGTCAGTGGCAGGGTAAAGAGAATGAAAATGTTTAGTACCAAGGGCTTGTCTACATGGAGATAGTCAAGAAAGCTAATCCAAATTAATTTTCAAAATGCATTAGTTAAACTTCATTAAACACCTACGGGAACATACTTATTTAGAATTAAAGGGGCCTTATTTCAGGTTAGTTTAATTCATGTAATTCACTAAAATTAATAAGGGCCATTTTAATTCAGAATCAGAGCATCCACACATGTGTTTAATGCCACTTTAAATTTACACCTTTAGTTCATTTGGATTAACTTTCCTTAGTTGTCCCTGTGTAGAGAAGCCCTAAGGAATTTAGCAGTTATCTAACTGTATGCAGACCATTTATTATTTGTACAGTTCCCAAAAGTGTGCTAGGCTCTTTACACATCATAATCTTCTCTTCTAATGAGGTATTTACAAGATGCCCACCATTCTGTTATCTAAATGCCAACAGACAGGACAGAAAGAACTAGACAGGCAGAAAAATGGACATTACAACAGTGAAAGAAGGTGAAGAATTACTTATACCTGCTAATGGTGAAGAATTACTTATACCTGCTAATGGTCTCCTCACCTTGTATACAGAGAAGGCAGCTGATACAGTCAACCACCCACTGACGGGACGTGGCCAGTGAATCACAGCTGTATGGTGCTATTTGTCCAATCAGAGATCCAAACTGATTAAAAGTTTCCTGAGTCTAATTAAAAAAGAATGAAGAATGAATGTTCTCCAGCTGTACGAGACTTCACTTGCCATCCTTATTGTTGATACCAGTCAGCTCTGTGTTTTTGGGGAAACAGGGCGCAGTATCTAGCCGGTGTGACTGATGAAGGACACCCCCCACCCCCGTCTGTTTGAACCAAAACCGATCGGAGAAAAGGCTTGCAGAGAACAATGAAGAGCATGGGGAGACACACCTAGACCCCCCCTGACAAGGGTGACAAGATTAAGACGTCTCCATTTGCATACAGAATGAAGAACAGAGACAACTCCCCTAGCCTCATCTGCATGAAAGATGGGATAGGGATTAGCATAAGGAATGAAGAACAGAGAACCGCACTGAACTCTTGGACCAGAAAAGTGGGGATGCACTGCATCATGGGAATCCCTGCTCCAGATGCTAATGAACTTACGCCTGCACACACCCAGCTCAGCAATTATCAGAGCAATTCTAGTAATAAATCTTTGATTGATATCCCAAAATACTGAAGCAGCCTAGTTGCCTTGTGAGCTCCCTGGAAGAAAACAACACCCAGAGCCAAGAGTGATCAGCTCCTATTGTCTAGCCCAGGGGTCGGCAACCTTTCAGAAGTGGTGTGCCGAGTCTTCATTTATTCACTCTCATTTAAGGTTTCACGTGCCAGTAATACATTTTAACGTTTTTAGAAGGTCTCTTTCTATAAGTCTATAATATATAACTAAACTATTGTTGTATGTAAAGTAAATAAGGTTTTTAAAATGTTTAAGAAGCTTCATTTATAATTAAATTAAAATATAGAGCCCCCCGGACCGGTGGCCAGGACCCGGGCAGTGTGAGTGCCACTGAAAATCAGCTCGCGTGCCGCCTTTGGCACGTGTGCCATAGGTTCCCTACCCCTGGCCTAGCCTAAAGAAAATCCTTGAGCCATCAGTTTACCCATAAACAAATCTAGTGTTCTCCCTTGAGCCATTGTATTTTCTCTACAAAACCCCCGACCTATGCCCAAGTAAGGGTTCTGATGTATAGACCCAAACTCTGCATCAGTTCCACTGGGATTCCATCTCCTGACTGATCGTGCTGGGGGCTCTGCCTGTCTCCAGCACTCAGGACCCTGAGCTACCACCAACACCTGGGAACCCCGACCAGTTCAAGCCTCATGGAGTGGGTGAGATCCCTCTCTCTCTCTCTCTCTCTGTTTTCTTTTCTACCTCAGGTATTAACCTTTAAAATGTAACTGTTATGTTTGTTTAGCCCTCCTTGTGTAGTTATCACTATTATTCAATAAATAACTTTTATGGTTCAGCTGGTTGCTTCTCTCTCTCTCTCTCTCTCTGAATTTTACTCTTTTGTGTTTTTAGCTTCCCCCATTTACTCTGCAGCAACGCTTCTTGCACCTAAGCTAAAGATCCCTGTAGTGCCCAAAAATACTGTGGGGTTTGCTCATCAAATGTGTTACTCCCAGTACAATTGTAATGTGAAAGTGTGATAGGGACGTGTTAAACTTGGGGCACATAAGGGAGGGGCAGCTGAAAGTGCTGTTCAACCCAGCCTATTGAGACCAGGGGCACATAAGGGTACCAGCTTGAAAGTGCTGCTTAACCCAGCCCACTGAATACAGGGACATATGAGGGGATCAGCTGGGGAGTGCTGATTGACTTGCTCTGCTAGTGTGTGTGTGTGCGCATCTTCATCTAGTTCTAGTTATTAGCCCTGGGGAACCTAGGTCCTGCAGGATAGCTCCATTGGGAGCTCCATTGGGAGGGGACTTGTAGAAAGAAGGAGTAGAGCTCCATATGAACACACAAGTGACATAAGCAGCATATTAACAGAATTACAGAAAACTCCCCCTCCCCCAGAAGAGTAACCCTAATCAATGAGCCTACCCAAAGTGACAGGCACATCTGATAACATTGTGCCTCTGATTCCTGTACTGAACTGGGTAATTCACATTGGAAAACATAATCCCAATTGTACATACAAATGGATGGGGTCTAAATTAGCTGTTATCACTCAAGAAAGAGACCTCAGAGTCATTGTGTACAGTTCTCTGAAAGCATCTGCTCAACATGCAGTCAAAAACCATAACAACATGTTAGGAACCATTAGGAAAGGGATCGATAATAAGACAGTAAATATCATTATGCCACTATATAAATCTATACTACCCCCACACCTTGAATACTGCGTGCAGTTTTGGTCATCTCATCTCAAAAAAGATATGTTAGATTTGGAAGAAATACAGAGAAGAGCAACAAAAATTATTAGGCGTATGGGACAACTTCTCGTACAAGGAGAGATTAAAAAGACAGGGACTTTTCAGCTTGGAAAAGAGACGACTAAGAGGGAATATGATAGAGAACTATAAAATCATGACTGGTGTAGAGAAAGTCAATAAGGAAGTGTTATTTAGCCCTTCACATAACACAGGAGCAAGGGGTCACCCAATGAAATTAATAGGCAGTAGGTTTAAAACAAACAAAAGGAAGCATTTCTTCACACAATGCAGTCAACCTGTGGAACTCATTGCCAGGGAGATGTTGTGAAGACCAAAAGTATAACTGGGTTCAAAAAAGAATGAGATGAGTTCACGGAGTATAGGTCCATCAATGGCTATTAGCTAACATGGTCAGGGATGCAACCCCATGATCTGGGTGTCTCTAAACCTCTGACTGCCAGAAGCTGGGGCTGGGACTGTCCAACAGGGGATGGTTCACTTGACAATTGCCTTGTTCTGTTCATTCCCTCTTAAGCATCTGGCACCCACCACTGTCAGAAGACAGGATACTGGGCTAGATGAACCATTCTTCTGGGAGATCCAGGATAGCCACTCTTATGTTTTATGTTCTTAGCTGATTAAATAGAAATTCAGCTTTAGCATCCTGGGAGCATAAGAACCAAGGATGCATTTGTGACACTGGCAGACCAGTCAACCTGTGTATGACCCATAATAACTTAACAAGAGGCGCTTCTACTGTATCAAGACAGTTCACTTGCATGTGAATTTCTAAGAGATGTATTAGTCTAGCAATCATCAACTCATTCAAAAATGAACAATAGAGGCTAAGTGTATTTGTCTGTGTTTATCTATACCCGGTTAGAAGTTTCACAGTGTAACCAAATTAGCTTGTAGATGCTAATTCCCTTTCATGTCTTAATTGCCTTAATTATGTATGCAAGGTGTTCAGTTAACCTTAAAATCAAAGATGTAAGACACTCCAGGAAACCAATCATTTCTACATTATCTTCAGCTTAACTATCTGTGTTATAATGGAAGAACGGCTAATTACCTTATGTGAAGGAATGTAACTAGTTTACTGTGTTAATAGAATGATAATAGAAGATTATCTTCAAAGCAAAGTACAACAGGTGATCTGCATTGGGGGAAGGTCCTTCTGTGACAATTTCTGTGAGGTAGGCTTGTCAGCCTGCTAGAATAGCTATAAAAGAGAAGGCTCGGGCCTGAGTCTATCATCTCTAGTCTGCTTAAACTTTGAACAGGGAAAGTGTAAGCCATAGGACAGAGATTTTCCAAATAATCATTTGGAATAACCTGGAAAGTGCATGGAAAAAACTAACAGACTTTACATCTAAGCTGCCTTTGGATTCTGATCTGTTGGGATGATTCCAGAGAGACTTTTACAAACCAGCAGTTTATTCCATCACTGTTGTGATCTTGAACTATGAACATTGAAAGTCACTTGTATGGATATTGATCTTTTAACCATTTGTAACTCTCTTCTTTCTTTTAACAATAAATCTTAGATTTAGTTATTAAGGACTGGTTGACAGCATGATATTTGGGAAAGACCTGAGATTCATATTGACCTGGGGATAAGCATCTGGTCCTTTATGATCAGTGAACCTCACATATAGTGAGCCAGGTTTTCAGTAACCCCTCACTATATTAGACATAGAATATCAGGGTTGGAAGGGACCTGAGGAGGTCATCTAGTCTAACCCCGTGCTCAAAGCAGGACCAATCCCCGGAGAGATTTTTACCCCACTTCCCTAAATGGCCTCCTTAAGAATTGAACTCACAACGCTGGGTTTAGCAGGCCACTGCTCAAACCACTGAGCTATCCCTCCCCCTTTTTCCAAGACATGGATGTTTAGATGGGAGCCAAGGTCTGGACTGCCAAAAGGGGACTGCGTTTGGCATCTTGTTAACTAGGGTGGGAGCTCTTCTGTTGTTGACTTGGTGAATCTAATTATAGAATAAGCCATCAGTTTGGGGGATTGCCTGCCCTCTACTTCTTGCAGTCTGCCCAGAGTGTGGTCACAGCATTGTTGTGTAAACCTCTCTTCTGGAAGCAGGGGGATCTTAGTCGCCTTGACATCCCAGCTGCTGCCCTGGAAGAGTTTTTCATGCATTTGCATTGAGTGTCAGATCTGATATAAGCAGGGAAGTCAGCTCAAGGAAGAGTAAGAGGCTATACTCACTGTGCTATTAACTGCCTCTTGATAGGCAGTCAGCAGCTGGGTGCTGGCTTGCAAGGCCCTTTCTCTCTCCCACTCCTTCCCTGAACTGAACCATGTCCTTAGTAGCTGTTGGTAGAGCAGGGGAATGGACAGAGTTAGTACCAGAAAATCCCTCCCAAATGTTCCTCTTAAACAGGTTTAATTGTCACTAAAATCCCTCTCCAAAGCATCTGATCTCGGTGTAGCAAAGGAATTACATGTCTAATGGAAGAGCCCCTTAGATATACAAGTCCCAGGGACCAGATTCACCTCTGGTGATTGAAGCCAAAGGAGTTTACATGAGAGATGAATCTGGGCCCGTGTATGTGATGTCTGCTGTAGACTGTCTGATGGGAGCTGTCTAGCACATTGCATGCTGTTTGATGTCTGCTGCTGTGGTCTGTTTCCTGGGCAACTTCTCCCATGTCGAGTGGCAAAATGACAGAGAGGAGCATTTCTTTATATTAATTTGAATAAGAGCAGAGAAGTCCCCCCCGCCTTTTATAACTTCATTTTTATACTGAAGGTGCATCAAACTCCCCACCCCTCAGCTCTTCAAGATATTCTGTTCATGTCTGAGGAACAGGAAGTCTCCTCTGAATGAGTTTCCATACACAGGGCTTAACTCAATATTAATGAATTCCTCTTAGAAGAAGTGATCAGTTTCAACTGGTTCTCTTGGATTTGGCTACTGCAGTGGTGATTTTCTTGCCGGTCCAAGTAGTGTCAACTCCATTGTAAGAACTCGATCCCAATCCAGCCCTGGCATAAAATGGCATAGCTTCCGTGGATTTCAATGGGGCACATGCCCACTTATCACAAGGAAGAATGTAGTGCTTTCTCCCTAAAATTAACTCCGTTGTGGAAAATTCCTCCACAACTGAAGCTTGACCCCCTAAATCTCTGACTCTTCCCTGCTGTAACACAAGAAACAATCTCCACCGCGGTTCAATGGTCTACTCACTTCAAACATTTCCTGGAACCAGTCTGCGGTTGGTTCTTCCTCCAGCAAAGTCTTCATTAGCTTGCCAAGGGCTTCCAAGGACCTCACGTACAGTGACTGAAACCAGAAGAGAAGGAGTGAGGCTCAGCACAGATCATTTGTGTGTGTGGGCCGGGGAAAGCTAACCATAACCTTGCCAGAGAGGCCATGTGTGACTGCCATCACCCAGTGCCTGCTGGGCAGAAATACAGTGGATGGTGCCAGAGGAGAATTGTTGTCATGTACCTGTCTATGCAGAGCATCCTTTGCTGTCTCGCCTTCCTCCTTCATCTTCTCCAAGGGAGGAAGGGGAAATAAACTTTTACAACACTCATCAAGGAGCTCACGGTTTTCCTCCAAGGTCAAAGATGGTTTGAGTTTGCTGGCAGAAGAAAGAGAGAAAAGTCATGCATTAGACTCAGTACCACCTCCAAGTAAAAGAGAGGGTCCAATGGCTAGAGATTGCCCCAGTCTAGAACCCCAAATGCAAACAACCCTTCACTTTGCAGCTGAGCACCTCTTTGCACCTCTATTAAGTATTGGCTCATCTAGAAGTAAAGCTAAAGCTTCAAGTCCCCTTTTTAGAGAAACCCACAAGCTTCCTTCCCCCTGCCAGCTAGCCAGACACCTCCCTCCCCATCTGAACTCTCCTCCATTGTACTGCATGCCCCTCAACCTCCAATCTTGTGTCTTTCAAGCACAAACCTCCAAATGGACACATTCAAACCCTCAAGAACGAAAGTTCTGCTGGTGAGCAGCATGTGAGCCAAACCCTGCAGGCATCAGACTGCTCCCAACCTGACACTCATGAATTAACAAATAAGAAGTCATCACAGTGCCAGGAAATATGGCAGAAAATAGCCTACCTCAGATGTTCAATGGCAAGAATTGCCTTGTAGCGAACTGGAGATGCCAGGGAATCCAGTGGTTCCTTTTTAATGAAGTCCTGAAATGCATTAATAGGGACATAAAAAATGGGAAATGGATTTGAAAGGCAGAGAGGTCTTCCTCTCACACCCTGAAATAGGGCCATATGCCAGACCTGTAATAAACAGACACCGGGCTCAGCAGGTTCTCTGCCTCTGAAATGGACCGTAGGGCCATCTGCAGGCTATACAGAGGACAAAAAGATAACTCACCAGACACAAGCCATTCCTTCCAGTTACAGCCCACAATATGTCAGCATCCCTGCCGAGCTCAGAGTGGACCCAGCATTCGGGGTGCCATGCAGGTAGCTCATGAGACTGCAGTAGTACAGTCACAGCCAATGGATAAAATAACATCTCCCTGGAAAACCAGTCTTATTGCATTACAACAAACTCCTTTGTACTTCAGTCCTCAAAGCTCCTAATCACTCACCAGCATGTAGCCAAGGAGCTCCTGTTTGTAAGAGAATTCGAACTCCCGGGAGTCTCTGGTCTCCAAGATGGCACCGCTAATCTCCGTGACATTCTGGATGAGGGTTAATTTTAGGTACATGTCCTACATAATCCAGAAGGAGAAACAAGAGGATGTGGATGAGAAACTAAGAGAAGAACCAGAGTCCAGAAGATAAAGATCAGGAATTAAATCTAGCCTCAGGAGAGGAGAGAGGTGTCCGCAGACCCCAGAAGGCAGAGAACCCCGGCTCTGCACCCACCTCAGAAGAAAAGAAAACCCAAGTTCATCAAATAAATCCAGGTCCACTTACACCAGAGCAGCCAGGACTCCTGCTTGATGTAGCAAGGAAATCAAGCTCTGTGCAATTTAAACAAGCAACTTGTGTATAGAAAATGCAAGAGCTGAAGGCAGATTATTTAGAATGTACCTTGTTTGCAACAGTGATGCCCAGCACCTGAAAAACAAAATGCAAAACAGCTCTTAGCAATGTATGTCCAACATAACACACATCCTCAAAATGTCCTGGCTGGTGAATATGGAGCAGAGAGAATCACTATTGTTAAATCTTCCAAAAGGCAGGAAATGTATCCAGAGGGGGTGTTTTGCAGAGGTCAATATCAGGGGCCACACTACATAATATTTGCATTTGTGAACTACTAGAAGATATCAGTTTGGTTCAACTGTTTTTGACAATGCCTAAGTGAGAGTCTCAGTCAGACAGGGCAGAATTGAATGGCAAAGTGACGTGGAGAGGTTGCTCTGAGATGAGTCAGTGCCAGCAGTCAGACACCTAGGGAACAGAAATAAGGAGCACACAGACAAACAAGAAGACAGATAAGAGGTAAGGGAAGTAGTGTGTCCAAGAAACAGAGTGACAGCAAATCAACTAAATACAAGCTAGCACTAGTCTCTCTTAGGTAGCGAAAGATAGCGCTAGATACACATACATATTAGGGGAATTAGAGTGTTATTCTGAATAGCCTGAGTCTGAATGCATCTGAATTACTGTGTAGCTGTGGTCTACAGAATTTCAGAAGAATATAGAGAAACTAAAGAAAATACAAAGAAGAGCAACAAAAATGATACAACATGTGACAGCTCACGCTCCGTCCATTACAGCTTTAAATTTGAGTTATGTGACAAATTATTGCTCAAAGGAGAGTTTTAGAAAATACAAGCCCTCTCTCTATAAACTCAGAGGCAATGCTATAACTTCAGGGTAATGCCCCTAACACTTATCACACAAAAGCTCTTACCTGACAACTGGCTCTGTAATGGTGAAGGATGTTCCCTGTGATGTCTGCCTCTACTCGGGAGAGAAGCTGGTCTTTTGGAGCATGAACAGCCACGTTGCTGTATGTCAGCATCAGGGTGCTGCGAGTCTTGCCTCTTTTCCCATGGTGGTAGTCCTAGACAATCGGAAACGTCACTAGAGACAAGTTCTTGTGATTCGTTTTGCCTTGGAATTCTGATCTGCTGCTGACCGAGGAATTGCTCACAGCAGCAATGGCAGTTTGCACTTGCAAAGCTCTTTTCAGCCAAAGATCTCAAACCACTTGCAAACAGTATTTAAGCAATATAATAACTGTGTGAGGTAGGGAGTTATTAGTATCTCCATCATTCCCATGGGTCACTCTGACACAGAGAGCCTAAAACGCTGAACCTACAGCAGTGAAGTACACGAGAGCTTAGTCGTTGACACTGGTGGGTACAAGATCAGGCACTAAATGTCTTGCCTAAGGCTGCACAGTGAGTAAATGCAGAGCCAGCAATGGAAGCCCAGAGGCCTAGTCTCCTGCTCTATCCTTTAGATCAGTGGTTTTCAACCAGGGGTACTTGTGTACCCCTGAGGGTCTGCAGAGGTCTTCCAGGGGTATATCAACTCATCTAGATATTTGCCTAGTTTTAGAATCATAGAATATCAGGGTTGGAAGGGACCTCAGGACGTCATCTAGTCCAACCCCCTGCTCAAAGCAGGACCAATTCCCAACTAAATCATCCCAGCCAGGGCTTTGTCAAGCCTGACCTTAAAAACCGCTAAGGAAGGAGATTCCACCACCTCCGTAGGGAACCCATTCCAATGCTTCACCACCCTCCTAGTGAAAACGTTTTTCCTAATATCCAACCTAAACCTCCCCCACTGCAACTTGAGACCATTACTCCTTGTTCTGTCATCAGGTACCACTGAGAACAGTCTAGATCCATCCTCTTTGGAACCCCCTTTCAGGTAGTTGAAAGCAGCTATCAAATCCCCCCTCATTCTTCTCTTCTGCAGACTAAATAATCCCAGTTCTCTCAGCCTCTCCTCATAAGTCTTGTGCTCCAGCCCCCTAATCATTTTTGTTGCCCTCCGCTGGACTCTTTCCAATTTTTCACATACTTCTTGTAATGTGGGGCCCAAAACTGGACACAGTACTCCAGATGAGGCCTCACCAATGTCCAATAGAGGGGAACGATCACGTCCCTCGATCTGCTGGAAATGCCCCTACTTATACAGCCCAAAATGCCATTAGCCTTCTTGGCAACAAGGGCACATTGTTGACTCATATCCAGCTTCTCATCCACTGCAACCCCTAGGTCCTTTTCTGCAGAACTGCTTCCAAGCCATTCGGTCCCTAGTCTGTAACAGTGAATGGGCTTCTTCCGTCCTAAGTGCAGGACTCTGCACTTGTCCTTGTTGAACCTCATCAGGTTTCTTTTGGCCCAATCCTCTAATTTGTCTAGGTCCCTCTGTATCCTATCCTTACCCTCCAGTGTATCTACCATCATTTTACAACAGACTGCCTGCAGTTAAGCAGAGAGGAGCACAATCTGGAGCTGGGGTTCTCTCAAGTGATTTTTATCATCTGATGTCTCATGGCTTGAGCGCCCCTCACATGCACAATGTGTGGGAACTACATCAGTTGCTTGCATGGAAAAGACATCAGACGATAAAAATCATTTGAGAGAACCCCAGCTCCAGATTGTGCTCCTCTCTGCTTAACTGCAGGCATCACGCAGAACGCATACATTGGGGGACAATGCTAGCTGACCAGAGCAGACACTATTGCAGGGTTGCTGCCCCTGCTTTAGAGGGAGAGAAAGTTTGAGAGAAGCCCCTGGCTCCTTTACCTTCAGGCGGTCGATGAGCCCAGAAATCTTAACCTTGCTCATTGCAGCCCCAAACTCCTGAAGTGCGTTCAAGGTGAGGTCCAAGTGGCTCTCAGCAGACAATGCGAGGATGGAAATGACTCCCTGTCACCCAAGAAAAATACTGGTTAGGATCTAACCAGGTGCCTGATAGACCCCACGAGTCCATTCCTTTCACCTGAAGTGGTGAAAAGTGCCAGTGAGGCCTGAGACACATGGGCAGCGGGGGCTGAGTGAAATAGCAATGAAGAGGATATGAAGCAAAATGGCATCTGTCCCAGGCCAACTCAGAGCTGAGCCCCACAGGGAGCATTCAGGGATTACTTGGTAAAGTGGGGAGAGGGACAGAGTCCTCACCTCTCTCTCAGGGGCTTCCGTATAATCTGTTGTCATCAGAAGTGTATTAATCTGTGATTTAACATGGACCAGGTCCTGACAAACTGCTAAGGACGTTCCTAGCGCCTTATACAGGAAACTCTGAAAGAAAGAGACCAGCCCTGAGATATCAGTAACACAACGTGCCTGTCAGTACAGACCCAGCTCAGCAACACTCAGGAAGGAACAAGATAGCCAAGTCCAAGCATCCATACTGCAGAAACATCCCATCATCTAGCCCAGCCAGAGAACCAACAATGCAGTACAGACAAGCAGCCTGTCCAAGCAAATATTGGAAGGGCGGGTGGGGGCAAGAGAGCAGGGAACAAGTAAAAACAAATTTTATATGCAGAATAAAATATAAAGTAATGAAGCCTTGAGAGAAGCCTTATGCAGCCCCCCAATCAGAATTTCAAGGGAAATTAACTAGAAACTAAGCCTTAACAGATAACAAACCTTCTCTTTGGAGGGGCTGGCATAGCCGGCCATCTGCTGGCTCAACTCAAGGCTTATCTGGCTGCTCCAGGCACTGTCGCCTATCATCTCCAGAGATGTTCTTAGGAACTGAGTGTAAAACAAGAGTTAAAGCAGATGGTTAATTGCAAGAATTTGGGGGTTGTTGTGGGGTTTGTTTGTTTGTTTGGTGTTTTTTTTCTTCCTTGTTCTCTGTTGTAAACTTTCCAATATTCAGGTGTCATGGGAAGATTATTTCCCTATTGAGAACTATAAACATCAACAACCCAGACTTCCTCTGCCTGTTGTTCTTTAACCTTTGCCTGATGATTCCTCTCAGTCCCCAAACCCAGATGGACAGTGAATTGGAGAATGAGATGGAGCCAAGAAATCTGACCATTGAGGAGTGATTTTATAGTGGATGGAGAATGGGTCTAATAAATTTTGAACAAAGGGCCCTGGACTATGAAGGACCAGGAACCTTCTCTGAAGTGTTATGGACCCTTTATGCCACCTACCGAGTGTCCCCAGGATTGTGAGGTACCTCACTACCACATGCCCTTAGCAGGAGAAAGCCTTCTCTGTGCCTGCCAGGTGTCAGCTCCTGACTCCGCCAGCCACAGGAAACACAAGCACACCCTTCTCACCCCATCCAGCTCCACTGTCCTTCTACAGATAAGCAATTGGTACACTCCAACCGCCGAGCCCTCTGTGCAGCCCCAGAATGTCCAGCCCCTGTTCCACTGGACACTCACAGAATTCATAGGTTTGCTACACACCACGTCACCGGTGTCACCTCAGCATCACCGCTCCATTTAACACACTTAGATACGTTTAGAGTGAAAACAACTATACTTCACTTAGATACGTTTATAGTGAAAACAAGTAGAGTTTAATTCACAAAGATCAGAGATTTGAGAAGCAGCAAGTAAAATTAATGTAAACAAATGGTTACATAAAAATAAAATCATAACATACTTCTAGAGCTTAAACTTAGGCTTGGTCTACACTTACCCCCCAAGTCGAAGTAAGGTACGCAAATTCAGCTACGTGAATAACGTAGCTGAATTCGACATACCTTACTTCGAACTTACCGCGGTTCAGACGCGGTCCACACGCGGCAGGCAGGCTCCCCGTCGACTCCGCGGTACTCCTCTCGTTGAGCTGGAGTACCGCAGTCGACGGCGAGCACTTCCTGGTTCGATTTATCGCGTCCAGACCAGACGCGATAAATCGAACCCGGAACTTCGATCCCCAGCCGTCGAACTACCCGGTAAGTATAGACCAGCCCTTAGATAACCAAACATTCCCCTGTCTCACAAAGGATAGCTCCCCCAAATCTCTCTCCCAGCATGAAACACCCAAACCAAATGTGATCCTCCTCCATTCATAAGACAAGCCAGCTGGCAGTTCGTCCAATAGGTGAAGGATACCTGGTACAGGATACCTCTGGACCTCTAGATATAGTTCCAAGCATCCATTGTCTTCACTTGTAAACAGGGTACCCCCTATTGTTTGTTTGTTTTTCTTGTATCGAATCTCCTCTGGAGACTTTGCAATCACTTGATTAGAATGTTGCTCTATTGATTAGCATCCACTGTGAAGAATTACTCATCTACATACAGCCATTCAGGCAGATAAGCATCTCCTGCCTGAAAGAAACTGATTGATCACTTTCTGGTGACCAGCCCCAACTCACAGACCTTAAAAGCATAACTTTCAGTATACAACCATAACGCCTTATATATTATCCATCCAGTCACTGTGCAATGATTATGATGATCCGTGTGGCACAGGTATCCAGTAAAGGCTTTACATGACACCCTTTGATTATATGGAGATCAGATCCAGGGAATCCTGGTAATCCTATGCACTCCTGTGGCCTCTGCCACTGGGTACCCAAAGGACCTGGGGTCACACCCTCAACTCCCATTGAAGTCAGCAAGAGGTTAGTAACTCTCAGCACTTTGCTGTTTCAGGCCCGAATTTTGAACAGCAGCCAGAAAATATCAGAAACCTCACAAGATAACCTAATCTTCTTTGATTTTTTAGCCCAAAGAATTTCAAATGAGGCTGGATCTGGAATGGGAAATTCTAGAGTGTAATCCAACCCCAAATGGAACTCCAAACCTTCTGGGGCTTATTTGTCACTAGGTCCTTTCCTTTCATTTTCAGCGCTCGCCATAAAAATGTTCCTTGTCTGGATTTACACGAGGCTGTAAAGAGCTCTTTCTGACCAGAAAGGCTTCTCCATGAGATACGGTCACCAAACCTTGTCTTGTCTCTTTTCCTTTTTGGGTTTCTCAGAGCAAATTTTCTTTTGAGTGGCAAATAGAAAAAAAGAATCCTTTAAATGTCCCCCAGTGATGCATTAGCACCATTAGCATGCTGGTTTTCTGGTTAAGTTTTGTGTTGTTCCCAGTGGTAATACAGAGTTATTTATAACTAGAGCTGGTTGAACAATAGTAAGTCCATTTCACAAAACAAGTGGGATTTTTTTGTTTCCTTAATTTTTCAACACAGAAATGAAAAGTGAAAAAACAAAAAATATTTTGCTTTTCAAAATCAAAAATGACCATTATTCAATTCTTTGTTTTCCCTCTTTCCTACCCTTTATCCCTCGTCCCCATGCCTGTTTTCCCCTCTTCCACTTTGTGACTGAAAAAGCCGGAGGGGGGAGGAGACAAACAGGAAAGCAACTGGAAAAAAAAAAACCCAAAATCAACTTCAGTTTCAAAAAACTAAACATTTTCTATTTGGGTTGGGGTTGCTTTGTTTTGTGTAAAAAAAAAAAAAACTGAAAAATTTGAAAATGTCCCATGAAAATAAAAAAGGCCATTTTTCACTGAACAAAAGTTGCAAATGAAATGGTTTGACCAGCTCTGCTTATAATGAATAATTTATCATTATTCTTTCCCCAGCTGATACATTTGGAGGGTGGAGGGAGGGCTGTGACAATACAGCTGAAAGCCATCTTGTACCTGAAGCAGCATGTGATCCCACCGTTCATGGTCCAGGGAATTCTCTGTGTTTCCTATAAAGCAGGAGGCAAAACAATAACGTCACCTAGGTTAGCAAGAAGAGTCGTCCCAGGTATCTCCTTTGCAATCAGTCCTTCTAAAACTCCTGGTCTGCCAAGCTGTAACATACCTGGGCTTTCAAGGCTAAATGGGACCTACGCCAACGTTCTTTGTTGGACCAACAGAAAGTATCATGTTATGTACCCTGCTGGCATTTTTATTCAGGGTCAGTCAACCCACCAGGAGTGAGATGCTGAGCACTCCCAATTCCTGTTGAGTTTAATGGGAGCTGAGGGTGCTTAGCACATCACAAAACTGTTCAGCACATCAGAAGACTGGGTTTAATGTGAATACAAACTTTTCCTGCATAATAAGAGATTCTGGACTTGATCCTAACTTGATGTAAATCGGTGTAGCTTCACTGAAGTCAATGGAATTATACTGATTTACATCAGCTGAGAATCTGGCCCTGTTTCTGAATGTCCAGCTCTAACCTACCCTTCTTTAATGTCGGCACAATGTAATACTGGGGACTCTGTACAGCAACAACAACTAGGGAAGATACAGCTCATTTCTTAAATCTTTTTTTGAATATCAAACCCACTTGAACATTTTGGGGTCCGATGTTCCTCAGAAAGATATCGGGTTTGTGCTCCACATAGGGTCTGTCATACGCCACAGAGACTGTACTGGCACAGCTACGTCATTGGAGCTCTGCTGGCATAACCCCATAGTGTAGACAAAGCCGACACCAGGGGTCGGCAACCTTTCAGAAGTGGTGTGCCGAGTCTTCATTTATTCACTCTGATTTAAGGATTTGCATGCCAGTAATACATTTTAACGTTTTAAGAAGGTCTCTTTCTATAAGTCTATAATATATAACTATTGTTGTATGTAAAGTAAATAAGGTTTTTAAAATGTTTAAGAAGCTTCATTTAAAATTAAATTAAAATGCAGAGCCCCCTGGACCAGTGGCCAGGACCCAGGCAGTGTGAGTGCCACTGAAAATCAGCTCGCATGCCGCCTTTGGCACGCGTGCCATAGGTTGCCTACCTTTGGCCTACACTGACTGAAGGGTTTTTTCCACGGAGGTCAATAGATTCATACCACTGTAAAATTGGTGAAAGACATTTTTAGGCCCATAATACCTAGATTCTACAAAGGGCACCCACTTGGCCAACCTAGCTTTTATGGCTCGGGTTTCCTTACAGAAAGAAAAACTCTGGGTTTTTTAATTGAATCACCCTTGAAAGTAAACATGGGGTTTAATTTTCAGAAAAATTCAGTTTCCAAAATCAGACTATATATGTAACTCCAAAATATTTCACTAACCTCCAGCTTCATGTGTATTCACCTTCCCAACTAATAACCTAGCAAAGATGTGGGGGGAACTGCTGTAAAATTTCCATTCAGCTGAAACCTTCCTGGCCTGATTCTGCCCTGATTGAATTGGCCTCAGTGGTTAAACTCTGGATTTACCCCAGTGGTTCACAGTTATCCAGGTGAAGGAAAAGTGAGGGCCTAGAAGCCCAATTTCAATTCCCCACTGTTCCCATGTACTGCAGCAGGAATGGCACAACACATGTCAATACGAAGCTGCATTTTGTGGCTTCCCTTCTATTCTCCATGGACCGCACTCCTCCTAACTAGCACTTTACCTTCAATGCACTGCAGCAGAGGTGGGATATTTAGTAGCCACATCTCACCCACTGCTTCATGGATATTGTGGTGCAGGGCCTCAAGTAATTGCAAGGCAGCACATCCATGTCCTTCTCTTTCATAAGGGGATGAGGCTACTACCTGTCAATGAGAGAGAAAGAACAGGCTAAGTTTTGTCAGCACAATACCAGTTTGTTCCTGAAGGAGGGAATAGTTCAGACTCTCTCATTGTGGAGACCATACAATAGAGTTGTTGCTTCTACTGCAGTGTCGTCCTGAAGAAGAAAGCATTCTAGCTAGTATGAGGATGCAGAACAGTGTGTCTCAGGAGAGGGCGGAGAGAGAGAGATCCAATCATACACATTCCTCAGCCTGTCTATAAGCATCTAGCTATAAAACTGATTTTTATAGTTAACTGTCCCACTTCACATTTCTCATGGTCTACTCACCAGGAGTCGTGCCAGCAGCCCCTGGGGTGTAGGGAGTTTCACTAGGGAAAGAAACAGACTATCATTAATTATGCCAGGCTTTGCAGAGAGTCCTGCTGATACAACAAGGAGTCTGGTGGCACCTTAAAGACTAACAGATTTATTTGGGCATAAGCTTTCGTGGGTAAAAACCTCACTTCTTCAGATGCATAGAGTGAAAGTTACAGATGCAGGCATTATATACTGACACATGGAGAGAAGGGAGTTTCTTCGCAAGTGGAGAACCAGTGTTGACAGGGCCAATTCAATCAGGGTGGATGTAGTCCACTCCCAATAATAGATGAGGAGGTGTCAATTCCAGCCAGCTGGCTGGCTCATTACAGAAGCAGCTTTTCCTCTC